>NC_061508.1:342631839-342989146 GCF_022539505.1 Lolium rigidum
GTCTTCTAGAGCATACCTGGACAGAGTGGTGAACTTGTCCATATATTCCACCACAGTCATGCTTCCTTGCTTCAGATTCATGAATTTGTCCTTCATGAGCTTAATCAGTCCTGATGGAATGTGGGTCTTGCGGAACTTGGTCTTGAATTCTTCCCAGTTGATGACGTGTCCCTCAACTTGAATAGCCTTGACGTTTTCCCACCAAGCGCGGGCAGGTCCAGAAAGATAATGAGTGGCGAACAAAACCTTCTCATTGTCGCCGACTCCGGCAACTTCCAGGTTGTTCTCAATAGTGCGAAGCCAGTCATCGGCGTCGAGGGGTTCAGTGCACTTGGAGAAGACAGGTGGATTGGTGCTCGGAAATCCTTCGCCTTGGAGCGGGGGTCTGCATTACCATCCCCGCCATTATTGTTGTTGGCGTTTCCGGTAGCAATTTGAGCAAGGTGCTGAAGGGTAGCAAGGTTAGCTTGGCGCTCTGCACGGGCTGCCTCACGGTCTTCCATCATAAGGCGCAGAAGTTGTGCCATGGTTGGGTCCGGAGGTGGAGGGGGGTTTGGTCGGCCCGCCGGCGTTTCCACTACGGGTTTCAACCATCCTGAAGAGATGTGGATCAGATATTAATGGGGAAACAAAGAGATGGGCAGCCACTTAAAAGGGGAGGGCTTGTTAAAGATGCAACTTTGAAAACGGAAACTTGAAAATGCGAAGTAGACAAATGATAGCATAACATAGTAGGGTGCCGAAGGCACAACATAGTCATACAACATCACAACATAAGTCTCATACAGCACAACCAAAATGGATGGTTTTAACAGAACCATCATCATAAGTCTACTCGCATCGCACGGGGACCTATATCATTGTCCTACGATAAGGTGGTGCGAGTCTGGGGGTAGTACTCTAGAAGTCGTCAAGGTCCACGACTGGACCCTCAGGTGCTGGTGGGGCGTCCACCTCAACAAAGGCTGGCTCCTCGGGGTCCTCCTCGGGCATCAGTGGCTCAGGCTCCTCATCTTCATCGTTGATGAAGGCCTCATCCTCAGTATCAGGCTCCATATCGAAGTCCTCCTCCTCGTAGTCGTCGTCGTTGCTGAGAAGGGCCTCGTTCTCCTTGCGGAGATCCTCACCGTCGTCCTCAAGCTCCTCAATAGTGGCCTCCATCTGAGCAGTCAGAGCCTCCAGCGAAGCCACCTTCGCCTTCAGGCGTGAAGCCTTCCGGCGTGCAGCAAGTCTCTTCTTGCGCTCACTGGCCAAGTCGGCCTGTGCAGCAGCAAGTTGGGCGCGAAGTGTCACGATCTCATCCTCCTGCAGATCGCACCTCTCTCGGGCGCGGTCCTGCTGAGTCTGAGTGTGGTGCAGCAGATACTCCAAGTGGTGCAGCTGGTGAGCGGTGTCGGGGTGCGGGGCACCGGCCACGGGCTGACCCGCGCCGTCGCGCAGACCAAGGTACTGGTAACCAGTGTCGGCGACAGCCTCAGGGTGAAGGAGAGCAAGGCGGGCAAGTGCCTCCTGGAAGACTCGGATCATCCCGTCGAGCCACGTGCGCTCCATCACGTCGATGGTGAACTCCTCAGAAACGGGGGCAACCTCGCGCCCCCTGACGACGCAGGTGACCAGCCAGGCCATCTCCGAGTCCTCCGGCCTCTCGGTACGGACGCCCTTCACCTCGGGCGCCGGACGCCCACACCGAAAAGCCAGGTCGGCCAGGGCCCGCTCGAAGAAGTAGAGGGGCGGTCTCACCCCGACCTGGTGAAAGTGCGAGTACTCGATCGGCATCTACACAAATTTTAAGGTAGATTAAGTTAGTGATCACAGTGTGCAAAATTTTAAGCATAGTAAAACTTTAATGCAAGTAAAGTTTTTGAAAATAGAAGGAGATCAGGGACTTAAGCATTTTCAGCATTTAGTCAACCTCTTTGTTTTAAGAAAATAGTTTTTCTTTTGATCTAACGCCCATGCTAACTAAGATCTCCTACAGTCAGGATGGCTCTGATACCAGCTCTGTGGGGCCCCGGACTTACCAGTCCAGAACTCCTGTTATGCATACAATTTCACGATCCCAAGATCATTCCATCGTGAATACATAACCGAACTGATACCAGATTACATCATCCATTACAGTACCAAAATAACATTTATACGGAAGTCTTACATCATAGGCTATCAAGGCTGAAGTTCAACAAACAGCAGCAGAATTTATTTGACTTCAACAGCGGTGGAACCCACGTCAGGCCTTTACCCTACAGGCGGCCGACTGGGAGAGCGACCTAGTTCACGTCTTCGGCGTCGTACTCCTCTTCTTCGTAGTACTCCTCTTCAAAGTCTGGCCAAGTAAATAGCCAGGACAACAATGCCAATGAGTACGTTTGAATGTACTCGCAAACCACCTTAGAAGTAAAGGATATGCAATATGGCAGTAGCAAGGAACAGGCACTAAACTAGGGCGACAAGGAGCGAGAGGTGGTTCCTCTCGAGAGTTTGACATTTCTATGTTTTTGTTGAAAAACTTTTTGTAAACAATTTTACTTTGCCGACTAATAGGTAAGGAAGACCCATTTTCTTTTTCCGGCCATCGGAATGACCAAAACAATTTCACCTTTCCACCGTACCTCTCAGGTACATCTCCACCAGTCCCACTGGTATTTTTCCGTACCTCCCAGGTACATTTCCAAAAACTTTTTGGAAAACATATTTGTAAAACAAAACTTCCCTTTAATGCCACGTACCGCCATTCCCATGTCCATAACCGTGGACACGGCTATTCGAATAGATTTACACTCTGCAGAGGTTGTACACTTTCCCCACAAGATCCGAATACTCATCGTGTGGGCGTCATCCCTGCATAATAACATATGCCACGACAAGTACCCGATCGTAGTTTTTCGCCTGCTCGCCTTAGCCTAGGACATGCCACCTAGAGTTGTACCTCCCAACACCAGAGTCCGAGGGGTCATTTACCCAGGAGTAGCAAATTCCCCGACCAACTCGACCCTCCAGAATGCCGCGACCAACTGCGGGGCATTATTCAATGGGATCTCATAGGTTGTACCCCGCGTACCTGAAAAGGCCAATGGGTTGCGTCCCTTCTCATGGGAAGAACCCCGGTCGAAGCGTCCATGGTCGGACTGCCACTACATTTGCAGGACCCAAACTAAGGCGAGACAAACTACTACACTACGCCCCGTCCCACTAAAGGGTAATGTGGTTGTACTGGCTAGGTCCGGTTTCGTACTATGGTCACCAAGTTTTTTCGAAAAACAACTTTTCATCTCCATTTGCATCCAGCAATATATTTCATAATCCTTCTTCTGTTTCACAAAAACCACTCTTGGGCAGGGCAACCCCATTCCAAGGTTTTCCAGATAACCTTTTTGCTTAAAAACAATTTTCACAAATATTTTTCAAGGGCTCCCAACCTATAGTCCAATTTCCTTTTTAAAAGAGGCGACGAGTGCGATGAGGTGGTAAGCACCATATATATCGCTAATGGAGGTGTGATCAGTAGGTACCAATGAGGGCTGCACCCTAAGGGTGGATTAATAAAACTCCGGGTGGCGTTAACCACCGACATAATAAATAAAAGATATGCACTTTATAAAACCTGCAATAATGCAAGAGCAAGATATATAGGATCAGAGATGCATCAAGAGGTGGCTTGCCTTGATCAGCAAAGTGCCCCTGGTTTTCCTCTTCAATCCCTCCAAAGTCTCCTCCTCCTTCGTTTTCGGCGATGTTCGAATCTAGCGTCGCAAAAAGAAAACAACAAGCCATACCCAATCAACAAAACACACCAGAATAATTCACACAAAAATTTGGGAAAAAATACAGTATGTAGAGGGTTACTAATGCAAGCTACTGAAAGTGGTTTCATCCATTTATGATTTTTAAAACAAAAGATATGATTTTTGCAATTCCAGAATTGACTTAGGAACCATTTAAATGGTCTAAATCTTTCTGTAAGTCATAAAAATGCATGCAACATACCTACTGAAAGCTAATAACATGTAGAACACACATGCACAAGAATCACTTTCAAATAAACTTTTAATTAATTTAGACAATTTAAATGGGACAGAAACCAGAGTATACAAACAACAAGCCACACCAGTATCAGAGCATTACCAACCAACACCAAACATACCCCTGGATAGGTGAGACCAAATGTGAACTAACCTCACTGGTTTGACATTTTTCTGATTTGTAAAAGATTTTATAAAAATCAAATACTGAAAAGATATACTGTTTTAGTAATTAAATCCTTGGAGTTAAACTATAACTCTTAAAAAAAATTCCTTCGGCACAAAATTACCCTATAGATATACCTATCAGTTGCACTTGGGTTTGTTTCAAAATCATTATTATTTTTCAAATTAAAAATCATTTACTGCCTCTCTGGACAGATCTTATTTTCTAAAACAATTAAAATCCAGGAAGCTCCTGCATGCTACACTAGTGTCAAAATGAAGCTACTAACATACACTTCACAACCAAATTAACCTCATGCAAAAAGGTTTCATAAATATCACACACTAATTAAATTACACAATCAGATACTTTTTAGGTTTTCATTTAACAACTCATTTTTACAGCACTAAATCACATGCATGCAATTGTATATGGTTAAGAAAACATCTGTGAGCATGTAGGAACTTGAATCAACTCATTTGGTTACTGGATGAATTTGTGGTGATTTAAAAGCTAGACAGGAGATTACTGGCAGGTTTAAATAGAGAAAAAGGAGGAAACGAATTCGGGCCGGGGCTGCTGGGCTCAACCAGATTCGGCCCAGCAGCGCTAAGGCTGCGCGGGAAGGCCATCCCGCTTGAATGCGGGGACGTGGCGGGTCACGTTGGCCTGCGGGCCCCGACCAGACATGCATGCACGAGGAGGTTTCTCCTTCCTCGTGACGCAGAACGCCGGCGGAACCCTGGCAACTTCCGGCGGGTCGTGCGCTCACCTCAGGTCGCAGAAAACGGCGGGGTCGGGTGCGTTGGAAACGGCGGAGGCTGCTCTCCCGACTGCAGGTGGTGGCGACGAAAACAGTACTGGTCGAAGCGGCGGTCGATGGCGACGGCGGAATGCGCTGTTTGCTCTACCGGCGTCTACCGGGCAACCCGGGGAGAAAACGATGGTGCGTTAGAACTAGGGGAGCAGGGTGCGTCTATCTAGCAAGGATGGAGAGGCAACTGCGGCGGTTCCCGGCGTCAACCTTCACCGGAACCCGTGTGGTGCCGAGCTCGCGCACGAGCAACAGTGATGGGCGGGGCTCCTCACCGCCCGGGAGGTGAACTGGTGGTGTTCTGGGAGGGTGGTGGCGAATGGAGACAGAGGGAGGAGGGCCGTGCGCTATTTAAAGGGGGCGCGCAGGTGCACCGTGCACCATGTCCGTGCACCGACGAGGGAGGTGGCGGCAACGATGGATTGGTTGGCCTGGGCGGTGCCGCTGCGGCTCAGAGAGGCCGTGCCAAGGCTTGGACACACACGGGTGCTGTTCAGCAGCGAAGGAGGGAGCGAGGCAGCTCGGTAGCTTGGACGCCAGCGAGGTATTCGACAGAAGGAAGGGACGGGGCGGCGTCGATGGGAAGCAGAGGGAGGGCCAGGGATTAGGTCCGTGCTCGTTCTGGAGGTGCTGGCATGCTTCTCTTGTCCGAGGCGAAAAGGGAGAGTGCACCGTGGAGGTGAGGAGAGGTAGATGACGTGGACGTGCCCCGAGCGGGCGTGCACGTCGCACATTGGGGGTGACCGATACGTCTCCGACGTATCGATAATTTCTTATGTTCCATGCCACATTATTGATGATATCTACATGTTTTATGCACACTTTATGTCATATTCATGCATTTTCTGGAACTAACCTATTAACAAGATGCCAAAGTGCCAGTTGCTGTTTTCTGTTGTTTTTGGTTTCAGAAATCCTAGTAAGGAAATATTCTCGGAATTGGACGAAATCAACGCCCAGGGTCCTATTTTGCCACGAAGCTTCCAGAAGACCGAAGAGGAGACAAAGTGGGGCCACGAGGTGGCCGCACCCTAGGGCGGCGTGGCCCAAGCCCTGGCCGCGCTGACCTAGGGTGTGGGCCCCTCGTGACGCCCCTCGACCTGCCCTTCCGCCTACAAATAGCCTCCGTCGCGAAACCCCCAGTACCGAGAGCCACGATACGGAAAACCTTCCAGAGACGCTGCCGCCGCCAATCCCATCTGGGGGATTCAGGAGATCGCCTCCGGCACCCTGCCGGAGAGGGGAATCATCTCCCGGAGGACTCTACGCCGCCATGGTCGCCTCCGGAGTGATGTGTGAGTAGTCTACCCCTGGACTATGGGTCCATAGCAGTAGCTAGATGGTTGTCTTCTCCCCCATTATGCTTAATTGTCGGGTCTTGTAAGCTGCCGAACATGATCAAGATCATCTATCTATAATTCTATATGTTGTGTTTGTTGGGATCCGATGAATAGAGAATACTTGTTATGTTGATTATCAATTCATGTCTATGTGTTGTTTATGATCTTGCATGCTCTCCGTTACTAGTAGATGCTCTGGCCAAGTAGATGGTTGTAACTCCAAGAGGGAGTATTTATGCTTGATAGTGGGTTCATGTCTCCGTGAATCTGGGAAGTGACAGAAATCTCTAAGATTATGGATGTGTTGTTGCCACTAGGGATAAAACATTGGTGCTATGTTCGAGGATGTAGTTACTGATTACATTACGCGCAATACTTAATGCAATTGTCTGTTGTTAGCAACTTAATACTGGAAGGGGTTCGGACGATAACCTGAAGGTGGACTTTTTAGGCATAGATGCATGCTGGATAGCGGTCTATGTACTTTGTTGTAATGCCCAATTAAATCTCACAATACTCATCATGATATGTATGTGCATGGTCATGCCCTCTCTATTTGTCAATTGCCCAAGCTGTAATTTGTTCACCCAACATGCTGTTTATCTTATGGGAGAGACACCTCTAGTGAACTGTGGACCCCGGTCCAATTCTCTATACTGAAATACACTCTACTCGCAATACTTATTCTACTTGTTTTCCGCAAACAATCATCATCCACACTATACATCTAATCCTTTGTTACAGCAAGCCGGTGAGATTGACAACCTCGCTGTTTCGTTGGGGCAAAGTACTTGGTTTGTGTTGTGCAGGTTCCACGTTGGCGCCGGAATCCCTGGTGTTGCGCCGCACTACATCTCGCCGCCATCAACCTTCAACGTGCTTCTTGGCTCCTACTGGTTCGATAAACCTTGGTTTCATACTGAGGGAAAACTTGCCGCTGTACGCACCACACTTTCCTCTTGGGGTTCCCAACGGACGCGTGCTGTACGCGTATCAAGCGATTTTTCTGGCGCCGTTGCCGGGGAGATCAAGACACGCTGCAAGGGGAGTCTCCACATCCCAATCTCTTTTACTTTGTTTTTGTCTTGCCTAGTTTTATTTACTACTTTGTTTGCTGCACTAAATCAAAATACAAAAAAATTAGTTGCTAGTTTTACTTTATTTTACTGTCTTGTTTGCACTCTATATCAAAAACCCAAAAAAAATTAGTTACTTGTATTTATACTTTACTTATTGCATTATGTTTCCTCTTAATTTTACCGTGAAAAACATGCCGGTAGGACGCGGGTCTATAATTGGGAGAAATAATATAGAAGAATTTTTCAACCATGTTAGTACCGTTGACGATTTTGAAGATAGACACTTGGTAGATCTTGCTCCTACTTATGAAATTGCTGCTGCTCATTTAGTTCGCATGTTGGAAACTAAATTTGTTAATCTCAATCCTATAATCCAACACATGTTTCTTACACTCGGTGATATGGAAGAGGGGGAAAAGAAAGATTTTGTTTTAGAAATCCTTCTTAGAGAATTTGGTGGTCTAGCAAGAGAGGCTAGAAAGGTCTTTGCTAAATATAATATGCTTGGTTCTCATACTAAATTTGTTAGTCTCCTTGAAAAGATGGACATGGAGAGAATAAGGTACACTAATAATATTGATGATGGTGGGGAGATCAAAGCACCAATACCATGTAAACTCCTAGCTATGAATGATGCACTAGAAAATAACTATGCTTGGCTTGTTCCTGAAAATTTGTTTGATGAAAGTAGCAAGCCCAAGACTAATGAAAAGGGAGACGCTAAAAATTATGTATCCAATATACTATGCTTGGTTGAGAAAACTTCAAACCCCGCTGTAGATGCACCACCCTTTGATAATACTTGATACACACTTTCTGCGCCTAGCTGAAAGGCGTTAAAGAAAAGCGCTTATGGGAGACAACCCATGTTTTTTACTACAGCACTTGGTTTTTATTTTGTGTCTTGGAAGTTGTTTACTACTGTAGCAACCTCTCCTTATCTTAGTTTAGTGTTTTATTGTGCCAAGTAAAGTCGTTGATAGTAAAGTTCATACTAGATTTGGATTACTGCGCAGAAACAGATTTCTTTGCTGTCACGAATCTGGGCTAAATTCTCTGTAGGTAACTCAGAAAATTAAGCCAATTTACGTGAGTTATCCTCAGATATGTACGCAACTTTCATTCAATTTGAGCATTTTCATTTGAGCAAGTCTGGTGCCCCTATAAAATTCGTCAATACGAACTGTTCTGTTTTTGACAGATTCTGCCTTTTATTTCGCATTGCCAGTTTTGTTATGTTCGATGGATATTTCGATTCCATTGACTTTCAGTAGCTTTGTGCAATATCCAGAAGTGTTAAGAATGATTATGTCACCTCTGAACATGTATATTTTGATTGTGCACTAACCCTCTAATGAGTTGTTCTAAGTTTGGTGTGGAGGAAGTTTTCAAGGATCAAGAGAGGGAGATGATACAACATGATCAAGGAGAGTGAAAGCTCTAAGCTTGGGGATGCCCCGGTGGTTCACCCCTGCATATATCAAGAAGACTCAAGTGTCTAAGCTTGGGGATGCCCAAGGCATCCCCTTCTTCATCGACAACATTATCAGGTTCCTCCCCTGAAACTATATTTTTATTCCATCACAGCTTATGTGCTTTGCTTGGAGCGTCAGTTTGTTTTAGTTTTTGTTTTTTTTTGAATAAAATGGATCCTAGCATTCTTTGTGTGGGAGAGAGACACGCTCCGCTGTTGCATATGGACAAGCATGTCCTTAGGTTTTACTCATAATATTCATGGCGAAGTTTCTTCTTCGTTTAATTGTTATATGGTTGGAATTGGAAAATGATACATGTAGTAATTGCTATAATGTCTTGGATAATGTGATACTTGGCAATTGTTGTGCTCATGTTTAAGCTCTTGCATCATATGCTTTGCACCCATTAATGAAGAAATACATAGAGCATGCTAAAATTTGGTTTGCATATTTGGTCTCTCTAAAGTCTAGATAATTTATAGTATTGAGTTTGAACAACAAGGAAGACGGTGTAGAGTCTTATAATGTTTTCAATATGTCTTTTATGTGAGTTTTGCTGCACCGCTTCATCCTTGTGTTTGTTTCAAATAGCCTTGCTAGCCTAAACCTTGTATCGAGAGGGAATACTTCTCATGCATCCAAAATACTTGAGCCAACCACTATGCCATTTGTGTCCACCATACCTACCTACTACATGGTATTTCTCCGCCATTCCAAAGTAAATTGCTTGAGTGCTACCTTTAAATTTCCATTCTTCACCTTTACAATATATAGCTCATGGGACAAATAGCTTAAAAACTATTGTGGTATTGAATATGTACTTATGCACTTTATCTCTTATTAAGTTGCTTGTTGTGCGATAACCATGTTCCTGGGGACGCCATCAACTACTCTTTGTTGAATATCATGTGAGTTGCTATGCATGTTCGTCTTGTCTGAAGTAAGAGCGATCTACCACCTTATGGTTAGAGCATGCATATTGTTAGAGAAGAATATTGGGCCGCTAACTAAAGCCATGATCCATGGTGGAAGTTTCAGTTTTGGACATATATCCTCAATCTCAAATGAGAAAAATAATTGTTGCTACATGCTTATGCATAAAAGAGGAGTCCATTATCTGTTGTCTATGTTGTCCCGGTATGGATGTCTAAGTTGAGAATAATCAAAAGCGAGAAATCCAATGCGAGCTTTCTCCTTAGACATTTGTACAGGCGGCATATAGGTACCCCTTTGTGACACTTGGTTAAAACATGTGCATTGCGATGATCCCGGTAGTCCAAGCTAATTAGGACAAGGTGCGGGCACTATTAGTATACTATGCATGAGGCTTGCAACTTGTAAGATATAATTTACATGATACATATGCTTTATTACTACCGTTGACAAAATTGTTTCTTGTTTTCAAAATCAAAGCTCTAGCACAAATATAGCAATCGATGCTTTCCTATTTGAAGGACCATTCTTTTACTTTTATTGTTGAGTCAGTTCACCTATTTCTCTCCATCTCAAGAAGCAAACACTTGTGTGAACTGTGCATTGATTCCTACATACTTGCATATTGCACTTATTATATTACTCTATGTTGACAATATCCATGAGATATACATGTTACAAGTTGAAAGCAACCGCTGAAACTTAATCTTCCTTTGTGTTGCTTCAATGCTTCTACTATGAATTATTGCTTTATGAGTTAACTCTTATGCAAGACTTATTGATGCTTGTCTTGAAGTACTATTCATGAAAAGTCTTTGCTATATGATTCACTTGTTTACTCATGTCATATACATTGTTTTGATCGCTGCATTCACTACATATGCTTAAAAATAGTATGATCAAGGTTATGATGGCATGTCACTCCAGAAATTATCTTTGTTTATCGTTTACTCGCTCGGGACGAGCGAGAACTAAGCTTGGGGATGCTGATACGTCTCCGACGTATCGATAATTTCTTATGTTCCATGCCACATTATTGATGATATCTACATGTTTTATGCACACTTTATGTCATATTCGTGCATTTTCCGGAACTAACCTATTAACAAGATACCGAAGTGCCAGTTGCTGTTTTCTGGTGTTTTTGGTTTCAGAAATCCTAGTAAGGAAATATTCTCGGAATTGGACGAAATCAACGCCCAGGGTCCTATTTTGCCACGAAGCTTCCAGAAGGCCGAAGACAAGACGAAGTGGGGCCACGAGGTGGCCACACCCTAGGGCGGCGCGGCCCAAGCCCTGGCCGCGCCGACCTAGGGTGTGGGCCCCTCGTGACGCCCCTCGACCTGCCCTTCCGCCTACAAATAGCCTCCGTCGCGAAACCCCCAGTACCGAGAGCCACGATACGGAAAACCTTCCAGAGACGCCGCCGCCGCCAATCCCATCTCGGGGGATTGAGGAGATCGCCTCCGGCACCCTGCCGGAGAGGGGAATCATCTCCCGGAGGACTCTACGCCGCCATGGTCGCCTCCGGAGTGATGTGTGAGTAGTCTACCCCTGGACTATGGGTCCATAGCAGTAGCTAGATGGTTGTCTTCTCCCCATTATGCTTAATTGTCGGGTCTTGTGAGCTGCCGAACATGATCAAGATCATCTATCTGTAATTCTATATGTTGTGTTTGTTGGGATCCGATGAATAGAGAATACTTGTTATGTTGATTATCAATTCATGTCTATGTGTTGTTTATGATCTTGCATGCTCTCCGTTACTAGTAGATGCTCTGGCCAAGTAGATGCTTGTAACTCCAAGAGGGAGTATTTATGCTCGATAGTGGGTTCCTGTCTCCGTGAATGCAGGGAAGTGACAGAAATCTCTAAGATTATGGATGTGCTGTTGCCACTAGGGATAAAACATTGGTGCTCTGTTCGAGGATGTAGTTACTGATTACATTACGCGCAATACTTAATGCAATTGTCTCCTGTTAGCAACTTAATACTGGAAGGGGTTCGGACGATAACCTGAAGGTGGACTTTTTAGGCATAGATGCATGCTAGATAGCGGTCTATGTACTTTGTCGTAATGCCCAATTAAATCTCACAATACTCATCATGATATGTATGTGCATGGTCATGCCCTCTCTATTTGTCAATTGCCCAACTGTAATTTGTTCACCCAACATGTTGTTTATCTTATGGGAGAGACACCTCTAGTGAACTGTGGACCCCGGTCCAATTCTCTATACTGAAATACACTCTACTGCAATACTTGTTCTACTGTTTTCTGCAAACAATCATCATCCACACTATACATCTAATCCTTTGTTACAGCAAGCCGGTGAGATTGACAACCTCGCTGTTTCGTTGGGGCAAAGTACTTGGTTTGTGTTGTGCAGGTTCCACGTTGGCGTCGGAATCCCTGGTGTTGCGCTGCACTACATCTCGCCGCCATTAACCTTCAACGTGCTTCTTGGCTCCTACTGGTTCGATAAACCTTGGTTTCATACTGAGGGAAAACTTACTGCTGTACGCATCACACCTTCCTCTTGGGGTTCCCAACGGACGCGTGTTGTACGCGTATCGGTGACCACAGACTGGCAGCGCTATGGGGTGAGAACAGGGAGCCAGGGAGTTGTCTAGGGGTGTAGGGAGGTGGAGCTAGAGTCGATGACATGCTGGCATCGCGTGCACTCGCAGCAGAGGGAAAAGAGAGGGCGACTGTCCTCATGCGGTTTACCATGGGCGAGATAGGACGGGAGAGGAGGTCTATATCAATATGGGAGGGACAGGAGGGAGGGTAGGACGAGCAGAAACATCAGAGGTTGTCCTCATTCACCTGGAAGGAGGCCAGAAGTGGTATGACCACCAGATCATCCCCGGCCACCTCCTCTCTCCATCTCCTTCTTAATCACATGAGGACAAGGCATGCACACACATGTGAGCAGAGAATGGGGAGTGAGATGGTGGAGAGAGAGGGTCGAGTTTTCTGCCCAAGGTTGATGGTTTGGAGAGTGAAGAGAATGAGAGAGATAGATAGAGAGATGCAAGGTAATGGTGATGGTGTGATGGCCGGCATGGCCATCCTCCACATTTTAATTTGTTTGCAAAATTCGGTCCACACACTAGGGCATGTCCCAAGGCAAGTTGGGACAAAATATGATGAGCCAAAAGGCTACTTGTTGGCAGAGTTCTCGGATTTGAAAATGGAAAAAAATATGGATGAGATTTGGAGGAAGAAAATTTGGGTGGAGGCATGATCTTCCAAGATCATTATCACATGCTAAAGATTAAAATGATCTTGGGTTTTTGCAAGGTTTAAATTAATAAAACAAAATATGAGAAGGGGTGACATATAAGAAGAGAGTTTTAGGATTTTGTTAAAAATAGAGAGAGAAAGGTGAGATGCTCCAAGGGTTTGTGTCCTGATTAATTTAATTAAAACTAGAAATAAAAAGGGATCACATGAAGAAAAGGATTTAGGGTTTTAGAGATTCACACATAATTATAATTTATACAAGTGACAAACACACACATCCAACAAGCAAATGCAAGATCAACTATATGCATGCAATTTTTAAAGATAGAAAAAGTTTTTGTTGGCCCAAAAATTTGCATTCCAAAATTTTAAACAAATGCACAAAAGTTGGGTTGTTACATTATCACCCTTCCAGAAGATGGTTGGGGATTTCCCTGACAGGCGACAATGTGGTTTAAGCCTAGTCTGAAAAATATCCGCATGTTGATGCAACCCTAAACCGAGCCATGAATCTTTCCGGAGAAAATAATCTTTTTTGTACGATATGTTTGAACAATTCAGTAATCTGTTCCGTATCTTAAGATGCTCTTCCTTTTTCTGAATCTTATATACCTGGACCCATTTCAGTGTGTCTGTTTACTCATTTTAGTGTGTATGTAGCCCACATTGAAGTAATCTAATCTTATAATTTAAAACGGATGGTGATGAACTCTGTATTTCCATCCTTCGTAAACCGTGCATGTCTGTTTATTTTTAGTTTCATTTCAGCAACTGTTATTGGTATATGCACACCTTTTTTTTTTAATGTTGATAGGAGTATAAGGGCATTACAATGCTATATACTATATGGCGCTAATAGAGAACAAATGAATGTCAAAAGATTGTAAAATCCTCCAGGTACTCTCCTTGCAGCGCTAATTGCTGATGGCAGACTGACTTCCTGTTGGTTCCGGTGCTTTAGCTAGGACAGGTGAAAAGAGTTTCACGCCCTGCTTTCTTTTGCGTCGATAGTAGGCCTACCGCAGGGATTCACCTCTCCAACCGCCAAACGACGAGGAAATAATTCCCAGCGCCCTTGCAGTAGCGCCTGTGTTGGACGTGCCCTAATGTTTTCCTGCTAAAAGGTGCAATCTTTTAAGCACTTGGGTACGGTATTTCCCCACCAGCTCGGATGCAGCCGCCAAACGCGTCTTAAGTTTTAAAATAGCGTGCTAAATGAATTAGCGACAGCCTCCTTCAAACGATATGAACGCTATATCGTGGTAATAGTGTGGTATATTTTAAATAGCATTTTCAAAATAATACTAAATATAGCCTAAAAATAAATAATTTTACTAGAGCGAATAGATATATATAGTCCAAAAGTGACTGAATCATACATACATAACCACATATAGAAATAGATCTCAAGTATTTTAGAAGGCTAACATCAACATTTCACAAGGCAACAACATAGTATAAATTATTTATTAAAACATATTAGCATTAGCGATATTATCTTCTGACTTAGAAGTGGAACCAATAGATTGTAGTTCATCACCATGAAAATAGCGCGCTAACACTATGAAGTTTTAGGGCGATATAGCATGCTGTTTCGCAAATAGCGCCTCACCGAGCAAAAATACTAAGCGTGGACCCTCTAGATATGCTATAGCGCGCTTTTAGCGGAGAAATAGTTAACTAGGCTTCATTGAGGCCCTGGTTTGACAAAGCAGCCTGAGTACGCATCTAAAAAAAAAATCTGCCTGAGGACGCATGCTTGTAAAAAAGAGAGTGCAGACTACAATTACTTCAGTCCCGAACCCTCTATCTCTCCCACCTACTTCACCTCTTTTACACTAGTGACTGCCATGAACGGCTTGCCTCCTCCCTCCACCGGCAGCTGCCTGGCGGTAACGGCCGCCGACACAGATGAACATCGCCAATATTTCCTGAACTCAGCCGATTTGATCCACCGCATCCTCCAGCAGCTTGCTGGACGTCCAGTCTCTTCTATCCAGATCGTGACTAGAGAAGGATCTACGGGTACATCCGTTTCTTACCCTTTGGCAGCGTCGGTTCCATCTATTGCGGTACTTTCTTCTCCGCTGGAAGCACCATCTGGCTCGGCACTGATTTCCCTGGCGGCGGCACCAGCTTCTTCGGTTGCGCCGACCCCAACCCCCGCGGCACGGTCTTCTCCGGTGGCGGCACCACCAAAAGTGGCTGTAAGTTGTCCTGAAATCACTAGGATGCATGTGTAAGTAGTCAATGATAGTTGGGGTTTTAACAAGTTTTTTTTCGTTAATGATGGGAAACTGTAGTAGTATTCTTCTGCAAATGTTTTTTTAATGACGGGAAACAGTAGATGTTAAGTACTAGTTCTGGCAAAAAAAGATGTTAAGTAATAGTATCCATCACAGAGCAGGGTTTCGCAGTCTGAACATACAAATATATGCTCCATGTTACCCGTTTCGGAAAGTCCGAAAGCTTGCTCGATACATGTAAAATCAAATTGTCTTGCTGCTGCTAGATTTTGTGCAAACTAATTAAAGAGATAGCTAGATGCATTTTCTCCATGTATTACGTTCTGATTTATATGCTGTTGATTGATATATACCGTGCTTAACTAGATGCAGAAGCAAACTCGCTCCAACGTCAATGAGCAACTACGTCTTAGGACTGTCGATTGTACATGTCCTCTCGCTTCAAAGAAATTCACTAGCCAAAAAGCCAAAGGTGACGGGCAGGCGTGATGCAGCAATTCAACGTTGTATATTAAAAGGGCGAGGGAAAGGCCGCCCTAAACGGGTTGGTCACTCGGTGGACCCTCCTCAGCCCTCGCGCTTCTATGTGCAACTGGACGGCAACGATGACATGTATATGTTGGTCATCCCCAGAGAATTCAAGCAATGTCTGAAAGGGATTCTTCCCAGGCCAATCAAGCTCAAGACCAGCGTAGGCTGCGCCCGGTATGTGCACATCGATGAGTACCGGGGTGAACTGGTCTTGAAGGATGGTTGGTTCGGGTTTGCGAGGCGCATGAACCTGCAGCTCGATGACATTCTCGTCTTTGAGGTGAAAGACACTTCCTTGATGAATGTGTTGATCTACGACTGTAACACCTCCACCCGCGAGGGTAATATTTTGTGCTGATCACCCTTAGTTGCATGCATGATCTGCAGTGCTTTTAGGAAGAGGGGATCAGAAACACCTCAATATTTTATTGAATTAACTAGATGCTGCTTTTGGACCTGGGGTAGTGCCCTGCTGATGTTCATGCTGAACTTGGTTTTTGTATTAAGATGAACTGGGGATCAGATACAATGTGATGAGACTTTGTTAATTAGCTAATATAGTATAAGTTAGACATGTTTTATTTTACTTTAATTTACTGTGATATGCTGCGGTAGTTTCAATGCGGTCTGATGATTTGTATTATACCTAGCTACATGGAGCTCAACATTTTATTTTAGAAAGTGTAAAAGTGACCAATTTTTTTGACCTGATTGTAGCGAACGATTGTAGCGAACACAAGTGCAGATGGTCAAACCCCCAAAACTTCTTGTAACAACCCAACTTTTGTGCATTGATTAAATTTTGGAATACAAATTTTTGGGCCAACAAAAACTTTTTCTATCTTTAAAAGTGCATGCATATAGTTGCGCTTGCATTGATTGTAGAATGTGTGTGTTCGTTGCTTGTAAAAAAAATTACATTTGTGTGTAAACCCCAAAGATCCCTATCTTCATGTGACCCCTTTTTAGTTATAGTTTTAATTAGATTAATCATGACACAAACCCTTGGAGCATTTCACCCTTCGTTATATTGACTTGTGTGAAATTAAATTCTCTTTATCACTAAAACCCTAGGTTTTGAACTTTCCCTATTCCATAAATGAATCTCTCTAGATCACATTTTTCTCTTTTTGTTCTATTTTTTTCCCTCTCTCTACTTAAACAAATATTGTTTGGAAATTCTTTAACCTAGTGATATTGATCTCATGTCACTACTATCCTTGTTTTTCCCAAACAAACCAAAGGAAGCTAGTAGCACCAAATTATTGAAATGGTGTTTAAAATTAGGGATGGTTACATAGACCTTGAATTAATTAATTCCGCCCCTCCTTCTTAGTCTCCCCATTTCTTTTTCAGCCTAACCATCTCACTCTCTCCACTCACTCACTCTCTACACACACACATGCTCAGGCATGTCCTTTGTGCATCGAGTGAATCAGGTGAAAATAAAGAGATAGTGGTGGCCGGGGGCTTGGAGTGCACAAGCTGCCAATCTTGCATGCCTCCACATAGATCAGACAAGCTGAGGCACAGCATGCATGCCTGCACCCCTCCTCCTGCTCCCTCCCTACCCTTTATAGCCTCCCTCACATCCTCTCATTATCTTGGAACATTGCGGGTAGGAACTTGCAAGGCCTCCCCTTCCATTTCTGCTGATGGACAGCACGTTCCTGACCGTAGACTTCTCCCTTCCCTCCCCAGACCACCAGAAAACTCCACCCACGCTCGCCATGGCTGACACGCGCGGGACACCAACAGGTGGTGACCGTGCACGTCGCCGTGGCCACGGCCACGTCGAGTACCTCACCACCTTGGTCTGGTCGCTTCCGCCGTCAGCACTCCTAGCCACTACACGCCACCCCCTCGGAGCACCGTCCCTCGACAAGTCCTGGCTTACCCGGTGCACTCCATCACCGGCGCTGTGTCGCGTCACCCCGTCGAACAGCTGGCAGGCGCGACTGGACGCGACTGTGCACGCCCGCCGTTCATGCCACCGACGCCCACCTCCCTCCAAAATCTTCACCAGCATCGCAGACACGTAGCCACGCCGCCCCGTTCGTCCAGTAAGCAGCCGCCGCCTCCTCTTTTCTTCCTCGCCGGACCGAGTGCACCGTACACCGCGCGGCCGATATAAAACGCAGCCACGCTCCTCCATCCGAACCCTCTCGCCACCAGAACCCCCTCCCACCACCAGCTCATCTCCCCAGTGGAGAGGAGTTCCTTCTCTCCCTGCTGCTCGTGCTCGAGCTCGACGCCTGCCGGCTTCCAGTGAAGGTTTCGTCGCCAGGCGCCACCATCCTTCCCCTCTCTTGTTTCCCCTGGGAGCTCCATCATCCCCGCGTTCTAACCCACCCCTTTTCTATCTCCAGGGTTGCTCGTAGACGCCGGCAGGGCAAACAGCATCTTTCGCCGTCACCATCGACTGCCGCTCGGAACCCTCTCTGTTTTGGCCGCCACCACCCTAGCTCGGAAGCCTCCGCTCCGCCGTGTCCAGAGCACCTATTCCCGCCGTCGACAGATCCCAGAGGTGAGCACACCGGCGCTCGCCATTTCCAGGGCTGCCAGACGCCGCCGCGTCGTGAGGTGGGAGAAGGTGCAAGGGCCGTTGGATCTCATCCAACGGCTGCATGCAACCTTGGCCCCTGGCCCGCGCCAGCTTGGCGGCCACGTCCCCGCGCTTCAAACGGGAGCATCTCCCGCGCAGCCGAAACGCTGTCGGGCCGGATCTGGCCAGGCCCAGCACCCCGGCCCGTTTTTCCCTTTTCTTTATTTCTGTTTCTCAAAAACTTCCAGTGAATCCTGCCCAGCTTTTAAATCACCACAAATTAATCCAGTAACCAAATGAGTTGATTCAAGTTCCTACATGCTCATAGATGTTTTCTTAACCATATACAATTGCATGCATGTGATTTAGTGCTGTAAAAATGAGCTGTTAAATGAAAACCTAAAAAGTATCATATTGTGTAATTTATTTAGTGTGTGATATTTATGCAACCTTTCTGCATGAGGTTAATTTGTTTGTGAAGTGTATTTAAGTAGCTTTATTTTGGCACTAGCCTCACATGCAGGAGCTTCCTGGATTTTCATTGTTTTAGAAAATAAGATCTGTCCAGAGAGTCAGTAGATGATTTTTAATTTGAAAAATAATAATGATTTTGAAACAAACCCAAGTGCTGCTGGTAGGTATATCTATAGGGAAATTTTGTGCCAAAGGAAATATTTTTAAGAGTTATAGTTTAATTCCAAGAATTTAATTACTAAAATAGTATATCTTTTCAGTATTTGATTTTTATAAAATCTTTTACGAATCAGAAAAATGTCAAACCAGTGGGGTTAGTTCACATTTAGTCTCACCTATCCAGGGGTATGTTTGGTGTTGGTTGATGATGCTCTGATACTGGTGTGGCTTGCTGTTTGTAGGCTCTGGTTTCTGTCTTAGATAATTGTTCAAGGTCATTTAAAAGATTATTTGCATGTGATTCTTGTGCATGTGTACTCTACATGTTATTAGCTTTCAGTAGGTATGCTGCATGCATTTTTATGACATACAGAAAGATTTAGACCATTTAAATGGTTCCTAAGTCAATTCTGGAATTGCAAAAATCATATCTTTTGTTCTAAAAATCATAAATGGATGAAACCACTTTCAGTAGCTTGCATTAGTAACCCTTTACATACTGTAATTTTCCCAAATTTTTGTGTGAATTATTCTGGTGTGGTTTGTTGATTGGGTATGTCTTGTGGTTTTCTTTTTGCGACGCTAGATTCGAACACCGCCGGAAACGAAGGAGGAGGAGACTTCGAGAGGGATTGAAGAGGAAGACCAGGGGAACTTTGCTGATCAAGGCAAGCCACCTCTTGATGCATCTCTGATCCTATATATCTTATTCTTGCATTATTACAGGTTTTATAAAAGTGCATGTCTTCTATTTATTTTGTCGGTGGATAGTGCCACCCGGAGTTTTTATTGATCCACCCTTAGGGTGCAGCCCTCGTTGATACCTACAGATCACCTCTCTATTTGTGATATGGTGCTTATCACCTTGTCATCCTTGTCGCCACTTTTCGAAGAAGAATTGGACTATAGGTTGGGAGCCCTGGAAAAATGGTTATGAAAATGTTTTCCTGAAAAGGAGCTTTTCGAAAACCTTGGAATGGGGTAGCCCTGCCCAAGTGTGGTTTATCAAAAGACAAAAGTTTCTAAAAAGAAGATTTGCTGGAGGCAAGTGGAGGAAAGAAAATATTTTCGAAAACTTTAGCGCCTAAGTACTCACCCGGACTGAAAGACAGTGCAACCACATTACCCCAAAGTGGGCACGGGGCGTAGCGTAGTAGTTTGTCTCGCCTTAGTTTGAGTCCTGCAAATGTAGTGGCAGTCCGACAATGGACGCTTCGACCGGGGTTCTTCCCATGAGAAGGGACGCAACCCATTTGCCTTTTCAGGTACGCGGGGTACAACCTATGAGCTCCCATTGAATAATGCCCCGCAGTTGGTCGCGGCATTCCGGAGGGTCGAGCTGGTCGGGGAATTTGCTACTCCTGGGTAAATGACCCCTCGGACTCTGGTGTTGGGAGGTACAACTCTAGGCGGCATGTCTTAGGCTAAGGCGAGCAGACGAAAAACTACGATCGGGTATTTGTCGTGGCATATGTCATTATGCAGGGATGATGCCCACACGATAAGTATTCGAATCTTGTGGGGAAAGTGTACAACCTCTGCAGAGTGAAAACTATTCGAATAGCCGTGTCCGCGGTTATGGACGGTCGGGAAGGCTGTTGCTTAGCCTGAAGAGTTTTTGTTTTACAAAAGTGTTTTCTCAAATATTGTTTTGGGAAAGTGATGCCAGTGGGAATGGTGGAAAGTGTACCTGGGAGGTACGGTGGAAAGCTGAAATGTTTTGTGTTGGCCATATGAGATGGCCGGGTCACCCTTACCTATTAGTCTGCAAATAAAATGGTTTACAACAAAGTTTTTCAACAACAATATGAAGATGTCATACTCTCGAGAGGAACCACCTCTCGCTCCTTGTCGCCCTAGTTTAGTGCATGTTCCTTGCCACTGCCATATTGCATATCCTTTACTTCTCTCTAAGGTGGTTTGCGACTACATTCAAACGTACTCATTGGCATTGTTGTCCTGGCTATTTACTTGGCCAGACTTTGAAGAGGAGTACTACGAAGAAGAGGAGTACGACGCCGAAGACGCGAACTAGGTCGCTCTCCCAGTCAGCCGCCTGTAGGGTAAAGGCCTGACGTGGGGTTCCACCGCTGTTTGAAGTCAAATAAATTCCGCTGCTGTTTGTTGAACTTCGGCCTTGATGGCCTATGATGTAAGACTTCCGTATTAATGTTATTTTGGTACTGTAACGGATGATGTAATCTGGTTTCAGTTCGGTTATGTATTCACGATGGAATGATCTTGGGATCGTGAAATTGTATGCATAACAGGAGTTCTGGACTGGTAAGTCCGGGGCCCCACAGAGCTGGTATCAGAGCCATCCTGACTGTACGAGACCTTAGTTAGCCTGGGCGTTAGCGCAGAACAAAAACTATTTTCTTAAATCAAAGAGGTTGACTAAATGCTGAAAATGCTTAAGTCCCTTATCTCCCTCTATTTTTAATCAAACTTTACTTGCATTAATGTTTTATTATGCATAAAATTTTGCACACTTTGATCACTAACTTAATCTAATCTAAAAATTTGTATAGATGGAGATCGAGTACACGCACTTCCATCAGGTCGGGGTGAGGCCGCCTCTCTACTTTTTCGAGCGGGCCTTGGCTGACCTGGCTGTTCGTTGCGGACGTCCGGTGCCCGAGGTGAAGGGCGTCCGTACCGAGAGGTCTGCTGACTCAGAGATGGCCTGGTTGGTCACTTGCGTCGTCAGGGGGAGCGGGATTGCCCCCGTTTTTGAGGAGTTCACCATGGACGTGATGGAGCGCACGTGGCTTGACGGGATGATCCGAGTCTTCCAGGAGGCTCTTGCTCGCCTTGCTTTCTGCACCCGGAGGTTGTCGCCGGCACTGGCTACCAGTACCTTGGCTAGCGCGACCTCGCGGGCCAGCCCGTGGCCGGTGCCCCACACGCCGACACCGCACACCAGCTGCACCACCTGGAGTACCTGCTTCACCACACTCAGACTCAGCAGGACCGCGCCCGTGAGAGGTGCGACCTGCAGGAGGACGAGATTGTGGCACTTCGCGCTCAGCTTGCTGCTGCTCAGGCTGACCTTGTCAGTGAGCGCAAGCTGAGGTTTGCCGCACGCCGGAGGGTTACCCGCCTGAAGGCGAAGGTGACTTCGCTGGAGGCTCTGACTGCTCAGATGGAGGCCACTATTGAGGAGCTTGAGGACGACGGTGAGGATCTCCGCAAGGAGAACGAGGCCCTTCTCAGCGATGACGACGACTACGAGGAGGAGGACTTCGATATGGAGCCTGATACTGAGGATGAGGCCTTCATCAACGATGAAGATGAGGAGCCTGAGCCACTGATGCCCGAGGAGGACCCCGAGGAGCCACCATTTGACGAGGGCGCCCCACCTGCCCCTGAGGGTCCCGTCGTGGACCTTGACGACTTCTAGAGTACTACCCCCAGACTCGCACCACCTTATCGTAGGACGATGATATAGGCCCCCGTGCGATACGAGTAGACTTATGATGATGGTTCTGTTAAAACCATCCATTTTGGTTGTGCTGTATGAGACTTATGTTGTGATGTTGTATGACTATGTTGTGCCTTCGGCACCCTGCTATGTTATGCTATCGTTTGCCTACTTTTCATTTGCGAGTTTCCGTTTTCAAATTTGCATTTTTAACAAGCCCTCCCCTTTTAAGTGGCTGCCCATCTCCTTGTTTCCCCATTAATATCTGATCCACATCTCTTCAGGATGGTTGAAACCCGTAGTGGAAACGCCAGCGGGTCCGACCAAAACCCCCCTCCACCTCCGGACCCAACCATGGCACAACTTCTGCGCCTTATGATGGAAGACCATGAGGCAGCCCGTGCAGAGCGCCAAGCTAACCTTGCTACCCTTCAGCACCTTGCTCAAATTGCTACCGGAAACGCCAACAAAAATAATGGCAGGGATGGTAATGCAGACCCCCGCTCCAAGCTGAAGGATTTCCAGAGCACCAATCCACCTGTCTTCTCCAAGTGCACTGAACCCCTCGACGCCGATGACTGGCTTCGCACTATTGAGAACAACATGGAAGTTGCCGGAGTCGGCGACAATGAGAAGGTTTTGTTCGCCACTCATTATCTTTCTGGACCTGCCCGCGCTTGGTGGGAAAACGTCAAGGCTATTCAAGCTGAGGGACACGTCATCAACTGGGAAGAATTCAAGACCAAGTTCCGCAAGACCCACATTCCATCGGGATCGATTAAGCTCATGAAGGACAAATTCATGAATCCGAGCAAGGAAGCATGACTGTGGTGGAATATATGGACAAGTTCACCACTCGTCCGGGTATGCTCCGAAGACACCGACACCGAAGAAAAGAAGAAGGACCGTTTCTCGAATGGTCCGCATGATGAGATGCAGAGTATTTTGGTCGCTGTTCCGTACCCTGACCTTGAGTCCCTTGTTGATGCCTCTATCATGGTGGAGAGCAAGCGCAAGAGTGCGTTTGAGAACCGCAAGCGCAAGGCGATGATGCAGCAAGGCAGCTCCAGCACTCAGCGACCCCGCAGTTTCCCTCCACCCAGACCGGCGCCCCAGCAGCAGAGGACACCACCCCCTGCACCTCGCCCCAACAACCCCAACCGCAACTTCAACCCTCAGCGTTCTGGAGGAAACAACTACAATCCCAACTACGACCGCCAGAACAACATTGTCCGCCCCGTCACCAATGGATGCTACACCTGCGGACAGCCGGGTCATTTCTCCAAGGAGTGTCCCAACAAGATGAACACTGCTCAGCGCCCCAATGCGCCCAAGCAAAATTAGGGTCAAGCCCGTACTGCCGCCGGAAGGAACCCGAACCAGAAGAAGTCTGCTGGACCAGCTAGGGGACACCTCAACCATGTCAACGCAGAAGAAGCTCAGGAAGCTCCGGACATTGTTCTGGGTACGTTCCCTGTCAACTCAGTCCCCTCGACTGTTTTGTTCGACTCTGGAGCCTCGCATTCTTTCGTTACCAAGCCCTTTGTGAAAAAGGGAGGCTTAACCCCCACCCCCTTGAAACGACCTATGCTCGTACAAATCCCTGGATCCACTAGCAGAACCCAGAGTTCCTGCAAAGAGGTTCCCATAGATATTCAGGGAAAACGTTTCCACGCAAATCTGATAGTGTTGGGTGAGAAAGGGTTGGAAGTTATTTTAGGCATGGATTGGATGGTGAAGTACAAGGGGCACATAGACTGTGCTCGCCGAGCTATAACCATGACTGCTGAGGACGGGGAAGTAGTTGAGCACGTGGCGACCATGCCCTCAGCTAAGGCCTTATGCAAGAAGAGTGTCGCTAGCCCAGCCCTGCATGAAGTACCCATAGTTTGTGAGTACCCTGATGTCTTTCCCGATGAGCTACCCGGTATGCCCCCTGATCAGGATATCGAGTTTATCATCGAGCTAGTTCCCGGAACTGCCCCCATCGCTCAGCGACCTTACCGGATGAACCCGCAGGAATTAGTTGAGTTGAAGAAGCAGTTGGATGACATGTTGAAGAAAGGATTGATTCGCCCGAGCGCATCACCCCGGGGGTCTCCTCGTTATCTTTGTGGATAAGCGGGACGGTACTATCCGCCCGTGCGTGGATTACCGAAAACTGAATGATGTCACCATCAAAAACAAATACCCCCTCCCGAAGATTGAAGATTTGTTCGACCAGATGAATGGCGCCCGAGTTTTCTCCAAGATTGATCTCCGAACGGGTTATCATCAACTCAAGGTTCGAGAGTCAGACATTCCCAAAACTGCCTTCACCACACGGTATGGACTTTTTGAATATACCGTGATGTCCTTCGGACTGACCAATGCCCCTGCCTATTTCATGGATCTCATGAACAAGGTGTTCATGAAGTACCTCGACAAGTTCGTCGTGGTTTTCATCGACGATATTCTGATCTACTCCAAGAATGAAGAAGAGCATGCTGAACATCTGCGGATTGTTTTGGGAACTCTCCAAGACCATCAGCTTTACGCCAAGTTTAGTAAATGTGAATTCTGGCTGAAAGAAGTAGAATTCCTTGGTCATGTCATTTCTGCCGGAGGAGTGTCAGTCGACCCGTCCAAAATTCAGTCCATCATGGAGAAGAAAGCCCCTACCAATCAGACCGAAGTCCGCGCCTTTCTAGGATTGGTGGGTTATTACCGCAAGTTCGTTGAGGGATTCTCCAGCATTGCGAGACCCTTAACGCAGCTGTTGAAGAAGGATAAGAAGTTCGAGTGGACCGATAAATGTGAGGCTAGTTTTCAGGAACTCAAGAAGAGATTAGTCACAGCCCCTATCTTGACCATGCCTGATATCACCAAGGGTTTTGATGTCTACTGCGATGCATCGAAGCTTGGTTTGGGAAGTGTGCTGATGCAAGAAGGAAAGGTGATAGCCTATCTGTCGAGGCAACTTCGACCGCACGAGATGAATTACCCCACGCATGACTTAGAGCTTGCTGCGGTGGTTCATGCCCTGAAGACCTGGCATCATTATTTAGTTGGGAATCGCTGCGAGATCTACACTGATCACAAAAGTCTGAAGTATATTTTCACTCAGCGGGAGCTGAACATGAGGCAAAGCAGATGGATGGAGCTCATCAAGGATTACGACCTCGGCATTCATTATCACCCCGATAAAGCCAACGTCGTAGCCGATGCCCTTAGTCGAGAGCCGTGTTCGCTGAACGCCCTGATCAAGATTGCTCAACCCAGGCTGTATGAAGAACTTGAGGAGTTCGGCCTCGAGTTGGTTAGCCACGGTTTCCTGGCAAATCTTGAGCTGCAGCCTACTTTGTTTGATCAGATCAAAGAAGCTCAGGTGGGACATGAAAGTATTGAAGGAATCAAACGAAGGATGGATAGGGAAGAAGTTTCTGGTTTCACCATTGATGCCAAAGGAGTTTTGTGGTACAAGGGACGCCTCTATGTACCTAATATCGAAGACTTGAAGCAACTCATCATGAAGGAAGCTCACGACACCCCCTACTCAATCCACCCCGAAGGAACCAAAATGTATCAAGACCTGAAGAAACAATTTTGGTGGCACGGTATGAAGCGCGAGATAGCGTTTTTCATTGCTCGTTGCAACGTGTGCCAGAAAGTGAAGGCTGAGCATCAACGACCAGCGGGACTACTCCAACCCCTCAAGATCCCCGAATGGAAATGGGAAGAAGTCGGAATGGATTTCATTACAGGATTGCCTAAATCTCAGCGCGGTCACGACTCCATCTGGGTTATCGTTGACCGACTTACCAAAGTTTCTCATTTCATCCCGGTGAAGACCAACTATAATGGTACAAAGCTAGCTGACCTTTATATATCCCGTATTGTTAGTCTCCATGGAGTCCCCAAGAGGATAGTGTCAGATCGAGGTACCCAATTCACTTTGAAATTCTGGAAGAGCCTGCATGAAGCCCTCGGAACGAAGCTAACCTTCAGCACCGCTTATCACCCGCAAACCGGTGGCCAAACAGAAAGAGTAAACCAGATTCTTGAAGATATGCTTCGTGCTTGCGTCCTCGCCTATGGAGCAAAATGGGAAGATTGTCTACCCTTCGCGGAATTCTCTTACAACAATAGCTACCAAGCTAGTCTTCAGATGGCCCCCTTTGAAGCCTTATATGGTCGCCGCTGTCGAACCCCTCTCAACTGGTCCGAGATCGGAGATAGTCAAATTTTTGGACCTGACCATCTTCGTGAAGCCGGAGAACAAGTCCAACTGATCCGTGATCGCCTCAAAGCCGCTCAATCCCGCCAGAAGAGTTATGCTGATTCCAAGCGTCGCGAGTTGACCTTCAAGGTTGGAGATAATGCCTATCTTCGCGTCACTCCACTCAAGGGAATGCAGAGATTTCACGTGAAAGGGAATCTTGCCCCCAGATATATTGGGCCCTTCAAGGTTCTCGCTCGTCGAGGTGAAGTATCCTATCAATTGGAACTGCCTGCTGAATTAGCAGATTTCCACGATTTATTCCATATCTCTCTACTTCGACGATGCCTCCAAGTGCCCGACAAGCCTGAGACATTCAAGAACATCGATTATCGCACCCTCGACCTCAACACCGACTTAACCTACCGTGAGGTACCCCTTCGGATTCTGGAAGAAGCTATTCGTCTCACCCGAAGAAGAAAGATTAAATTCTGTAAAGTCCAGTGGACTAACCACTCCGAGGAGGAAGCCTCTTGGGAACGAGAAGATCAGCTTCGGAAGGATTTTCCCGCACTCTTCAGTTCTTAGCCACCGAATCTCGAGGACGAGATTCATTTTAAGGGGGGAAGGTTTGTAACAACCCAACTTTTGTGCATTGATTAAAATTTTGGAATACAAATTTTTGGGCCAACAAAAACTTTTTCTATCTTTAAAAGTGCATGCATATAGTTGCTGTTGCATTGATTGTAGAATGTGTGTGTTCGTTGCTTGTAAAAAAAATTACATTTGTGTGTAAACCCCAAAGATCCCTATCTTCATGTGACCCCTTTTTAGTTATAGTTTTAATTAGATTAATCATGACACAAACCCTTGGAGCATTTCACCCTTCGTTATATTGACTTGTGTGAAATTAAATTCTCTTTATCACTAAAACCCTAGGTTTTGAACTTTCCCTATTCCATAAATGAATCTCTCTAGATCACATTTTTCTCTTTTTGTTCTATTTCTTTTCCCTCTCTCTACTTAAACAAATTTTGTTTGGAAATTCTTAAACCTAGTGATATTGATCTCATGTCACTACTATCCTTGTTTTTCCCAAACAAACCAAAGGAAGCTAGTAGCACCAAATTATTGAAATGGTGTTTAAAATTAGGGATGGTTACATAGACCTTGAATTAATTAATTCCGCCCCTCCTTCTTAGTCTCCCCATTTCTTTTTCAGCCTAACCATCTCACTCTCTCCACTCACTCACTCTCTACACACACACACGCTCAGGCATGTCCTTTGTGCATCGAGTGAATCAGGTGAAAATAAAGAGATAGTGGTGGCCGGGGGCTTGGAGTGCACAAGCTGCCAATCTTGCATGCCTCCACATTGATCAGACAAGCTGAGGCACAGCATGCATGCCTGCACCCCTCCTCCTGCTCCCTCCCTACCCTTTATAGCCTCCCTCACATCCTCTCATTATCTTGGAACATTGCGGGTAGGAACCTACAAGGCCTCCCCTTCCATTTCTGCTGATGGACAACACGTTCCCGACCGTAGACTTCTCCCTTCCCTCCCCAGACCATCAGAAAACTCCACCCACGCTCTCCATCGCTGACACGCGCGGGACACCAACAGGTGGTGACCGTGCACGTCGCCGTGGCCACGGCCACGTCGAGTACCTCACCACCTTGGTCTGGTCGCTTCCGCCGTCAGCACTCCTAGCCACTACACGCCACCCCCTCGGAGCACCGTCCCTCGACAAGTCCTGGCTTACCTGGTGCACTCCATCGCCGGCGCCGTGTCGCGTCACCCCGTCGAACAGCTGGCAGGCGCGACTGGACGCGACCGTGCACGCCCGCCGTTCACGCCACCGACGCCCACCTCCCTCCAAAATCTTCACCAGCGTCGCAGACACGTAGCCACGCCACCCCGTTCGTCCAGTAAGCAGCCGCCGCCTCCTCTTTTCTTCCTCACCGGACCGAGTGCACCGTACACCGCGCGGCCGATATAAAACGCAGCCACGCTCCTCCATCCGAACCCTCTCGCCACCAGAACCCCCTGCCACCACCAGCTCATCTCCCCAGTGGAGAGGAGTTCCTTCTCTCCCTGCTGCTCGTGCTCGAGCTCGACGCCTGCCGGCTTCCGGTGAAGGTTTCGTCGCCAGGCGCCACCGTCCTTCCCCTCTCTTGTTTCCCCTGGGAGCTCCATCATCCCCGCGTTCTAACCCGCCCCTTTTCTATCTCCAGGGTTGCTCGTAGACGCCGGCAGGGCAAACAGCGTCTTCCGCCGTCACCATCGACTGCCGCTCGGAACCCTCTCTGTTTTGGCCGCCACCACCCTAGCTCGGAAGCCTCCGCTCCGCCGTGTCCAGAGCACCTATTCCCACCGTCGACAGATCCCAGAGGTGAGCACACCGGTGCTCGCCGTTTCCAGGGCTGCCAGACGCCGCCGCGTCGTGAGGTGGGAGAAGGTGCAAGGGCCGTTGGATCTCATCCAACGGCTGCATGCAACGTTGGCCCCTGGCCCGCGCCAGCTTGGCGGCCATGTCCCCGCGCTTCAAACGGGAGCATCTCCCGCGCAGCCGAAACGCTGTCGGGCCGGATCTGGCCAGGCCCAGCACCCCGGCCCGTTTTTCCCTTTTCTTTATTTCTGTTTCTCAAAAACTTCCAGTGAATCCTGCCCGACTTTTAAATCACCACAAATTCATCCAAGTAACCAAATGAGTTGATTCAAGTTCCTACATGCTCATAGATGTTTTCTTAACCATATACAATTGCATGCATGTGATTTAGTGCTGTAAAAATGAGCTGTTAAATGAAAACCTAAAAAGTATCTGATTGTGTAATTTATTTAGTGTGTGATATTTATGCAACCTTTCTGCATGAGGTTAATTTGTTTGTGAAGTGTATTTAAGTAGCTTTATTTTGGCACTAGCCTCACATGCAGGAGCTTCCTGGATTTTAATTGTTTTAGAAAATAAAATCTGTCCAGAGAGTCAGTAGATGATTTTTAATTTGAAAAATAATAATGGTTTTGAAACAAACCCAAGTGCTGCTGGTAGGTATATCTATAGGGAAATTTTGTGCCAAAGGAAATATTTTTAAGAGTTATAGTTTAATTCCAAGAATTTAATTACTAAAACAGTATATCTTTTACAAATCAGAAAAATGTCAAACCAGTGGGGTTAGTTCACATTTAGTCTCACCTATCCAGGGGTATGTTTGGTGTTGGTTGATGATGCTCTGATACTGGTGTGGCTTGCTGTTTGTAGGCTCTGGTTTCTATCTTAGATAATTGTTCAAGGTCATTTAAAAGATTATTTGCATGTGATTCTTGTGCATGTGTACTCTACATGTTATTAGCTTTCAGTAGGTATGCTGCATGCATTTTTATGACATACAAAAAGATTTAGACCATTTAAATGGTTCCTAAGTCAATTATGGAATTGCAAAAATCATATCTTTTGTTTTAAAAATCATAAATGGATGAAACCACTTTCAGTAGCTTTCATTAGTAACCCTTTACATACTGTAATTTTCCCAAATTTTTGTGTGAATTATTCTGGTGTGGTTTGTTGATTGGGTATGTCTTGTGGTTTTCTTTTTGCGACGCTAGATTCGAACACCGCCGGAAACGAAGGAGGAGGAGACTTCGGAGGGATTGAAGAGGAAGACCAGGGGAACTTTGCTGATCAAGGCAAGCCACCTCTTGATGCATCTCTGATCCTATATATCTTATTCTTGCATTATTACAGGTTTTATAAAAGTGCATGTCTTCTATTTATTTTGTCGGTGGATAGTTGTAACGCCCCACTTTTGCAAACTTGTTTAATTGTCCTTATTGCAAAAATTAGGGGGAACAAAAACTTTTTCTAAAAGACTAATTAGATGAATTGCCTTGATCTATTTGTTGTGATGAATTGCCTTGATCTGTTGGTAGATGTATTGTCTTGATTGCTTGTTGAGTTTTGTCTTGAGCCACCTCAAAGAACAACACCTCTAGTGGTTAAACCAGCAACTCACCAAATAAAACACATGTGTGGCTTAGGAAAAATTGTTTTCCTTCTTACTACATCAAGCTCTTCTCCTGATGGCAACCTGAGTGTGCCACCTTAATTTTTCTCCTTATGGTGCAACCTAGCTCAATCATCCTTAATTCAAAACTTGGAATCATCTACCCCTAGCTACATGCCTCTCTTATACCCACTCATCCTTGTTTGTTTTGAGGCCATGTCGACCATCTGTGTTGACAGGCTTAAAATGTCCAGACTTTGGCAGTTGATATCTAAGCAAACACCACTGTTATTGGTGATCTCAGTGCATGGATCCTATCTATGCAACACCCGCTTCAACCTCCACGTCTTGCATGTCTCAGTCAATCCTTGCAGCTCATATATTCAACTTGATCTTGTATCCTATTCAATGATTCAACACTAGATCACTTCCTTCAATTTTACCTCTTGTTTTTATTCAAGTTTAATCTTCACAAAACCAAGAGCGGGAATGGTGGGTACATTTTGTAGCCATCATCTACCCTTGAGAACACTTCTCCCTAAGTTAGTTTTCTCTCTCAAAAACCCTATTGATTTTCCTTCTCTAGTTTTGATCACAAAACTACTTCTAATTCTACAAAACCTTTTCAAGATATTTCTTCAAGAAAAACAAGGAACTGAAATGGGTTTTGTTTTTGTCCCATTTCTACCAAGTACTGATTTCTAAAACATTATTTTCTGTCTTGCTTTGTTTTCAGCAAAAGTCTTGTTTATGATACCTATACCATTTCTTGTTTTCCCTCTTGCTTATTTTTACATTGGAGAAAAACTCTACTTTACTAGAGAAAGTAAGTAGAATATTTTGAACCCCTATGTTCCAACTAGTTTATCTCAACACTTTCAAATTTCATTCCACTTGAGTTCATTCCCAATTGTCCCTAGACAATTGAGGTGTTCCATATACCTTTCAAATAAATCCTTCTCAAATGGCAACTCTTGCACATCTCTGATCCACCACATTGTATCCCCTTCATCCTCCAATTTTTGATCAAATGGATGATCATTTGATACTTTCAAACCACTCCCAATTGACCTCTCCTTTGTAGAGCAACTTATATTTCATCATACCTATCTCACTCCTCTATTCTTTTCCATCATCATCTTGACTTCATGAATTGATGATTTCTGTCAATATATCCATCCTTGTGAGTATTTGGATACTTCACTCACCATCTCTCCTAATCTTGTTCTACCCTTACCTAAACCACTATCACCATCCCATCTACCTTGACATGCTCATGCATTGTTGCATGTGGTCAATCTCAATCCTTCCAAAATTGAACTCAAATAAAAACTTCTAATCATCAAATATACCTTTGGGTCTATTTTTCATCTTATGTTTGTCCCAACCATAGTGGTAACAATTATCCTTGGAGTGCATATCACCTCACACTTATTTTTATCTATATGTATCTACTCCTATACTTATCATCATCCCAATCACTCATGGACATTATCTCCTCAACATCATGTTTTGGCCTATACACATTGATGTTGTGCTCTCTCACATTGCTCACTTGTGCTTGGCAAGAATGGAGCCGGCCATGACAATTTCGGCCAGCCATGTTTCTCCTCACTTTCTTCCTCCACAAGCCTTGCCTCCCAACTAACCCAACAATTAAATGGGCAGCCACCCACCTCCACCAATCAAAGAGGAGGCAGCCAACCCTCTCCCTCTATAAATAGAGCTTGGCCGGCCACCTCCTCCCCATTTGCTCATTTTCTACACTCTCCACTCCTTCCTCCACTCTAGCCACTCACTCCCCTTCTTCTTCCCACGAGCTGCTGCTCCCCCTTGCTCACATGGCCGGCCATGGCCATGAAAACCGGCCAAGATGCTGCTCCCCTCCTCCCTCAAGTTTCCCCTCACCATGAGAGCATCTCTCTCACTCTCTTCTCCCCTAATCTTTGATGAATCCAGCTCCTTTTCTCTTCTCCCCTCTCACAAGATTGGATCTTGATGCAGGTGCATGTTGGTCCAAGCATGGAGAAGGTTGAGCAATCCTCAGATCTGAAACTCTTGACCAAAGTTCGTCCAAAACCTTGCAGTAATTTCTGCTATCTTGCTGTTTCAGATTCTGGTACGATTTTGTAAAATCCGTCAAAACTCGTGTGCATGTCCAAATCGAGCGATTCAAAGTTCCAAAGATAGGTATCGAAAATATCTACAACTTGGCGTTGGTCTCATCTTCAAATTAGTTACGGATTTTGCATGGTAAATAAAGTTCTGCAAACATGCAGAATCACTGTTTGTTAGATTTCTTCCGTTTTACAAAACCTTTTTGAGCAAACTCAACTGTGGGTGAAAGACCTCTCCAGTACCTTCATTTTGGCATTGGTTTCACTTCAAATGACCTCCTGAAATTGAAATGGTTCACAGATCAATATCTGGTCAGATCTGAATTTGTCGAATTAAACCAGGAGTTTGGAGACAAATTTTTGAATGAAACCAACTGGGTAAGAACCACCTATTCAATACCTTCCAGATTCAGCGGACCTCATATTTTTGTGATTTGTGTATGATTTTTGGTGAATTAAACTTGTTCTGTGTGTTCTGCAGACATGGCTGATAGCTTTTAAATCATCAAAAATCCATTTTTGAACCAAATTGAGTGATTCCAATTTTGTAGGACTGCTGGATGTTTTCTTAATCATCTCAAACAAGTTTCAAACCTTTATCTATTCTGTAACTCCAGAGAGAAAGCAAATAGTACAGACATGCAGTAAACTTGTAAATCCATTTGTGAGAGTTTCAAAAACCATTTGAACCCAAATCCAATTGTGTGTGAATCTCTGTTTAAATATCTTTCAAATGCAAGTGGCCTCATATTTTTAGGATTTTTCTACGATTTATGGCTTACAGATCTTGTTTTCTGTACAGTCAGATTCAAAGAAATTCCTAAAATTGTAGGTTTAATATCTTTGGGTGATTCCAATTGGGTTAGTCTTGTATTAGTACTGGCTATCTAGGAAAAATATTATTAGTCTTTGTTCATACATATTTGTTGCTGTTAGTAATGTTTATGTGTGACATGCATTGTTGAAGCAAAACTTTTCGGTTTATTTAAAACCCTTGACCAACTCTTTTTAGTAGAGGTGGGCAACCTTTGTTTTATGCTTGCAAAACAAAACCTCTGCAACTTAACATTTGTTCTTTTGCTTAGCTTGAGTTTTCTAATGGTGTGGTGTCTTGCTTGCTTCCTATTTTTGTATAGTGTTAAGTGAGCAAATTAAATTAGGAAAACTGATTTCTACTTTTCCAAAAATGTTTGAAATTATGTTGTGAATGTTTGTGATGCCAAACTAATGCTCTTGTCCTCTTCATGATGTTATCTACCAGGGGATAATTGTTTTATACCATGGTGATAGCCGAGAGAGGCAATTGCTAAGTTATGATGCACTCATGCCTCTACTAGGTAAATAAATGGGGTTTTCTAAATTGAAACTCTTAAAGTTGTTTTGTGGTATCTATAAGTCCTTAGTATGTTATACCTTGGCTGCATGGTTAGTTGTTGATTGTTGAATGTTGTCTTGTTGATGCAATGTGATTGATTGTGTTCCTTTTATATTTTCCGGCGATAGATGCGAACTATTCCGGAGGAGAAGAAGAAGAGGAATCGGACGAGGATTTTATTTATGTTGTTGGGATTCTTATATTGATGGAGTTGAAGAATTCCAGGGACAAATAAGCCAAGGCAAGCCATCTTTGAACTTTGAATGATGTGGTGTTGGATGTCAATTTTTGATGTCCCTAAGCATCTTATCCCTTATGTGATGTTCTCTCTATGTTGGTCTATGTATGGATGTAATTGGAGTATTTCCTTGTGGTGGTCTTTCACCTTTGTTCACATGTTGGAGGGATGCACGGTATCACGGCCGTGCTACTCCCTTGGGTCCACTTGTGTGCTCAACATGAGCATGTCATTTCCAAAATAGAGTCTTACACCACACCCCCACCTTGTTGAGTCTAGAAGTATCAAGGTCATGAAGCTTGGTGTAATTCTCAACTTGAGAGAAGTATGCCGTGGACCCTCATGAATGATGGATGGGTAGAATACCTACACCACCAAAGTTTTATAGTAGCACCACAAATCTGAAAGTTTGATCCACCTTATTTTATCATCTTACATGCTTACCTTAAGCAAGTAGGATCCTCTTTATGCCACTCACATATACTCTCATGGCATGATGACCTTCATCTCGGCCATGGTGTTGTATTAGTTCCTTCTCATGAAACTATAGGTTGGGAACCCCTCAAGGTTTACCTTGTTGTAAATGTTTATGAAAACCTTGGGTGAGTTAACCCAAGTGTATGGTTTATGAAAGCAAAGGATCTTGATAAAGATGTTTGGAAAAGAGGTGTATGGAGGTTGGTTGAACAACCGAGGTGTTGTGGGAAAAGAAATGGTTTCTAAAAAGGAGCACTCGCGTATAAGTGTACACCAGCCCAACTTTTATCGCGCAACCACTCTACCCTGGTGTGGGACGGGGCTTAGCCCGTAGTTTGTTGAAGCTGGCAGGAGCACCCTTCACAACTTTCTAGGGAGGGTCATGACGACCCCGACGCCGGGTTGCGCTCTGGAGGAGGCAATACACTGTCTTAACTGATAGCCGGACGATTACTGAGGGTCTTCTATCATGGCGCCGGAGATACGCTCAAAAGGAGGTATGCGTCGCCGGGGTGCCGGGAAGGGGTAAGCCCGCAGGGAAGGACTCGTGCCAGTGGAGATGGGTGAAAGGTTATGTCCGGGTATCCGTCGTGGCATATGTTGTTATGCGGGGATGATGCCCACACGATAGGTATCCGGATAGTTGTGGGGAAAGTGTGCAAACTCTGCAGAGTTAAATCTATTCGAATAGCCGCGTCCGCGGTCATGGACGGGTTGCAAAGGTCTACCTTTACTGGGGCTTGAGTTTTGTTTTGATAAATACTTTGCAAAGAAAGTGTTGTGTTTATGTGTACCGGAAGGGTACGGAAAAAGGGCGTGTGTTGACCATTTGGAGATGGTCGTGGAAAAATGGAGGCTAAGTGGGGAACTCTTTCCTAAATGTTTCTTGAAGGGGAACTCTTTTTTAACAAAGATATAGAGATGTCATAGATATCTTTTGAAGTATCTTCTTCAATAAAGATATAGATATGTCATAGAACTTCCTAAGCGTCCCCATCAATTGAGATGGCGGCATGCTACTCTTCCTCCTAGAAGGTTAGCTAGTTGTCCCCAAATCACCATAGTGTCCGCATCACTTGAGATGCCGGCATGCTATATCCACAAGAGAAACTGACGCTCTTGTGCATGCTATATCCACGAGAGAAACTATGTCTCATCCACATGCTATATCCACAAGAGAAACTGATTCTCTTCCTCATGCTATTTCCACTGGAGAAAATAGCTCTTCCTTCGTGTCTTCTTAGATTAGCACTTGTCATCTTGCACTCTTGCAAAGTACCTTTCTTGATGGTTTGTGAGTACAATTCCAAATGTACTCACGGCTTTGTCCCTGGCTATTTACTTGGCCAGACTTGGAGGAACACGATGGATGAAGAAGGAGTTGGCAACGTTTATGCGAGCTAGGAACGTCTTCCCGCTCGCTTGCTCGTAGGGTTATGGCGAGATGACTTGGGTACTGCGCTCGCTGAAGTGATGATGCTACTCGATGTTTAGTTAGGCCCTTCGAGGCTATTATGTAAGTATTGGTCATGTGACCATGTTGTAATTTTCTTATTCCGCTTTGTAATGGATGGTGTAATTTGGTATCGGTTCGGTTATGTGTTCACGACGCACCGATCATGGGATCGTGAACTCGTATACATAACAGGGAATTTCGGACAGCTAGTCCGGGGTCCCCACGTAGCTGGTATCGAGCTATCCTGACTGTAGGAGACCTTAGTTAGCATGGACGTTAGTTTGGAAACAAGTACTTGGGGAAAAACTATTTGCGAAATAAAGTATTTCTTTAGTCGGAAGCATAGCTTCTACTCATCTTATTTATTCAAAGCTTCTAAATTCTTATCTCTCCGCTTTATAAATGTTTGAAGGGTTCTTACTCTATTGTCTCTTCCACTTCAAACCTACATATTGGACGATGTCCCGAAACTCAGACCGGAGACTCGAACTCAAAGATAGATCAATCTCTCAGGAAGTCTCATGTATATCCAACAGCAGTTGTTGAAGATTGGATACCGACTTAGCCGTGCTTCATTAAGGGATGATAACATCATATCTTTGGTTTTCACCAAAGTATGTCAAAGATCTGACCTTGTTCCTCCGTGGACTTGCACTTTTTGCAGTCATCAGGGATCAAGCCCTCAGTTTCTTGACTAGTTATTTTTAGGCCAGCCACGAGAAGATCTCTACTTTAGAAGCACCTCAACAGCTACCTCTTCGAAGACCTCATGTTTCCGGGATGTCGAGACTAGAAGTTCTACGCAGCTTTCTCCTCCGCCTCAACATCAACGACTCAACACCCGGCCCCTTCACCACCAACTGCTACAAGGATCCAAGTTGAAGCTGATGCTGACGATATGAAGAAGTCGACATATGTGACCAGCCCCAAACCAATAGGATGGATAGGACAAACTCAATCGCTTTGATTGAAATAAACTCCCGCGCATTAGGAATTTCTGGGTACTTAGAGTACCATGTCTGGTTTGATGATTGCTTGTAGTTCCCTAGTGTGCTGCCTTGAGTGTTTGTATCTGTTTGCTGTGTGCATGTATGTCTTGCTATTTCGACGTTCCCGCCCTTTTTAATTGTTTGAAATTTGTGAAACAGAAATTAAAAATGGAAATCGCCGAGTGTACTCGTTTTTGCTAATAAAATTAGTTTGGTAGCTCCGATTGATGTGATTCCAATTGTACTAGAATCAGTATGAAATTATCTTTCAGACGCCACTGACCTTGTATTTTTAGGATTTTTGTGAGATTTTTAATAAATAAAGCTTGATCACTGTTTCTGGTTAGTATTTTGAGTCTCAAATTGAAAAATAAATATTTTTGAATGATTTCAATTGTGTTGATCTTGTTTTGTTACTGTGCATCTAGGAAAAATACCAGTAGCCTCTGTTAGTGGTATTTTGTCTCTGGTTATGATTGTATGGGTGTCGCATGCCATGATAGGATTAAAGTTTGCCTCGCCGATGTATTGCTAACCGCTAGTTAGTTGGGTAGATTAACGAAAGACTCTAACTCTAAACCCGTTAGCGCTTGTTTTTCAACCATCGGGGAAACTAACTCAGACCCCTACCTACGCCGACTACTTTCAAGGTCATCCGAAGCATCTCCACTACGCCAAGAAAGCGAAGCCCCTACCTTCAAGAGTGACTGCACCTCTGCGAGAAGCCTTACTAACTTGGTCTAACCTTGGAGTATAGTCGTGCTAACCTCTAGGATATCTTCTTCAAAATACCCCCTAACACACCGTCTAACCCGTTGAGTGAACAATAGCGTCAAAGCCAAGCTACATCACCTTGTTCATCTGGTCCTCATCAAGTGAAGCTCCTGAAGATACCTCGGGACTCAAGATTAGGTGTAATTTACCCGCTCACTTCTTAACTGATACAAGTCCGCACCGACCGTCAAGCTGAAGATAGTCCTCGACGACCTCTGTTGTTGCTTCATGTGGATACCAACCAGGACTTTCATCAACTTACTAACTCACCGCGCATCCCCTATGGCTCAGTTAACACCGCAAGTGCCTCTTGAAGTGGTGGTCTGCACGTCGCCCCCGAAGATTCTTCAGCCTGAACAAGGAAGACCGATGACTTCTTCGAAGCCCCGGACGAGAACTACAAGGCGAAGCTTCCGAGTTTTTCCGAGAACCCGATGAAAAATCTTAAGGGTGGAAGACTTCGTCTTCCACTAAAAGTTGGAGCTAACCCTAACATTTTAAACCTTTCTAACACACCGTTGGAAACGTGGGATGCACCAACCCCTCTTGAAGCCATGGACTACACAACGCACTCTGAAGATGTTTTCAACTCAAGACAGGAGATCAATGACTTCTCCAAGAAGCGCCCGACAAGACCCGTGGCCGAAGCTTACAGTTTTTAACGCCCCCTCCCCGGTGAACAATTTTAAGGGTGGAAGACTTCGTCTTCCACTAAATTTAGGCTAACTCTAAAAAGTTTTCAACCCTGCTAAGGCACCATTGGAGTGCACTAACTTTTCTGAAGTCATGGACTCCGCTAGGATTGATAAGAAGCTACAAGTCTAACATCTGCAGGGAGTAGTCAACCTCTTCATGAAGCTCGCCATCGGCAGGAATCCAACATGTCTGCTAGAAGATGAAGCAACGACCTTCTCTACAATGGTGCATCTACAGAAGGATGGAGTCTAACTTTCGTTAAGCATTACAACCCCTCTAGTTCTGCGCTCAGTACTCTCGGGACGAGATTATTTTAAGGGTGGAAGAGTCTGTAACGCCCCACTTTTGCAAACTTGTTTAATTGTCCTTATTGCAAAAATTAGGGGGAACAAAAACTTTTTCTAAAAGACTAATTAGATGAATTGCCTTGATCTATTTGTTGTGATGAATTGCCTTGATCTGTTGGTAGATGTATTGTCTTGATTGCTTGTTGAGTTTTGTCTTGAGCCACCTCAAAGAACAACACCTCTAGTGGTTAAACCAGCAACTCACCAAATAAAACACATGTGTGGCTTAGGAAAAATTGTTTTCCTTCTTACTACATCAAGCTCTTCTCCCGATGGCAACCTGAGTGTGCCACCTTAATTTTTCTCCTTATGGTGCAACCTAGCTCAATCATCCTTAATTCAAAACTTGGAATCATCTACCCCTAGCTACATGCCTCTCTTATACCCACTCATCCTTGTTTGTTTTGAGGCCATGTCGACCATCTGTGTTGACAGGCTTAAAATGTCCAGACTTTGGCAGTTGATATCTAAGCAAACACCACTGTTATTGGTGATCTCAGTGCATGGATCCTATCTATGCAACACCCGCTTCAACCTCCACGTCTTGCATGTCTCAGTCAATCCTTGCAGCTCATATATTCAACTTGATCTTGTATCCTATTCAATGATTCAACACTAGATCACTTCCTTCAATTTTACCTCTTGTTTTTATTCAAGTTTAATCTTCACAAAACCAAGAGCGGGAATGGTGGGTACATTTTGTAGCCATCATCTACCCTTGAGAACACTTCTCGCTAAATTAGTTTTCTCTCTCAAAAATCCTAATGATTTTCCTTCTCTAGTTTTGATCACTAAACTACTTCTAATTCTACAAAATCTTTTCAAGATATTTCTTCAAGGAAAACAAGGAACTGAAATGGGTTTTGTTTTTATCCCATTTCTACCAAGTACTGATTTCTAAAACATTATTTTCTATCTTGCTTTGTTTTCAGCAAAAGTCTTGTTTATGATACCTATACCATTTCTTGTTTTCCCTCTTGCTTATTTTTACATTGGAGAAAAACTCTACTTTACTAGAGAAAGTAAGTAGAATATTTTGAACCCCTATGTTCCAACTAGTTTATCTCAACACTTTCAAATTTCATTCCACTTGAGTTCATTCCCAATTGTCCCTAGACAATTGAGGTGTTCCATATACCTTTCAAATAAATCCTTCTCAAATGGCAACTCTTGCACATCTCTGATCCACCACATTGTATCCCCTTCATCCTCCAATTTTTGATCAAATGGATGATCATTTGATACTTTCAAACCACTCCCAATTGACCTCTCCTTTGTAGAGCAACTTATATTTCATCATACCTATCTCACTCCTCTATTCTTTTCCATCATCATCTTGACTTCATGAATTGATGATTTCTGTCAATATATCCATCCTTGTGAGTATTTGGATACTTCACTCACCATCTCTCCTAATCTTGTTCTACCCTTACCTAAACCACTATCACCATCCCATCTACCTTGACATGCTCATGCATTGTTGCATGTGGTCAATCTCAATCCTTCCAAAATTGAACTCAAATAAAAACTTCTAATCATCAAATATACCTTTGGGTCTATTTTTCATCTTATGTTTGTCCCAGCCATAGTGGTAACAATTATCCTTGGAGTGCATATCACCTCACACTTATTTTTATCTATATGTATCTACTCCTATACTTATCATCATCCCAATCACTCATGGACATTATCTCCTCAACATCATGTTTTGGCCTATACACATTGATGTTGTGCTCTCTCACATTGCTCACTTGTGCTTGGCAAGAATGGAGCCGGCCATGACAATTTCGGCCAGCCATGTTTCTCCTCACTTTCTTCCTCCACAAGCCTTGCCTCCCAACTAACCCAACAATTAAATGGGCAGCCACCCACCTCCACCAATCAAAGAGGAGGCAGCCAACCCTCTCCCTCTATAAATAGAGCTTGGCCGGCCACCTCCTCCCCATTTGCTCATTTTCTACACTCTCCACTCCTTCCTCCACTCTAGCCACTCACTCCCCTTCTTCTCTCCCACGAGCTGCTGCTCCTCCCAAGCTCCATGGCCGGCCATGGCCATGAAAACCGGCCAAGATGCTGCTCCCCTCCTCCCTCAAGTTTCCCCTCACCATGAGAGCATCTCTCTCACTCTCTTCTCCCCTAATCTTTGATGAATCCAGCTCCTTTTCTCTTCTCCCCTCTCACAAGATTGGATCTTGATGCAGGTGCATGTTGGTCCAAGCATGGAGAAGGTTGAGCAATCCTCAGATCTGAAACTCTTGACCAAAGTTCGTCCAAAACCTTGCAGTAATTTCTGCTATCTTGCTGTTTCAGATTCTGGTACGATTTTGTAAAATCCGTCAAAACTCGTGTGCAGGTCCAAATCGAGCGATTCAAAGTTCCAAAGATAGGTATCGAAAATATCTACAACTTGGCGTTGGTCTCATCTTCAAATTAGTTACGGATTTTGCATGGTAAATAAAGTTCTGCAAACATGCAGAATCACTGTTTGTTAGATTTCTTCCGTTTTACAAAACCTTTTTGAGCAAACTCAACTGTGGGTAAAAGACCTCTCCAGTACCTTCATTTTTGCATTGGTTTCACTTCGAATGACCTCCTGAAATTGAAATGGTTCACAGATCAAGATCTGGTGAGATCTGACCTTGTCGAATTAAACCAGGAGTTTGGAGACCAATTTTTGAATGAAACCAACTGGGTAAGAACCACCTATTCAATACCTTCCAGATGCAGCAGAACTCATATTTGTGTGATTTGTGTATGATTTTTGGTGAATTAAACTTCTTCTGTGTGTTCTGCAGACATGGCTGATAGCTTTTAAATCATCAAAAATCCATTTTTGAACCAAATTGAGTGATTCCAATTTTGTAGAACTGCTGGATGTTTTCTTAATCATCTCAAAGAAGTTTCAAACCTTTATCTGTTCTGTAACTCCAGAGAGAAAGCAAATGGTACAGACATGCAGTAAACTTGTAAATCCATTTGTGAGTGTTTCAAAAACCATTTGAACCCAAATCCAATTGTGTGTGAATCTCTGTTTAAATATCTTTCAAATGCAAGTGGCCTCATATTTTTAGGATTTTTCTACGATTTATGGCTTACAGATCTTGTTTTCTGTACAGTCAGATTCAAAGAAATTCCTAAAATTGTAGGTTTAATATCTTTGGGTGATTCCAATTGGGTTAGTCTTGTATTAGTACTGGATATCTAGGAAAAATATTATTAGTCTTTGTTCATACATATTTGTTGCTGTTAGTAATGTTTATGTGTGACATGCATTGTTGAAGCAAAACTTTTCGGTTTATTTAAAACCCTTGACCAACTCTTTTTAGTAGAGGTGGGCAACCTTTGTTTTATGCTTGCAAAACAAAACCTCTGCAACTTAACATTTGTTCTTTTGCTTAGCTTGAGTTTTCTAATGGTGTGGTATCTTGCTTGCTTCCTATTTTTGTATAGTGTTAAGTGAGCAAATTAAATTAGGAAAACTGATTTCTACTTTTCCAAAAATGTTTGAAATTATGTTGTGAATGTTTGTGATGCCAAACTAATGCTCTTGTCCTCTTCATGATGTTATCTACCAGGGGATAATTGGTTTATACCATGGTGATAGCCGAGAGAGGCAATTGCTAAGTTATGATGCACTCATGCCTCTACTAGGTAAATAAATGGGGTTTTCTAAATTGAAACTCTTAAAGTTGTTTTGTGGTATCTATAAGTCCTTAGTATGTTATACCTTGGCTGCATGGTTAGTTGTTGATTGTTGAATGTTGTCTTGTTGATGCAATGTGATTGATTGTGTTCCTTTTATATTTTCCGGCGATGGATGCGAACTATTCCGGAGGAGAAGAAGAAGAGGAATCGGACGAGGATTTTATTTATGTTGTTGGGATTCTTATATTGATGGAGTTGAAGAATTCCAGGGACAAATAAGCCAAGGCAAGCCATCTTTGAACTTTGAATGATGTGGTGTTGGATGTCAATTTTTGATGTCCCTAAGCATCTTATCCCTTATGTGATGTTCTCTCTATGTTGGTCTATGTATGGATGTAATTGGAGTATTTCCTTGTGGTGGTCTTTCACCTTTGTTCACATGTTGGAGGGATGCACGGTATCACGGCCGTGCTACTCCCTTGGGTCCACTTGTGTGCTCAACATGAGCATGTCATTTCCAAAATAGAGTCTTACACCACACCCCCACCTTGTTGAGTCTAGAAGTATCAAGGTCATGAAGCTTGGTGTAATTCTCAACTTGAGAGAAGTATGCCGTGGACCCTCATGAATGATGGATGGGTAGAATACCTACACCACCAAAGTTTTATAGTAGCACCACAAATCTGAAAGTTTGATCCACCTTATTTTATCATCTTACATGCTTACCTTAAGCAAGTAGGATCCTCTTTATGCCACTCACATATACTCTCATGGCATGATGACCTTCATCTCGGCCATGGTGTTGTATTAGTTCCTTCTCATGAAACTATAGGTTGGGAACCCCTCAAGGTTTACCTTGTTGTAAATGTTTATGAAAACCTTGGGTGAGTTAACCCAAGTGTATGGTTTATGAAAGCAAAGGATCTTGATAAAGATGTTTGGAAAAGAGGTGTATGGAGGTTGGTTGAACAACCGAGGTGTTGTGGGAAAAAGAAATGGTTTCTAAAAAGGAGCACTGCGTATAAGTGTACACCAGCCCAACTTTTATCGCGCAACCACTATACCCTGGTGTGGGACGGGGCTTAGCCCGTAGTTTGTTGAAGCTGACAGGAGCACCCTTCACAACTTTCTAGGGAGGGTCATGACGACCCCCGACGTCGGGTTGCGCTCTGGAGGAGGCAATACACTGTATTAACTGATAGCCGGACGATTACTGAGGGTCTTCTGTCATGGCGCCGGAGATACGCTCAAAAGGAGGTATGCTGCCGGGGTGCCGGGTAGGGGTAAGCCCGCAGGGAAGGACTCGTGCCAGTGGAGATGGGTGAAAGGTTATGTCCGGGTATCCGTCGTGGCATATGTTGTTATGCGGGGATGATGCCCACACGATAGGTATCCGGATAGTTGTGGGGAAAGTGTGCAAACTCTGCAGAGTTAAATCTATTCGAATAGCCGCGTCCGCGGTCATGGACGGGTTGCAAAGGTCTACCTTTACTGGGGCTTGAGTTTTGTTTTGATAAATACTTTGCAAAGAAAGTGTTGTGTTTATGTGTACCGGAAGGGTACGGAAAAAGGGCGTGTGCTGACCATTTGGAGATGGTCGTGGAAAAATGGAGGCTAAGTGGGGAACTCTTTCCTAAATGTTTCTTGAAGGGGAACTCTTTTTTAACAAAGATATAGAGATGTCATAGATATCTTTTGAAGTATCTTCTTCAATAAAGATATAGATATGTCATAGAACTTCCTAAGCGTCCCCATCAATTGAGATGGCGGCATGCTACTCTTCCTCCTAGAAGGTTAGCTAGTTGTCCCCAAATCACCATAGTGTCCGCATCACTTGAGATGCCGGCATGCTATATCCACAAGAGAAACTGACGCTCTTGTGCATGCTATATCCACGAGAGAAACTATGTCTCATCCACATGCTATATCCACAAGAGAAACTGATTCTCTTCCTCATGCTATTTCCACTGGAGAAAATAGCTCTTCCTTCGTGTCTTCTTAGATTAGCACTTGTCATCTTGCACTCTTGCAAAGTACCTTTCTTGATGGTTTGCGAGTACAATTCCAAATGTACTCACGGCTTTGTCCCTGGCTATTTACTTGGCCAGACTTGGAGGAACACGATGGATGAAGAAGGAGTTGGCAACATCTATGCGAGCTAGGAACGTCTTCCCGATCGGCTGCTCGTAGGGTTATGGCGGATGACTTGGGTACTGCGCTGCTGAAGTGATGATGCTACTCTGATGTTTAGTTAGGCCCTTCGAGGCTATTATGTAAGTATTGGTCGTGTGACCATGTTGTAATTTTCTTATTCCGCTTTGTAATGGATGGTGTAATTTGGTATCAGTTCAGTTATGTGTTCACGACGCACTGATCATGGGATCGTGAACTGTATACATAAGAGGGAATTTCGGACAGCTAGTCCGGGGTCCCCACAATAGTGCCACCCGGAGTTTTTATTGATCCACCCTTAGGGTGCAGCCCTCGTTGATACCTACAGATCACCTCTCTATTTGTGATATGGTGCTTATCACCTTGTCATCCTTGTCGCCACTTTTCGAAGAAGAATTGGACTATAGGTTGGGAGCCCTGGAAAAATGGTTATGAAAATGTTTTCCTGAAAAGGAGCTTTTCGAAAACCTTGGAATGGGGTAGCCCTGCCCAAGTGTGGTTTATCAAAAGGCAAAAGTTTCTAAAAAGAAGATTTGCTGGAGGCAAGTGGAGGAAAGAAAATATTTTCGAAAACATTAGCGCCTAAGTACTCACCCGGACTGAAAGACAGTGCAACCACATTACCCCAAAGTGGGCACGGGGCGTAGCGTAGTAGTTTGTCTCGCCTTAGTTTGAGTCCTGCAAATGTAGTGGCAGTCCGACCATGGACGCTTCGACCGGGGTTCTTCCCATGAGAAGGGACGCGGGGTACAACCTATGAGCTCCCATTGAATAATGCCCCGCAGTTGGTCGCGACATTCCAGAGGGTCGAGCTGGTCGGGGAATTTGCTACTCCTGGGTAAACGACCCCTCGGACTCTGGTGTTGGGAGGTACAACTCTAGGAGGCATGTCTTAGGCTAAGGCGAGCAGACGAAAAACTACGATCGGGTATTTGTCGTGGCATATGTCATTATGCAGGGATGATGCCCACACGATGAGTATTCGAATCTTGTGGGGAAAGTGTACAACCTCTGCAGAGTGAAAACTATCGAATAGCCGTGTCCGCGGTTATGGACGGTCGGGAAGGCTGTTGCTTAGCCTGAAGAGTTTTTGTTTTACAAAAGTTTTTTCTCAAATATTGTTTTGGGAAAGTGATGCCGTGGGATCAGGTGGAAAGTGTACCTGGGAGGTACGGTGGAAAGCTGAAATGTTTTGTGTTGGCCATATGAGATGGCCGGGAAAGAAATCGGGTCACCCTTACCTATTAGTCTGCAAATAAAATGGTTTACAACAAAGTTTTTCAACAACAATATGAAGATGTCATACTCTCTAGAGGAACCACCTCTCGCTCCTTGTCTCCCTAGTTTAGTGCCTGTTCCTTGCTACTGCCATATTGCATATCCTTTACTTCTCTCTAAGGTGGTTTGCGAGTACATTCAAACGTACTCATTGGCATTGTTGTCCTGGCTATTTACTTAGCCAGACTTTGAAGAGGAGTACTACGAAGAAGAGGAGTACGACGCCGAAGACGCGAACTAGGTCGCTCTCCGAGTCAGCCGCCTGTAGGGTAAAGGCCTGACGTGGGGTTCCACCGCTGTTTGAAGTAAAATAATTTTCGCTGCTGTTTGTTGAACTTCGGCCTTGATGGCCTATGATGTAAGACTTCCGTATTAATGTTATTTTGGTACTGTAATGGATGATGTAATCTGGTATCAGTTCGGTTATGTATTCACGATGGAATAATCTTGGGATCGTGAAATTGTATGCATAACAGGAGTTCTGGACTGGTAAGTCCGGGGCCCCACACTTCTCATATTCATTGTTACATGGTCGAGATATAAAGGTATTTTACGCACTGGTTTAATACTCAACTGCTTACATCCATGTTTGTTTGCAGTTTTTTTTGACACCTCTTAATGCTCCCTCCGATCCATTTTTTTTTTGAGATACTGTTAGTTGTAGAGATATCCATTTTATCATCAAGTAATGAGGATCAGATGGAGTATCGTTTTCATTTTACCAAAATAAATGGATATACTGTATAGTACAACGTAGCCTGAGGCCCTTAGCTCTGAATGCAGTTTCTGTGTGCACACTGATCGGATCATAACCCACACGACCTGTCTCACTGGTATGTAGGTCCGGGCCCCACCAGATACTGATAAAGCCCAGTGACCCGCCGGATGAAGTTTTCTGTGTGGATTCATGCGTACCTGGCTTCGTTCCTCCAAGAAACGCGCATTTTTTTTGACCGGGGGGACACGCGCATTTATTCCCTTGCCGATGTATCATTCTCGGTTTCTCACAGCCCCCTCATGTTCAGATCTCCCCGGATCCCTCGCCGTCCATCTCCCCTGAGTCCTCTCCCTACACCACCGGTGTCCACCACCGCTCGGACTACGCGGCTTGGACTCCGTCCTCTACGGATGCGGCGACGTCGCACCTAAAAACTCCACTAAGGCGGCGCGGCATCCCCGATTCTCTCGGTCCATGGCTGCAATGGCGGTATGTTTCCCCCGAATCACTAGCGTTGCCGGTCACATCTTTATTATATCTAAGCTGTATTGACGGTTGCTTAGCATTGTTTGATATAGACTATTTCTCTCATCCAGTGTATATATTAATCCTCTGGTAAAGACTCGGGCTACACATGCACGCATGCTAGCTAGGTTGGGACTGGATCTAATGTGTGCAATAATAATCGTTCAAATATGATATTGGTCAATCCACGGCCGATAATCACATATGAGGACACCGAGCATGCATGTCTGGCTTATGGACTCTTTAGGCCGACGCTGATTTTTTTTTGTTTGCTTGGTCGATCCAGTACCGGCGGATGATGAACTGCAAATGCATTACTCGATGCTAGACCTAGCCAGCAAGCATGCATGGCTCATGCTAGCTTGATTTCTATTCTCATAGCTACTATTTATATCGATTTGGCTTCGCGATACAATGATACACTATGCTGAATAATTTGATGATACAAGGTTGTACATATCATCCTAGCTAGATTCGAAGCTTATTGTTCGGACCGTGTGTTCGATAAGAACAATGATCCGCTGACTTTGCTAGGTGCCTTTGATTATGCATTTGCTTGGAATTACGGTCAGAAGCTAGAGGCATTATCTAATTGAGGCGTCTTTTTTGCAGTGTTCAAACAAGAAGCTCAAGCTTGGAGAGAGCTTATCATGGAAGGAGACATCTGTAGAGCCAGCCCCGAAGTGTGCAAGGTGTTTAGGCGCATCGATGAGGAGAATACCGCCGACAGCCTTCGCAAGGTACTATGTACATCGGAGTTAGAGGTGATTACCATCCCTGGCCGTGTTCTACCCTGGTTTTACGGTGGGTGTCCAGAGTCCATCAACCTGAAGATCTCCACTGCATGCACCTGGATTGTGGACCTGAAGCAACAAGATGGCAATGTTTTAATGGACGCGGGATGGCCAGAGTTTGTCAAAGCACATGACTTGAATGTAGGATACCTCCTGACCTTCAAGAAGATTGACACCAAATCATTGCAGGTGCTCATATTTGGCTACAATTGCTGTGAGAAGGTTATATGGTGTTCAGGTTATCACCCATCGCTGGGGCAACAAAATGAATCACAGCTGTATTAAGTTGTCTTACAAATGTTCTGTAGAGAGAGCTGGTCTATAATAGTATAATGATGCATTGTGGTGAACATGATGGTACCATTACTGGATTAGTGGATTGCCTAGCCCTTTCCATTAGTTCGGACTTTTGGTTGTGTTGGCTTGTGTATGAAGCTTGGCATGGTATCAGAGCCCAGGGTATCGAGTTCGAGACCTGGCTTCCGTAATTTATCCTAAAAATTGGTGCTGCCCTCCGTTGCCCTCCTCGGAGTCCACGTATATGCCTCTTGAGAGTCTCCTTGTGTTGACCTCTTCCCTTCTTCCGGTCACACGTGAGGAGGGGTGTTGAGATGTATAAGTGGATTGCCTAGCCCTTTCCATCGCTTCTGACTTTTGGTTGCGTTGGCTAGTGCATGAAGCTTGACAAACCTTATTTATATATACAGCTCTCTAGTTGTACTATTAATTATTATGTGCTTATGTTGGCTGGATTGTGATGAACATGAGATGTTATGTTGTTTCCGTAAAGAAAAAACGTGATGTTTTTTCGAATCCTGCGCTGGATATGTTTTGCACAAACTAGTGAAGTGCCCGCTGACAAAACATATTATGTGCAAATAGGCAACCCTCAGTAACGATCATGGGTTCAAGCGTCCAGGATCCAGTGCCTTGACATCAGCAAGCACAGATGAACAGTTGGTTGACTTGTAGATTTGGACGTTGGATCGAAAATAGAAGGATAAGAACTAAGTACTGTAGCATGTAGCATATGTACTGTTCATGGTATCATTCCAGGTTCAAGTGCTACCCCATGTAGCACCACTTTGTTTTTTGGGGTTAGCCCAGACAACCTTCCCAATAAAAAAAAGTACTACCTTCCCTGCATGGGCCAATTGTTTGTACTTTTGGGTTGCCGCCGGCCATGTACATGGTGATTGCTGTCAGCCTGCTTACTTCGCTGATAACATTCCAAAAACATTTAATGGGCCTCCGACTCATGCCATTGGGGCCCTTCCTAATTTAAACACGGAGATCCTATGATTGGCCCTCAAGAAACCGAGATTCTACATATAAAGTTATTTTTATTTCGCATCAATTATGATTATGATTCTTTTTAAATGCGCATAGCCAGTATGCGCATCTACATGGGATCTATATTTTGATATATTCATATAGTCAATTTCAAAATTTTCATAAATTATTTAAAGTTCCAAGATTTATTCTATCAGTTTTGCAAGATCTTTGAGTGTATTTGTAGTTTAAAAAAATGACAAACCTCTTCATCGATTGTTGTTAACAAGTGTAGTGTTGTGAACCCAAAATATATTACATACTTCCTCGTAGATCAAATTTGAACTAATTAAGTTGAACTAAAACCTGGATCAACAGTTAGTATGGATTAGGTGCATGGAGTACGAAAAACAAATGAATAGGCAATATTTCAGTTTTTCCTTCAGTTGAGAATGCTAGAGCAGGACCCATTTGCCAGTAGCGTCCCTCAACATTTGAAGGTAAAGAAAAACATAAGGGATCGAAAAAAGCAAGTATCCTACATATCTCAGGTTAAAATATATCGAGAAATCACATATTTCTTGTACATAGAGGCTGACATCGTGGACCCATCGACCAACCGTGGAAAAAAAATCCAAGAAAGGAAACAATTATCGTACAGAGAAGCTGACATGTGGGACGCATTTTGCAGCAGTGTCCTCAACTTTAACAAAGGCGACAGGGGATCGAAAGAAAAAGCAAAGTTGCCAGAAATCAGCGGTCAAAAATAAATCCAAGAAATGAAATGTTTATTGTTCATAGAGGCTGACATGTGGGACCCACGAGCCAGCAGCGTCCTCAACGTTTCAAAGGCGGCAGGGGATCGGAAAAAAAGGCAAGTGACCATATATCAGGTGCCAAAAATAATCCAAGGAAAGAAACTTTTATTGTACATAGAGGATGACATATGGGTCCCGTTTTGCAGGAGCGGTCTCACCGTTTCCAAGGCGGCACTGGATCGAAAAAAAAGAAAGGAAAGGTTTATCGTTCAGAGAGGTTGAGATGTGGGACCCATGGGCCAGCAGCGTCCTCTTAGTTTCAAAGACGGCAGGGGATAAAAAAGGCAAATAGCCAGTAATTAGGGTCAAAAATAAATCAAACAAAGGAAACTTTTACTGTTCATAGAGGCTGACAGGGACCCAAGAGCCAGCAGTGTCTCAACGTTTCAGAGGCGGCATGAGATCGAAAGAAAAAGGCAAATACCAAGAAATTATGGGTCAATAATAAATCAAACAAAGTAAAGGTTTATTGTTCATAGAGGCTGACATGTGGGACCCCTGAGCCGGCAGCGTCCCCAACGTGTTAAAGGCGGCAGGAGATCGAAAGACAAAGGCCAAAAATCAGTTGGTAAAAAAATCCAAGAAAAGAAATATTTACCGTTCTGAGAGGCTGACATGCGCGACCCATGAGGCAAGCAAGCATCCTCAACGATTCCAAGGCGGCAGGGATCAAAAGGGGTCAAAAATAAATCCATCATAGGAAACTTTTATTGTTCATAGAGGATGTGGGACCGACCTGCCGACAGCGTCCTCATCGTTTCAAAGGGGCAGGGGATCAAAAGAAAACGGCAAATAGCCAGAAATTAGGGGTAAAAAATAAATCCAATTTAGGACACTTTTATTGTTCATAGAGTATGACATGCGGGACCCATGAGCCAGCAGCTTCCTCAACGTTTCTAAGGCGGCATGAGATCGAAAGGAAAAGGAAAGTGACCAAATATCAGGAGCCAAAAATAATCTAAGGAAATAAACTTTATTGTGCATAGAGAGTGACATGCGGGTCCCATTTTGCAGCACCGGTCTGAAGGTTTCAAAGTCGGCATTAGATCGAAAGAAAAAGACAAGTGCCAAATATCAGGAGCCAAAAATAATCCAAGAAAAGAAACTTCTATTGTACATAGAGGATGACATGCGGGTCCCACTTTGCAGCCGCGGTCTCAATGTTTCCAAGGCGGCACATGACCAAAAGAAAAAGGAAGTGGCCAGAAATAAGGGTGTCGAAAAATCCAAGAAAAGGAATATTTCAGTTGGGTTGTTTCTGGCCATCTGGGCCTTCAAACTATCCCGCTGGACGCCTTTTGATTCGTACAATTTCAGCCCATTCCAAAACAGGAAAGTCCTATGCCTCGCAAAAACAAAAAAAAACAAGGAGATTTAACATATAAGTTTGTTTATGTAAAAATAAAGATTTAATTTATCCCTTTGCAATAGCTCGTAGCAAAATACACCGTTTATTGTCCGCAAAATAATCAAGATATCACATGTTTCTTAATACGGGAGGCCGACATCGGGGACCCATGCGCCAGCCAGACGTCGTCAACGTTTTAAAGGCGGCAGGGATGGAAAGAAAAAATAAACCAAAAATCTGTTGGTACAAAATCCAAGAAAAGAAACATTTTTGTTCTGAGAGGATAACATGCGGGACCCATGAGGCAGCAGCATCCTCATTGTTTTATGTTAGAGGCTGACATGTCGGACCTGTGAGCCAGCAGCGTTCTCAACATTTTAAAGGCGGCATGAGATCGAAAGAAAAAATAAGCCAAAAATCATTTGCTATTCAAAATCCAAGAAAATAAACATTTACTGTTCTGAGAGGATGACATGCGGGACCCATGAGGCAGCAGCATCCTCAACGATTCCAAGGCTGTAGGGGATCAAAAGAAAAAAAGGAAATATCCAGAAATTAATTAGGGGTTCAAAATAAATCCATCAAAGGAAAGTTTTATTGTTCATAGAGGATAACATGTGGGACCGACCTGCCAACAGCGTTCTCATCGTTTCAAAGGGGGCATGAGATCAAAAGAAAAAGGCGAGTAGCCAGAAATTAGGGGTAAAAAATAACTCCAAGAAAGGAAACTTTTATTGTTCGTAGAGGATGACATGCGGGACCCATGAGCCAGCAGCTTACTTAAAGTTTCAAAGGCGGCATGAGATCGAAAGAAAAAGGCAAGTGACAAAATATCAGGAGCCAAAGATAATCCAAGAAAAGAAATTTTATTTACATAAGGATTACATGCGGGTCCCATTTTGCAGCAGCGGTCCCAACGTTTCAAATGCGGCTTGAGATCAAAAGAAAAAGAAAGTAGCCATAAATTAGGGGGTCAAAAAAATCCAAGAAAATAAAGTTGATGGACATAGAGGATGACATGCGGGTCCCATGAGCTAGCAGCTTACTCAACGTTTCCAAGGCGGCAGGGGATCAAAAGAAAAAGGAAATAGCCAAAAATCAGAGGGTGAAAAAAAACAAAGAAAATGAACTTTTATAGTACATAGAGGATGACATGCGGGTCCCATGAGCCGACGAGGTTCCTCAACGTTTCAAACGTGGCATGAGATCGAAAGAAAAAGGCAAGTGACCAAATATGAGGAGCCAAAAATAATTCAAGAAAAGAAAGTTTTATAGTACATAGAGGATGACATGCGGGTCCCATGATCCAGCAGGTTCCTCAACGTTTCAAACGTGGCATGAGATCGAAAGAAAAAGGCAAGCGACCAAATATCAGGAGCCAAAAATAATTCAAGAAAAGAAACTTGATTGTACATAGAGGATGACATGCGGGTCCCATTTAGCAGCAGCGGTATCACCTTTTGCGAGGCTGCACGGGATCGAAAGAAATAGGCAAGTGACCAAATATCAGGAGCCAAAAAAAATCCAAGAAAAGAAATTTTATTGTACGTAGAGGATGACATGCGGGTCCCATTTTGCAGCAGACGGTCTCAACGTTTCCAAGGCGGCACGTAACCAAAAGAAAAATGAAGTAGCCGTAAATCGAGGGCGAAAAAATCCAAGAAGAAAGATTTCAATTGGGCTGCATCTGGACATCTGGGCCTTCGAACTATCCAGCTTGGCCTTTTGACTCGTACAATTTCAGCCCACTCCAAAACAGGAAAGTTCCGAATTTTCTAAAAAAACAGGAAAGTCCTATGCTTCGCAAAGACAAAAAAACAAGGAGATTCAACATATAAGTTTGTTTATGTAAAAATAAAGATTTAATTTTCCGTTTGAAATAGCTCAGAGCGCAATACACTGTTTATTGTCTCGCAAAATAATCAAGATATCATATGTTTCTTGTACGGGAGGCCGACATCGGGGACCCATGAGCCAGCAGCGTCGTCAACGTTTTAAAGGCGGCAGGGGATGGAAAGAAAAAATAAACCAAAAATATGTTGGTACAAAATCCAAGAAAAGAAACATTTTCGTTCTAAGAGGATGACATGCGGGACCCATGAGGCAGCAACATCCTCAGCGTTTATTGTTCATAGAGGCTGACATGTGGGACCCGTGAGCCAGCAGCGTCCTCAACGTTTTAAAGGCGGCAGGAGATCGAAAGAAAAATTAGCCAAAAATCATTTGGTAAACAAAATCCAAGAAAAAAAACATTTACCGTTCTGAGAGGATGATATACGGGACCCATGAGGTAGCAGCATCCTCCACGATTCCAAGGCGGCAGGGGATCAAAGGTAAAAAAAAGGAAATATCCTGAAATTAATTAGGGGTTCAAAATAAATCCATCAAAGGGAACTTTTATTGTTCACAGAGGATGACATGTGGGACCGACCTGCCAACAGCGTCCTCATCGTTTCAAAGGGGGCAGGAGATCAAAAGAAAAAGGCAAATAGCCAGAAATTAGGGGTCAACAATAATTCCAAGAAAGGAAACTTTTATTGTTCGTAGAGGATGACATGCGGGACCCATGAGCCAGCAGCTTACTCAACATTTCAAAGGCGGCATGAGATCGAAATAAAAAGGCAAGTGACAAAATATCAGGAGCCAACGATAATCCAAGAAAAAAAAACGTTATTGTACATAGAGGATGACATGCGGGTCCCAATTAGCAGCAGCGGTCTCAACGTTTCAAATGCGGCTTGAGATCAAAAGAAAAAGAAAGTTGATTGTACATAGAGGATGACATGCGGGTCCCATGAGTCGACAGCTTACTCAACGTTTCCAAGGCGGTAGGGGATCAAAAGGAAAAGGAAATAGCCAAAAATCGGAGGGTGAAAAAAAACCCAAGAAAATAAACTTTTATAGCACATAGAGGATGACATGCGGGTCCCATGAGCCAGCGAGGTTCCTCAACGTTTCAAACGTGGCATGAGATCAAAAGAAAAATGCAAGTGACCAAATATCGAGAGCCAAAAATAATTCAAGAAAAGAAACTTGAGTGTACATAGAGGATGACATGCGGGTCCCATTTAACAGCAGCGGTATCACCGTTTGAGAAGCGGCAGGGGATCGAAAGAAAAAGGCAAGTGACAAAATATGAGGTGCCAAAAAATCCAAGAAAAGAAAGTTTTATAGTACATAGAGGATGACATGCGGGTCCCATGAGCCTGCAGGGTCCTCAACGTGGCATGAGATCGAAAGAAAAATGCAAGTGACCAAATATCGGGAGCCAAAAATAATTCAAGAAAAGAAACTTGATTGTACATAGAGGATGACATGCGGGTCCCATTTAGCAAGCAGCGGTATCACCGTTTGAGAGGCTGCACGGGATCGAAAGAAAAAGGCAAGTGACCAAATATGAGGTTCCAAAAAAATCCAAGAAAAGAAAGTTTTATAGTACATAGAGTATGACATGCGGGTCCCATTTATCAGCAGCGGTCTCACCGTTTGAGAGGCGGCAGGGGATCGAAAGAAAAAGGTAAGTGACCAAATATGAGGTGCCAAAAAAATCCAAGAAAAGAAAGTTTTATAGTACATAGAGGATGACATGCGGGTCCCATTTAGCAGCAGCGGTATCACCGTTTGAGAGGCGGCAGGGGATCGAAAGAAAAAGGCAAGTGACCAAATTTGAGGTGCCAAAAAAACTCCAAGAAAAGAAAGTTGATTGCTCATAGAGGATGACATGCGGGTCCCAATTAGCAACAGCGGTGTCAACGTTTCCAAGGCGGCAAGGGATCAAAAGAAAAAGGAAGTAGCCAGAAATCAGGGGGTCAAAAAAAATCCAAGAATAGAAAGAATTTTGGTTCATAGAGGATGACATGTGGGACCCATGATCCTACATCGTAAACGGCTCGATCGGAGATCGTTTAACGAGATGGCGTGATCGAGAAAAAAAACAATGCCAGAGATGCTGCCATCTGGGCCCTACATCCCTCGGCGGTGCGGATTTGCGTTGACTCGGCCGGCGAACCCGAGAATTCGAGATGCACCACGTCCCGGGCCACCATACGCAACGTTTTGGCCGTTTTCGTCGGGCTAGGTGGCCTCAAAAACGAGAAAAAAACGTTTTGACATGCACAATGGACAGACCCAAAATCGTTGGCCATGGTACACCAGCAACCACGGCGCGACTTCAACTTCGTCGGCCATGGCAACTTTTCTTGTAGTGTATGTTAAAACTGCTCTATGTGACTTGGGAGCCGGTGTTAGTGTTATGCCTTTTTTCTCTTTATAAGAGACTTTATTTAGATAAGTTGATACCTACTGATATATCTTTGCAAATGGCTGATAAATCTACTGCTATTCCTGTTGGTATATGTGAGGATGTTCCTGTTCAAGTTACTAATAACTGCTTGATATTAACTGATTTTGTTGTGTTGGAAATGCCTGAAGATGATAATATGTCTATTATTATTGGGAGACCTTTTCTTAACACCGCAGGGGCTGTTATTGATTGTAATAAAGGAAAGGTTACTTTTAATGTTGATGATAATGAGCACACCGTCTATTTCACCAAGAGGATTGATAAAGTATGTGGAGTTAATACTATTTCTAATGTGAGAACTATCAAAGTTGGAACTATTGATTGTCCTATATATGAGCCTAAAGAAGGATATCAAAATCTTATGATTGGATCCATATCAATACAATTCAAGGTAACATGATTCATTTGAGGTTTATTTCTTCTTATGCTATGTAAAATTTATTTGGTGGCAAGACTTGATCAACCTTGTTAACAAATACTTTTTATATGCATAGAAGAGGTAAACAACATCTCTTTCTTCCTCCACTTGCTTTACTTGCTGTAGCACTTTTGATTTGCAAAGTTCCTTAGTTAATTAGAGATTTCAAAAAATTTCCTGTCCGAGTAATAATAAACTTAATGCCCGAGAAATGTGCATTTTTCAAAGTTTTCAAAAATTCACAAAAATTATACTCGTTGGTCCTATTTTTCGAAAATGCACATGGGAGCACACAGGGATGACCGGTGGGGCACCCCAGGGTGGCACCCCATAGGCCGACGCGGCCAGCAAGGGGGCGCGCCACCCTGGTGTGTGGGTCCCCCTTTGCCCCACTTCAGCATCTCTTCCTCCCACACTCTTCTCTCTCCCGAAAAAATCAGCACCAGCTTTCTCTCACTAGCGTTTTTGCTCAGGAGCTCAGAATTTCTCGATCTCTTTGCTCAGCCCACATTTCTATCTGAAATTTGGCACATTTGCTCTCCGGTATGTGACTCCTCCGATTATCCAAGTAGAATTTTGTTTGGTTGAGTATATCTTGAATATTTTGCTGCTGTAGGTAACATGTTTAGTGAGCTTGCATGCTTGTTCTAAGATGTATAAACTAGTTTTGATGCATGATTAGTACTCTAGCAAGTTCCTATAGTAGTTTCCCTCGATTATATGTCACCAAATCATATTTTATATTGTTTGTTGAAAATTTCAGAAAATGGAGTGGAATAGACATCAACTAAACCAACAAGAATTGGAGGTGCAACAAGTCATGAGAGTGAACCGCGAAGAGGGAGTATACTCCTCTTACTACCCGTGCACAGATTTCATGAGAAGTGCAGGAATCTTGGAAGATGTTCAGAATCTAATTTCTCGTGCAGGGTTGAATGATTTTGTTGACGGAGAACCATGCCAATATGCAAAATTTACTATGTCTGTTGTGCAGGATTTTAAGTTCAATTGGTCGCAATCTAACCCCATGATTCAGTACAAGATTTATAATAAAACTGTCAACTTGCCATTCAATGATTTTCGTACAGCAATTAGAGTACCGCAATGGGGATCATGCGAGAAGATAAGGGGATCGCCGCGAGAGCTCCTAAGCCTCTTCGAGATGATTTGTCATGGAAGGAGTTTCTCAGAGGATGGTGGTAAAATCACTTGCATTCAACTCCCAGCTATCCGCTAGTTTGCTTATTTCATTACTAAATGCGTTCTCGCTAGGAAGAATGGTAGTAAATTTTCTATCCAGGATTTAGCTTTCCTAGATGCTGCACTGCAAAGCAATATGGCTTATAATTTGGGGGCATTGATAGCTTATAAACTTTCTACTAACCGTGAGAAGGGCAGAATTTGTGGAGGTCTCATCGCCTCTCATTTACTAGCTTTGCATGAGTAGAACCTCACCATCTTGATATTCAACTTTCCATAGAAAAACTTGACATAGTCTCCATGATTAAACATGAATTTGTTTCTGATTCATCTAATTTGGGAAAACTGTCTTATAAGATAACATTTTACAAGAAGACTTGGAGAACAACTAAGAAAACTAAAAAACTAGTAAGATTGCCTGCGCCTGTTCTATTTAACCTTGATTCCAGGGAGGATTGGTCAGTCACGGAAGGTGCGCTGAATGCGTACATAGAGGGAGGAGGCCATCATGCAAGAGACAACACGGAGGCCGAGGAACACCTTGGCTCGTCATCCGATGCAGCAAGTTCTTTGCATCAACATTTTGGACATGTGGAGCCTCCACGCTTTTCTTCTGCACAGGGACCTCACTATGACTAAGCCATGCATGATCCACCGGCGTGGAACAGCGGCCCTCACTGGGGTTGAACTCCACTTAGGCCAAAAGCCTAAGCTTGGGGGGAGGTATACCGGCATCACTCATTCTTTGCATATTATGGTTGCTGGATACTTGTATATACTTGTTTAGTTTCTTTGAGTGGTTTTCTAATGAGAGGAAGATGATATTTGGGGAAGTGCTGCCTGAAAACAGATTCTGGGCTGTTACCGAAAAAATTCTCAAAAATAGCCAGAACGATATTTTCCGAAGCCAATTTTGTGCATGTTCCCCAGATTGTTATCTAACTTTCATTAGTTGAACACTTTTCGATTTGAGCAGTGGAAGAATTTCTTAAAAATCGAGTACTTGTATCTGTCTGTCAAGTTTGACGAATTTCTGCTGCTTTGTGTTTATGTGACTTTTCTAGTTTGCTATTTCTTGTTTTTTCTTTGTTTCCTTCCCAAAACACAAAATAACCAAAAATATTTCTGTTGTTTCTCTTCATCATTTGTTTGCTTTGGTTTCTTGCATTTATTTTGCTTTATTTTCTATTGTTAGTTTGCTACAAGAAAACCCAAAAAGATTTTGCTTTGTTTGCTTGTTTCCTTTTGTTCTTGTTTCCAATTCGAAAACACCAAAAATATTTGCTGTTCTTCTTTGGTTTGTAAAGCTCATTATGAGTTCAATGGTCTTTGGTGGCTGGAGCGTGGTTTTCATTTCATATTATCCAAGCTACACAAGTGAAAGGCAATAATGATGATCTCCGACAATTGGATTGTGGTGAGAGGCTGGTATGAACTCTATTTGTTTTCATTTTTGTACATATACTCATCCATGTGAGCATGCTTAGTTGGTTCATGTGAGGTATATGTTATTTAAGAAAGTCTAGTAGTTCATGATCTCTCATGTTTAGCTCCAATTTATTAATATGAGTAGCATGTCATGGATGTTTGCTTGCATTGTTTTATCCATAAGTAGGTATGACATTGTGGTATCCTCCTCTGAATAATTCATTTGAATTAACTTGGCACATGCTCACGCATGCATATGACTAAACAAAAGTCAATTAAGCCTCTATGATTTACATTGCTTCAGAGTTCTTGTATCACTTTTATGCCTCCGTTAATTTATTTTGCCGCAAGCACGATTATGACAGATTCTTGCTCTCTTGATTTGTCGCTCCCTAGTCTTTTGCTAGCCTTCACTTGTACTGAGCGGGAACGCTGCTCGTGCTTCCAAACCCCGAAAACCAAGTTGTTCCAAAGTGTCCACCATAAATACCTATGCATGGCATTTCAAACCATTCCAAGTAAATTCTCATGCGCTACCTTTAAAACCTTCAAAATGCTTCTCAATTTGTGTTAATCTTTCATAGCTCATGAGGAAGTATGTGGTGTTTAACTTTCAACCTTGTCATTTACTCTTGACGGACTTTCATATGGACTAGTGGCACATCCGCTTATCCAATAACTTTGCAAAAGGAGTCGGCAATGGGGTTCCCAGCCCCGATTAATCAAACTTCATTAATAATTCTCTTCACATGTTTTGCTCGATTCATCAGTAAGCAACTTAATTTTGCAAATAGACACTCCTCCATGGTATGTGATTGATGGAAGGCACCCGAGGATTCGGTTAGCCATGGCTTGTGTAAGCAAAGGTTGGGGGGAGTGTCACTCATAATAAAACTAAAATATGTGTGTAAACAAAAGAGAAGAGGGATGATCTACCTTGTTGGTAGAGATAACGTCCTTCATGGGAGCCGCTCTTGAAAGTCCGGTTGGCGAGGTAGTTGGTGTACCCATTACCATTTGTTGACAACAACAAACACCTCTCAAAATGATTTTACTCCTGTTTAAAAAAATGAAAAGCTCTAGCGCATGTTAATCCCTGCTTCCCTCTGCGAAGGGTCAATCTTTTACTTTTATGTTGTGTCTCCATCCTTTCTTTGAGCACTTTCTTGAGAGCACAACTGTCATTCTTAGTATAAGCTCTTGTCTCAAAATATGATTGATTGTGGTATAACTTTGATGCTTCTATCTTTGACAATCACTATTTCTAGTCTTTCTATGAACTTCAGAGGTGCCTGAGCATTTATGTTTTGCTGATCAAATACGGGCAAGCGAGATACCACTCTATCATACCCTTTTATGAATATTGCAATCCTGCTTATAGACATGATTCATGATGCTTATTATTAATTATTGGTACCTTCCCATGATTGACATAGCTATTAGATGATCTTATTTGCATGTATCTTATTATGAACTGCCTAAGTATTAGCCATAGCATGAGAATATTTACATCATATGAGCAAATGTGTTCGTGAAAGTTCTTTTATCGCTCAGTTGTTACCTGAATTGCTTGAGGACAAGCAATAAGCTAAGCTTGGGGGGAGTTGATACGTCCAAAACGTATCTACTTTCCCGAACACTTTTGCTATTGTTTTGCCTCTAATTTGTGTATTTTGGATGCAACTAACACGGACTAACGCTGTTTTCAGCAGAACTGATTTGGTGTCTCGTTTTTGTGCAGAAATCCAACTTTCAGGAAAATCCTCGGAATTTATGCGAAAGGTCTTATTTTTCCAGAAGACTCACGGAGCCAGAAGTGCAAGCCAGGTGGAGGCCCGAGGGCCCCACGCCATAGGGCGGCGCGGCCCAGGAGGGGGGCGCGCGGCCCTAGCGTGTGGCCCCCTCGGCCGGCCTTCGACGCCCTCCTCTGGACTACTTAAAGGGGTTCGATCTAAAAATCGTGACCAGGAAGTCGAAGTCGCCAGAAACCCTCCAGAACGCCGCCACATCGCGAAACTCCGTCTCGGTTGCCAGAAGTCTCCGTTCTGGCACTCCGCCGGGACGGGGAATTGGAGGAGATCATCGCCATCATCATCACCGAAGCCTCTCCATCAACCAGCCATGCTTCCCCCATCCATGTGTGAGTAATTCCCCCGCTGTAGGCTGAAGGGGATGGTAGGGATTGGATGAGATTGGTCATATAATAGTATAAGATTGTTAGGGCATAGTGCCTAGTGTCCGTAATTGGTACTTTGATGATATTGTTGCAACTTGTTATGCTTAATGCTTGTCACTAGGGCCCGAGTGCCATGATCTCAGATCTGAACATGTTATTGTTTCATCATGATATTCATTGTTTTATGATCTTACCTGCAAGTTGTATACACATGTCGCTGTCCGGAACCAATGGCCCTGAAGTGACAGAAATCGGGACAACCGGAGGGGACGGTAGTGATGTGAGGATCACATGTGTTCATGGAGTGTTAATGCTTTCCTCCGGTACTCTATTAAAAGGAGTACCTTAATATCCAGTAGATTCCCTTGAGGCCCGGCTGCCACCGTCTGGTAGGACAAAAGATGTTGTGCAAGTTTCTCATTGCGAGCACGTACGACTATAATTGGAACACATGCCTATTGATTGCTTTGTACTTGGACACCGTTTTATTATTATATGCAAATGCCCTGCTTTGATTGTTATATGAGTTTCTCTCATCCATGCAACGCCCGTTATCCGTCCCCGTGCCTACAGTATTTTAATCCTGCTATTTACTACAATTACTACTGCTCTCTCTGTTACTCTGCTGCTGTTATTTCACTACTCCTACTGCTATAAAACTGTTAGTACTGATAAACTCTTGCGAGCAAATCTGTTTCCAGGTGCAGCTGAATTGACAACTCCGCTATTAAGGCTTTTAAGTATTCTTTGTCTCCCCTTGTGTCGAATCAATAAATTAGGTTTTACTACCCGCGAAGACTATTGCGATCCCCTATACTTGTGGGTTATCAGTACTTTGATTACATCAAACGCCACTGCGTAAATGGGTGGTTATATACGTGGGATTAAGTATCCGGAAAGTATGAGTTGAGGCATATGGATCAACAGTGGGATTTGTCCATCCCGATGACGGATAGATATACTCTGGGCCCTCTCGGTGGAATGTCGTCTAATGTCTTGCAAGCATATGAATAAGTTCATAAGAGACCACATACCACGGTACGAGTAAAGAGTACTTGTCAGGAGATGAGGTTGAACAAGGTATAGAGTGATACCGATGATCAAACCTCGGACAAGTAAAATATCGCGTGACAAAGGGAATTGGTATCGTATGTGAATGGTTCATTCGATCACTAAAGTCATTGTTGAATATGTGGGAGCCATTATGGATCTCCAGATCCCGCTATTGGTTATTGGTCGGAGAGAGTACTCAACCATGTCCACATAGTTCGTGAACCGTAGGGTGACACACTTAAGGTTTGATGTTGAAATGGTAGAACTTGAATATGGAATGGAGTTCGAAGTTTTGTTCGAAGTCCCGGATGGGATCCCGGACATCACGAGGAGTTCCGGAATGGTCCGGAGAATAAGATTCATATATAGGAAGTCATTTTATAAGATTTAAAATGATCCGGAAGATTTAACGGAAGGTTCTAGAAGGTTCTAGAAAAGTCCGGAAGAAATCACTAAGGAAGGAGGAGTCCTGGAGGGACTCCACCTCCCCATGGCCGGCCAACCCTAGAGGGGGGAGTCCACCTTGGACTCCACCAAGGGGGCCAGCCACCCCCCCACATGGAAGGGGGGAATCCCACCCCAAGTGGGATTCCCACCTTGGGTAGGTTTCCCTACTACATGGAAGGTTTTGGGTTGGGGTCTTATTCGAAGACTTGTAGTCAAACACTTGGGGCTTCCACCTATATAATGAGGGGCCAAGGGGAGGGGGCCAGCGACCCCAAGAACACAAGGTGGCCGCACCCCCCTAGTGGTTGGCGCCCCCCTCCCAAACCCTAGCCGCCCCCTCTCTCCTCCATCACTCCCGCACGCTTAGCGAAGCTCCGCCAGAGTTCTCCACCACCACCGCCACCACGCCGTCGTGCTGCCGGATTCAAGAGGAGCTACTACTTCCGCTGCCCGCTGGAACAGGGAGGTGGACATCGACTTCATCAACACCGAACGTGTGACCGAGTACGGAGGTGATGCCCGTTCGTGGCGCCGTGATCAAGATCTTCTACGCGCTTTTGCAAGCGGCAAGTGATCGTCTACCGCAGCAACAATAGCCTCATCTTGTAGGCTTTGGAACTCTTCAAGGGTGAGTCTCAATCATCCCCTCGTTGCTACCGTCTTCTAGATTGCATCTTATCTTGGATTGCGTTCTCGCGGTAGGAAATTTTTTGTTTTCTATGCAACGAATCCCTACTGATGTTTCTTCGACAACAGGCTCAGTAGGCTTCGAGGTGCCAGAATCCTCGACTTCATCCATTTTCCTCTTGCTCCTTGGAGAGACAGCGGAAGGGGAGAGTGGCCTAACTCAGTAGGCTCCGATTCAGATTTTTCGGAGAAGTTGCGGATTTGCGAGATCCTGCGACTTCACTCTCTGGACGAGAGGGGTCTTGCGAGTCGTCATTAATAATAGCTCGCTCATCCACTTCTCCATCTTCAGGAAGAGGGGAAGGCAAGATAAAATTTGGTGGTTCTGCAAGATGAAAAAGCAAGGTCAAGATAAGCATTAGATGAGGAAGTAGTCGACAAATAAAAGTACAACTTGAAAGACAAAAGTTACTTACTTCGGGAAGGGCATGGCTGCCGCTATACGGCTCCACGCGGTAGGAGGTTGGAACATCGTTTTTCTTGCTTAGCGAGGAAAAACGTCGGACGAGCTTCTCCAAGTCCTTCACAGAAAGATCCTTGGATAGGCGGTCAACATCTTTCTCGCCAGCATACATCCAAAGTGGGTTTTTGCGAGCCTGCAGAGGCTGCACCCTGATCCTATGGAAGTAGGTGGTAATTTGGACACCCGATAGTTCTTCTCCGCGAGTGTTTTGCAGCTCGTGGATGCGCTTCATCAGAGCATCGGTAGCCGATTTTTCTTCGGCCGTAGCTTCAGCGTCCCAGGATCGGCGCCTGAGGATTTTTGCGGTACCATCAAAGGGAGCGATGTTGTATTCTTGAGAGTTGTTGTGCTCCTCCTGGATGTACAGCCATCTCCTGCACCACCCTTGGATAGAGTCGGGGAATTTGATGTCGAAGTAGTCGAAGTCGGGACGGATGCAGATGAAAACACCGCCCACAATGTAGGCGATATTGCGGGATCTGTTGCGGCGAAGATAGAAGATGCGCTTCCACATGCCCAGTGAGGATGGGTCCCGAGGAAGCACTCACACAAGGTGATGAAGATTGAGATGTGGAGGATGGAGTTAGGGGTCAGCTGATGTAGCTGAATCCCATAGATAAAAAGCAGTCCACGAAGGAACTCATGAATGGGGTGGAAAGGCCACGAATGAGGTGGTCAGTGAAAGTTACCCGGTATCCGATGCACGGCATCGGGAAACTTTCATCGCCAGGGAAGATCAGCGCTTCTTTCTTCTTCAGCAGCCCGAGCTTCTTGAGGGTGCTCACATCTTGGTTCGAGATCTTGGATCTCTCCCATCCAGAGATCTCAATCTCCTTTGTTGACATGTTGTTTCCTGGGGCGGTGTGCTTGAGGAGCTTGGTGCACGGTGGCATTCAAACAAGTGTTGGAGGAGAATGGAGATGAGAGGAAGCGTGAGGAGCCTGGGGACAACAATGGTGATTTTGGAGAGAGAGCGGAAAGTTGAGTGGCGCAGCGAAGGGGAGGATTGAGGAAGAAGGAGAAGATTTATACCAAGTATTCCATCCGTCGCGCCGTTGGATAAAAAGGATGTGAATCTGGTGCCCTGCACGTGTCATCAGGGATATAATCGTATTTTTACTACGAAATTACTGGACAGGTGCTACAGCGCGCGTGCCAGGAATTACGGAGGACGTGTGTCCACCACTTGCGCAACGTGTCAGCGACGCAGAGTTTTGGACCCAGATGTCAGCGAAGTGACAGGACTCGCACCTTTCCAATATGAAGGTCGTGGCCATCGTCAGCATTGACGTCGCCACAAGAAAATGGCGACTGTTTTTCTACCAAAGTAGCGTTCGATGATACAAGTAAAATAAATTCGTGAGCCTTTGATCAAATACAAGTATTTGTTCAAATGCTTAGGGGCTACTTTTTATCAGAAATTTTATGTGGACTTGATTCAAAGAAGACAAAAAGATGAGCCTACAGCCAAGTATAAATACCCGACTGTAGCCTCGGGGGCTACTCCCATCGGGAGCGCTACTCGCGCACCCGATAAAAATGGAAAAGATGGAAAGTTGACAATATAGCGACAAGACAACAAAAAGGTGAGCTTACAACCAAGTACAAGCACTTGGTTGTAGCCTCGGGGGCTACTCCCATCGGGAACGCTGGTCGCGTACCCGATGAAATGTAAGGAGTCAAATTGAGTATAATTCGAGTTAAGACATAACTCTTCATATACTCCCATCGGGTGGTCAAGATAACAAGTTATTATATGACTCAAGTAAACATGTCATTCCAACAGCCGAAAAAGGCACTCGACAATATATTCTCAGAGCGCGTCGATCGCGAATAAATCTCTGAATGTTGTAATACTTTACAAAGGTAAGACCCCGGGATCCGTCCTGCGTGGCGTGGTATCGCACATGAATGCGCTCTGCTACTTTTTCCGTATCAACAGATGCGAAGGAAAATCCTAACGGACGCGTTAGGTACCCGATAAAATATGACTGGAGTTCGGCATATGGTAAGACCTTAAGCGGCACATGTCGAATTACGCCAGTATACCAGGGTCGAGTCCAGGGACTTGACCTTGAAGTAGGTTTTTGCGGGATTGCCATAAGAGCAGTTAACTGGTACCTGATCCATCAGATCAACCAGCCTCATTTACCATTATCCCTGTGCAATATATGGCTATTTTATGAAAAATGTTTAGTGTCTCGAAGAAATTATGTGTTAATTGTAATGATGGAGATTCTAGTCGATTCTCCGATTCAAGCAAAATCTCGGAGGCTACTGACATAGGTATCCCCAATGGGCCTGCCGAAGAAGGTACCCGGGGTTTACTGAAGGCCCATGACTCGAAGAATACAAAGGCCGGAAGCCCAATAAGGTGTCAATATGGAATATAGAGTTGTATTAGGAATAAAGACTTGTAACTATACGGGACGAACTCAAAGAGTCTCCCGATGTTTGTAACTTGTGCATCACGAAACCCTCGGCTCCGTCTCCTATATAAGGGGGAGTCGAGGGAGAAAGAAAGGATCGATTTTATTTTCAACACAACCCTAGTCGAGGGAGAAAGAAAATGCGAAGAAGTGTAAACAAAACATATAAAAATTGGAGTAAAACAAGCATGGAGCATAAAAAATTATAGATACGTTTGCAACGTATTAACAGGTAGTACGAAATACATACACACATGTTATAACTATAGCAGTACCAAACTATTATTTGATCTCAAATGTAAGAACCGAAAAACGATCACAATTCAAGCTAGTTAATTTGTAATCTAAACTGAAATCCCATCGATGAAAAATGTAGTCACGATGAGCAGCATCAGGACGAAGGTGGTCTTCATCTGATCCCTCCTCATCATTCTCATCTTTTTAGCTAGGTAGTGCGCGTATTCAAACAAAAAAAATACACGAAGTGCGAGTGTTGGATCCACACAAAAAAATAAGGGTGCAATATTGGTATCTTTGCAACACAATTCAAACAGACCATTATATCCTCAACTTAAAAATAATAAAATAAATATATACGAAAGCATCTTGGGCACTAGCAAGTGACTTACTCGGGAAAATAAGGAATGACAAACATTTCTTTGTCCGTATTCACCAAGAAGAGATTTTTGAAGTAATGCATCGCATTGAGTCTGTTCTCATAGGTGACCAAGTAGCTCTCATACATGTAGTAGGGATCCGCTATCTCCAAGCTCGGGGATAACTCTATCTCTTTTCTAACCTGGTAGGCCTCAACAAGAGTAAATAGGCGAACAAAGTTTTTGTGGAGTCTATTCATGTAAAACATGGAGAATATGTCTTCAAATCTCAAGAAAAACACGTCCGCGAGGTGTTTATTGACAAAGTCAAAGCCCTTAGGAACCTTGACGACAAAACCCGGGTATGTTGGAGATTCCATACAAATAAGACGACCTTCTTCTTCAAGAATGAGGTCATGCAAACTCTTCATATCGTCGGGTAGCGTTAGGTACTTGTCCCAAGATAACATAGGTTCACCCGCCACATGATATTGTCGGTCTTGCATGTAGATCTTGCCACAAACCAGTTTGTCTCGCAAGCGGCATAATCCTTTTTCTTAGGTCTTTTTCGTCCCTTTTTCCAAAGCGGGCTCGGCATGATCTGACGCCACATGTGATGTGGGCGTGGCAGGATCTGACGCCACATGTGTTGCAGGCTCGACAGAACCAGACGCGTCGACATAACCAGACGCCACATTGCCTTGGTACTTGGGATGTGGCCCTTGTCGACCTCCGGCAATCCAATATCGATCCACTATATCAAGAAAGGAAGTTTGCCGTTGACCCTATTCCCCACTTGGTTTTCCACAATGGTGGCCATGTTTGCTTTCAAGGTCACCAATTCTTGTTTAACTACATTAAGTTCTTCTTGTAGGACGCGAACCGTGACCCGCCGACAACGTCATTGCATTTTCCTCAAAACGACTTGGCTAGCTAACATTAATCAAAATTGAAAATTATTAGTAATCAAAAAAATCACGGAAAACTTATGCATGACCTTTGCTAAAAAGGACATACGTAGTGCTAGAAATTTGTTGAAATGGAAATTAATCAACATTACGATAAAACATCGGCAACCCATATTCCTGGAAAACAAAACATGAAGCATATCCATGTAATCAATGCATCCCATCAAGCATACCCAGCGTAATCGGCAACTCATTGAGGCATTTCATCGAACAAGTACACGGCGCGCAGTTCACACCGGGTGGGGGCAGGGGCGCGGTGCAGTCGGCGGCAAGGAGGCGCAGCGCGGTCGGCGGCCGGCGATGGTGAGACGCGTAGCGGCAAGGGTCAAAGGCGCGGCGGGTGACGGCGTGTTTTGGTTTAAGTCAAAATAATAGCAGCAGGCCATAGTAGGGTACGTTGCCAATATTAGGCGCACCCTCTGCCGCAAAATATTTGCAGCGTGCGGCCATGAATTCACGCGAGTGATAAGTCGTTACTAGCCGCGTGTGGTCCTAAATGCACGCTGCCACTAGTAGAAAACCTCACATCCATCTAAGCCATTGGTACCGGTTCCCTTACGAACCGGTACCAATGGGGCCATTTGTACCGGTTTGAGGGCTCAGGTGGGCGAGGGGCTTTCGTACCGGTTTGGGAGGGGCTTTCGTACCGGTTCGTGTTAGGAACCGGTACGAAAGGTCTTCGGCCAAAATTCAGACGCGTGGTGGGGCCCGGGCTAGACCTTTGGTACCGGTTCGTAACACGAACCGGTACTCAAAGGGTACCCAGCCATATCAAAATCGCCCAGCTCGTCCCGAGCCCCCTGCTCGGCTCTCATTTTTCTCATCTTCCTCACACTCTAAATTTTTCTCCACCTCTCACACACTCCAATAATCTTTATTTTTCTCCACCATTTTAACAAGATTAACGGCATACATCTATCCAAGGGTTAGCAATATCATCCTTCCTTCCGGCGTTCCTAATTTAGCTCAGTTCTTTGGTAGTTTTAACTCGTACTATTTTTGTAGTGCAATCAAGGTGTTCGATGAAATGCCTAAGTTAGTGATTTTATTTTTTTATATGCAATTTGAGCTGAAATTATGGTATGTTTTGTAGGTTTTAATTAGTATCATCCCCGTCCTCACCGCCGTCGATCGCTAGCGTCGTCCCCTAGCCGGCACGGTACCACCTCGGTGAGCCCCTCTTCTTTTTATAAAAATAACTTAGTTTTATGTGATGAACTTGAATATTAATTAAGTTGGTCACTCATATATCCATGATGTTGTGTACTTAATGATTTTTGATATACATATAAAATGCAGATGAGTCGACAATGGATGTACGGTGACCGGTGCCATCCCGAGTTCATTACCGGCATGCATTATTTTCTCAACGTGGCTGAGGCAAACGAGCAGATCGAATGGTTTCATGTATTGTCCATGTAGTTCCTGTAAGAATATGAAGGATTACTCTACCTCGAAGACCCTTCACGTCCACCTCGCTGGAGAATGGTTTCATGCCCAGCCTATAATTGTTGGACCAAGCACGGAGAAAGAGGAGTTATATTGGAAGACAACGAAGAAGAAGAGGATAGTGACAACTATCCCAGCTTATTCACTGAAGACGGTGGTAGTAGAATGGGGGAAGATGAAGCTGAAGAAGAGCTCATTTTCGATGAGCCGATTTTTGATGACCCGGATGACGATTTGGGTCGGGCCATTCTTGATGCGAAGATGAACTCGCGGAAATGAAAAGGAGAGGTTGAAGTTGGAGAAAATGTTAGAGGATCACAACAAACCGTTGTACCCAAATTGCGAAAATGGTCGGAAAAAGCTGGGTACCACGCTGGAATTGCTGCGATGGAAGGCGAGAGAATGGTACTTCGACAAGGGATTTGAAAAGTTGCTGAAAATAATAAAGAAGATGCTTCCGGGGAGAACGTGTTGCCCTCTAGCACGTACGAAGCAAAGAAGGTTGTCTGCCCTCTAGGATTAGAGGTGCAAAAGATACATGCATGCATCAATGATCGCATCCTCTACCGCGGGGAGTACGAGAATTTGAATGCATGCCCGGTATGTAGTGCATTGAGGTATAAGATCGAGCGAGATGACCCCGGCGATGTTGAGGGTGAGTCCACCCCCGGGAAGAGGGTTCCTGCGAAGGTGATGTGGTATGCTCCTATAATACCACGGTTGAAACGTTTGTTCCGGAACAAAGAGCATGCCAAGTTGTTGCGATGGCACAAAGAGGACCGTAAGAAAGATGTGATGTCGAGACACCCCGCCGACGGGTCGCAGTGGAGAAAAATCGACAGAGAGTTCAAGTCATTTTCAGATGACGCAAGGAACTTAAGATTTGGTCTAAGTACGGATGGCTTTAATCCTTTCGGGGAGCAGAGCTCCAGTCATAGCACCTGGCCGGTGACTCTATGTATCTATAACCTTCCTCCTTGGTTGTGCATGAAGCGGAAGTTCATTATGATGCCGGTGCTCATCCAGGGCCCGAAGCAACCCGAGCAACGACATTGATGTGTACCTGAGGCCATTGGTTGAAGAACTTTTAGAGTTGTGGCGTGACGAAGGTGTACCCGTGTGGGATGAGCACGAACAAAAGGAATTTAACCTACGAGCGTTGTTATTTGTAACCATCAATGATTGGCCTCGCTCTTGGTAACATTTCAGGGCGGTCAAACAAGGGATACAATGCATGCACACACTCGTTTAGGTGAGATCGATAGTATTTATTTGGGAAACAAGAATGTGTACCGGGGCATCGTCGATTTCTTCCAAAACAACATCACGTAAGAAAGAGAGGAAAGCATTTCGGAGGTGAGGCAGATAACCGAACCAAGCCTACCCGCCCTAATGGGGAAGTTATATATGATATGGTCAAGGATTTAGAAGTGATCTTTGGAAAGGGTCCCGCGGACAATCTGTTCCGCATGATGTTGACGGACACGTACCCATGTGGAAGAAGAAGTCGATATTTTGGGAGCTACCCTACTGGAAATTCTTAGAGGTTCACTCCGCAATCGACGTGATGCACGTGACGAAAAATCTTTGCGTGAACCTCGCTAAACTTCTTGGGCGTGTATGGGAAGACAAAAGATACACCGGATGCACGGCAGGACCAGACAAAGTATCCACGAAGGAAACAACCTGAATCCAGAGAAGTATCAAGGTCCTGCCAGCTATGCTCTTACCAAAGAGGAGAAGGAGATCTTTTTTGAAGTCCCGAGTAGCATCAAGGTCCCGTCCGGCTTCTCGTCGAATATAAAGGGAATAATAAACATGTCGGAGAAAAAGTTTCAAAACCTAAAGTCTCATGACCGCCACGTGATTATGACACAATTACTTCCGGTTGCATTGAGGGGGCTTCTGCCGGAAAATGTTCGAGTACCCATTGTGAAGCTATGTGCGTTCCTCAATGCAATTTCTCGAAGGTGATCAATCCACTTACTCTACAAAATTTACGGAAGGATGTGGTCCAATGTCTAGTCAGCTTCGAGTTGGTGTTCCCACCATCCTTCTTCAATATTATGACACATCTCCTAGTTCACCCGGTCGAAGAGATTGGCGTTCTCGGTCCTGTATTTCTACACAACATGTTCCCCTTTGAGAGATTCATGGGAGTCTTAAAGAAGTACGTTCATAACCGTGCTAGGCCAGAAGGAAGCATCTCCAAGGGCTATGGAACAGAGGAGGTCATTGAGTTTTGTGTTGACTTTATTCTCGACCTTAAGCCGATCGGTGTTCCCGAATCGCGCTATGAGGGGAGACTCGCGTGGAAAAGGCACGCTAGGAAAGAAATCAGCAACGTGTATGGACGGACATTCTTTCACTCAAGCACACTACACAGTTCTACTTAATTCCATCTTGGTGGCTCCGTACAAAGAGGAACACAAGGAGATCTTACGCTCTAAATACCCGGAGCAACGTGAAGATTGGATTGATGGAGAACACATGAAGACTTTCGGCGGTTGGTTGCAAACACGTCTCATGAATGTCACCGATGACGAGCAGCTGTACTTGTTGGCCAAGCAACCATCTTCTACTATATCGACTTTTCAAGGGTACGAGATTAATGGGAACACATTTTACACTTTCGCCCAAGACAAAAAGAGCACCAACCAAAACAGTGGTGTCCGCTTTGATGCGAGAAGATGGCAATGGGAACAAGGTCACATATTATGGGTACATAGAGGAGATATGGGAACTTGACTATGGACCTAATTTCAAGGTCCCTTTGTTCCGGTGTAAATGGTTCAACCTGAAAGACGGGGTACGAGTAGACCCGCGGTACGGAATGACTACGAGTGGATTTCAAGAATCTTGGGTACGACACCGAACCATTCGTCCTAGCCGGTGAAGTGGCTCAGGTTTTTTATGTGAAGGATATGTCTAGCAAACCGAAAAAAAGGAAAGAAAGGCAAGAGGACACATCATACGATGAGCCAAAGCGGCACATAGTTCTTTCAGGAAAAAGAAACATCGTGGGAGTAGAGGACAAGACAGACATGTCAGAAGATTATAATAAGTTTGACGATATTCCACCCTTCAAGGTAAAAATTGACCCAAGCATCATCTTAAACAATGAAGATTGTCCATGGTTGCGTCGCGAGTAAGAAGAAAGGGAAACGAGCGAAGAAAACTCAGAAGACTAGCTAGCTACATATAGGGATCATAACTTGTGTATCTCAATATGGAAATCACTTTTGTGTAATGATGTTACTTGTATGTAAGATATTAACAATGGAGATGGTTGGCTTGTTTTACTAGTTAAGTCACGCGGGCTTGCGGGAAATTTTTCCGAGGCGGAACTTCCGAATATGCCATATATAGGGCATGTGCACCAAGGGCATATTCGAGAAGTTCCGCCACGGGAGATTTCCCAACCCTTTCCGCAACATTGTTAGAGGAGATGGAGTCTTCCACGGGCTTGCAGGAAAAAATTCCGAGGCGGAACTTCCGAATATGCCATATATAGGGCATGTGCACCAAGGGCATATTCGAGAAGTTCCGCCACGGGAGATTTCCCAACCCTTTCCGCAACATTGTTAGAGGAGATGGAGTCTTCCACGGGCTTGCAGGAAAAAAATTCCGAGGCGGAACTTCCGAAGATGCCATAGGGCGTGTGCACCAAGGGCATCTTCGACAAGTTCCGCCACGGAGATTTCCCAACCCTTTCCCCAACATTTGTTAGAGGAGATGGAGTCTTCCACGGGCTTGCGGGGAAATTTTTCCAGGCGGAACTTCCGAAGATGCCATAGGGCGTGTGCACCAAGGGCATCTTCGACAAGTTCCGCCACGGGAGATTTCCCAACCCTTTCCTCCATCCATGGTGATGAAACTCTCCATCCATGTTGGCTTGTTGAGCTGCTTCCCATGGTGTATCGATGCTCCTTTTATAGGCGGAGCGTCCTTATCCTGCCGACAGCTTTAGTACCGGTTGTAGACACGAACCGGTACTAAAGGTTACCCACGCGTCCTTATCCCACCGACGGAGCGTCGTGCGCTACATACTTTATCTCATCGAGCGGGCGTCCTTATCCGCTCGACAGCTTTAGTACCGGTTGCACCCACCAACCGGTACTAAAGGTTACCCACGCGTCCTTATCCTGCCGACAGCTTTAGTACCGGTTGCACCCACCAACCGGTACTAAAGGTTACCCACGCGTCCTTATCCCACCGACAGGGCGTCGTGCGCTACATACTTTATCTCATCGAGCAGGGCGTCCTTATCCCGCCGACGGCTTTAGTACCGGTTGCACCCACCAACCGGTACTAAAGGTTTGCCTCGATCTGTCTTCCCGCCTATTTTCTTCCCGCGCTTTCCACCGGTTCCCGCCTCTGTCTTCCCGCCATTTTTTCACTATATATATGTAGGCTTGGCCACCATTTACATATCACATCTAGACTCATATCCGCAAACCTCATCATTCTCTCCCATGGCTTCCATCGCATCTCTAACCCCCGGGAGGCGGAGGCGCTTTGCGCCTCGAACTACCCCTCGCCCGCCGGGCTACCGCGTCCCGACCGGCTGGTTGCTAAGCGTCGGAGGCGTACCGGTCCCTCCAGTCCCTCTAGGTGTGGCGCGCGAGATGGCCATCACGAACCACTACTACTTCGAGCTCACGCCGGAGCAGCGGAGGAATCCCCGGTGGCATCCCGACTACGGCCCGACTTGGGAAAGCTTCTTCATCAATCGGCGTGAGAGGGCGCTTGCCGAGGCACGAGGAGGGCGGCCCGCCTCCTCCGAACTTCAACGAGGCCGGCCGTCGGCCGTGGTGGCGCGGCCGGACTCTCCAGGGCGTCATGGCCTACCGTGGCCCCCGCCTGCGCTACCCTCGGTCCCGGCCCACGCGTGCTCACCCGCCGACGTTCGAGTACCGCGACCCCGATGCCGGCGACGATGATGACGGCGACTACGACGACTACGGTGGCGAGTACTACGGGGCTAGGCAGGAGTATGACTGAATGACTCCCCGGTAGAATTTGGTCATGTATCTTTAATTTTCAGTTAAGCTATGTACTTTTAATTCGAGTTCAATCGTAATAAAATTTCATTCCCGCCCTTTCTTTTCCGCGCGGCGTCGTGGCCGGAAAGTTTCCGCGCGGACGGCGTCGTGGCAAGAGTAAAGAATAGAAATAGATAATATATAGAAAAGAATTAGAAAATATATAGAAAAGAAATATAAAAAAGGATATAGAAAACAAATAGAAAAGAAAACAAACGGAAATAGAAAAAGAAATAGAAAAGAAATAGAGAAGAAAAGAAACAGAAAATAAAAAGAAGAGAAAAGAAACACAAAAGAAAAGAAAAAAAACATAAAAGAAAAGAAAGAAGAAACGAGAAAACAAAATAAATAGAAAAGAAAAGAAACACAAAAGAAAGGGGAACGAAAATGAAAAGAAAAGAAATAGAAAATGAAAAGAAAAGAAATAGAAAATGAAAAGAAATAGAAAATGAGAAGAAAAGAAAAGAAACACAAAATAAAAGGAAAAAGAAACAGAAAAGAAAGAAGAAAACAGTAAAAGAAAAAAGAAACAGCAATAGAAAAGAAAACAGTAAAAGAAAAAAGAAAACAAAAAAAAACCCTTTAGTACCGGTTGGTACCACCAACCGGTACGAAAGGTCTTTCGTACCGGTTGGTGGTACCAACCGGTACTAAAGGCCCATCGCCCTGTTTTACACTTAGCCGGCGACCGAAAAATCCCAAAATCTTCTTTCTCCCCCGCGCGACAGCAGAGCCCCGACGCCGCCGACGACGCCGACGCACCCACGCCGCCGACGCACCCACGCCGCCGCCGACGAAGCCGCCGCCGCAGACGCAGCCGCCACCGCCGACGCAGCCGCCGCCGCCCGCAGGTACCTCCCCGGCCCTCTCCTCCTTTTTCCGCCGCCCGCATCCACGCCTCCCCGCTCGCGGCCGCCGACCCCTTTCGTGGTCAGCCTCGCGCTCAAGGCCTGCGCCGCGGCCGCCGGCGCCGGCCACGCCGCGTCGGCCTGCACGCCTTCGCCGTCAGGTCCTCGGCCGTCTCCTCCGACGCCGGCCACGCCACCGCGCTAGCAGACGCCTACGCCAAGGCCGGCCGCCTCGCGCTCAGGGTGTTCGACGAAATGCTCGTGGGCGCCCTGACACGGGCGGGCCGACGCTCGTGGGCGCGCTGACGCGGACGGGCCGACGCCACGACGCGCTCCGCCGCTTCGCTGAGATGCGCGCCTCGGGGGTGCCCTGCGACTCGCACGCATGCGCCGCTGTGCTCACCGCGTGCGCCGAGGCCAGGCTGCTGCTGCGCGGCCGTGAGGTGCACGCGCTCTGCGCCAAGCTCGGCATCGACGCCATGCCCTACGTCGCCAACACCCTCGCCACGCTGTACGCGCGCTGCGGCGACAACATGCGCAACATGCTCGGCGATGCAGCGAAGGGCCGCTCAAGTTACTGACCTGAACGCGCGCTGCTGTGGCTGGCGTGGAGGAGTATGTCGGCCTCCTGGAGGCTGGCGCGCTGCTCGAACGCCTCCAGCGAGCAGCTGGTGCACGTACGCCTTCTGCGCCCTGTTGAGGTGCTGCGGCACGCACTCGACGCCGGCGAGCTCGATCTTGACGAGCTGGCAGATGGAGTTCACGTACACGGTGGCGCCGCCGACGCCGCCGGTCTGCCCTGCGGTGTGCGCGTACACCCCGTCGCCGACCTCGCATTGCACGGCGTGTTTCGTCGTTGCCTCCCACATCCTGTCGGTCATGCCGTCGCCCATTATCTCGAAAACAGAGCAAAATCAGAACCGAACAAAACCTTCCATGATTTGCAAATCTGACCATGAAGAAGCACTCGGGAAGTTAATTAGCATCTGCACGATGCGGTTTAAATACTAGTAGTGCTAGGCGTGTATCCATACGGCGAGGGTGTACGGTCGATATATAGACAGCCGCCGCGACATAGAGAGAAGAGCGAGAGGACGAGCGCCGAGTGTTAGGGTTAGGGTCCGTAGCGGTGCCGAGTCCGTGGCGGTGCCGCCGCGACATAGAGAGAAGAGCGAGAGGAGGAGGGGGAACACCGTGTCCGTGGCCGTGGCGGTCCGTTAGGGTTTTTTTGCTTTCTTCATTTCAATTGTTATCCATCTAGCAATCTGTTATATGATCATTACATGATGAATGAAATACAATTGCTTTCTTAATTTTGCTGTGACGTTGAGGTATGGAGGACGGCACCTTCGTCCGAGATGAGGAGGGGGAAGAAGCGGTGCAGCGATTGATCTATGAGAGTGCCCGTGGTCGGAACCCGACGATGGAGATGACAACGAGTACGCCGACTTTCCGAATGATTTTGGCGAGGGACTTGAGTGCTGAACAAGTTAGAAAAGACAATGAAGTGTCCATCACAAACTCCGGCGAGGTGTATATCTATGTATCAATTAGTCCGTGTTCATCCCTAGATGCATTCATTTATTTGTATTGCACTTATTAACGAATAATTTTTCTTTTAGCCTTCCGGATCATCGAGCAAGTCCGTTAGAACAAAACGAGGCCCGACGCGGGTGCTAAAGGGCGAGGGCAGGTTAGCCCTCACGGCATTCAAGGCTAATGGTGAACCGGTGGAGCCCAAGGAGTTTTGCCGCAAATTTACAAGTCAATCCGGAGTTATTGTTAGGGACCATGTACCGATCAGCATTCAAGAGTGGCATAAGCCGAAGAACCCGGAGAGTGGTGCTACTTATGTCAACGACAGCATGAAAAAATTTCTTTGGGAAACGCTACTGACAAAGTTCAGCCTACCGGAAGACATGACGGAAGGCCAGAAGGATAAAGTCAAGGAATGGACATGGAAGAAGATGGCCATACAATTCCGAGCTTCAAGAAAAATTTATGGGACAAATATAAGAATGAAGATCCAGTATTCGATGATAATACCGAAAATCTAGTGAAGATAAAAGATCAACGGGCCGCATTTAAGGAGTATAAGAAATCGTCTAAGTTTGTGTCCCGATCGAAGAAAAATACCGAAAATGCTGCAAAGAAGAAACTTCCGCATCATTTGGGGTCAGTGGCTACAAGAGTGCCATTCCGAAGTGGACAGCGTTTGAGAATAAACTGATGGATCATGGAATCACTCCATGAGACATGGGACCGGCCCGAACGGTCCAAGTTCGGTTGTTCGCTCATGGGGCGGTGGTTGGACCCAAAGACAGGGTTGATCGTTGCGAAGGGAAAATGGAAGGAAAAAATTGAGGCAATTGTACCGAAGCTTGTAGATGCAATTGAAAAGGTCAGAAAGGGAGAGTACATTCCCGATCGAGAGAATGACGAGCTGACACTCGCTCTGGGGAACCCCTGAACATGTTGGACGGGTACGAGCTCGCCCAGGTCTCACCATGAAGGAAGCGTGGCCGGACAGCGGCCGACACTTATAGAAGCCGTTCGCGAAAGAAGAAGAAGGACGCCGACATTGTAACGGAGTTGTTATCTAGGGTGGAGGCTCTTGAGAGAAATCGGAGGGCACCGATCAGCCGCTGTTTCTACGGGATCCACAAGCCGATGCTGCCCCATCTCAGCGAAGAAGCGGTGTCGGTTCCTCGCATCTTGACGGATGTGGAGGAAGCTACCCCGTGGATTATGTCACGGAGAAGACAGATTGCGAGCTACATATGTTAATCAGGACCGCGTCTGTTAAGGTGGCGGTCGGCTATGTGTACCCAAGTGAAGATGGAGCAATGCACCATCATATGCCCATTCCACCTGGTTGTGTTCGTGTCGGGGTGGATGAAGTTGTTTCGGGGTTTGAAAAAGTGGAGCTTGATATTCCTAGAGGTGAAGATGAGAGGACACTGGGCGATGTCAAGCACGGTTTCGCCCTATGGCCGAAGAAGTACGTCGTCCTTTTGCAAAGGCCACCGACTCCTACACATGAGCAGCAAATGCCATCGACTCCTCCCGGTGGCAGTCTCGGTGAGCAGCCAAGTCCACACCTACCGAGAGGGACCCCAGCGTGAGTCCACCATCTCGAGATCCTCCGCGTAAGACAGGCGTCCGTTAAGCGGAACGGTACGCCGCCTAGGAAGAAAGCTAGAAAGGAGAAACAAGCCGCCGCCTCCGAGAAGTTACCTTGGGAAAAAACTCCGGAGGAAAACGCGGAGGCCGTTAAGGCCGAGGTGAAGAAATTTTTGCACCGAAAGTGCCGGAGATACCATTCGAGAAGACACTAGATCGGGAGAAAGTTGTGCGTACCGTTGACAATCTATATGACCCTGTACCATCGCCGCCATCCGACTATGCGCGTTCTATTGAAAGGTCGTATGACAAGATGATCGAGGCGACAAAACCCGTTAAATCGGGTATCGGGGAGATAAAAGGGATACACGGTGTCTACCAGCTCGGACAACAACCCGTTCAATCGGTCGCCTCTCTCAAGGTGTTTGACGGGAAGACCGTTCAAAGTTCTCGACAAGACGCAACCGATTACGCCTTAGCCGAACGAGCATATCAGTTTGTTCAAGGGAAAGATTTGGTCGAGAATCTCGGGAAGGTACCAACATGTATGCGTAACTTGCATTCGTGGTACCTTAAGGCCTCAAAGGAAGGGATCGAGACTATCATGGTGCGAGTTAGGGAAGAGCACTACTTCCGTGAAGTACTTGTGTGAACGTTGACTTCGCCGAACTCTTTCGAGTTATACAATCTCCGGGCCCTCGACAAATCAATCATCGGTTGCTATTGTCTCGTAAGTGATTTATTTATTTAATTTGAGAAGTCGTTCATTGTCTGCAGATTATAATCTTTTGTGCGCTATATTATGCGGATCGAAGATGCTCGAATGCAAAAGGGACGATATCACAGACATTGGGTTCATTGACCCGAACACAATGCATGTCAAAACCATAGATGATCCCCTCTATAACAAGGATACACCGCAGACTTTGCTAAGGTTTTTGAAGCGACAACGTGACAAAAAGCTAATACTTTGGCCTTACAACTTCGAGTGAGTCTTACTGTCTTATAACACATTATATTTTGCTCACCGTATGTCAAAATTTTAACTAATGACTACATATTGAAACGTGCGTAGGTTTCACTTTATTCTTCTCGTCATCAATTTGGAAATTGGAGAAGTTGAAGTCTTGGACTCACTAACCAAAGAAAAGGATCTATACGTGTCTTGTTTTTTAATGCTCGAAGGTAATTTGAATTCTTATCGGTTTGTTTCGTTAATTTCCTGCTTTGAACTAATTGATGACTCTTTTATGCATTTTCTTTTGTCGAGCAGCGTATGGCAAACTTTCATCAAGGAAGATACGTCCCGTGAATGGCCACCGAAGCTGCGATGGCGTGCGAAAGTAAGTAGTACTACCTAGGTCCACACACCTTTCAATTATCATACTTGACTATTGTTTGATTGAATTATATTCTTGTAAAGAAATGCCCGCAACAACCTCCGGGGACCGATCTCCGTGGATTCTTCGTTTGCGAGTTCATCCGCGGAATTGTCAACGAGAGAACGAATAATGAGAGAAATAAAGAGGTACAAAAACAATCTTCACAAATTTGTTTTGTTATCATAAGTTGTGCCGAGTTTCAGTAATAGTTGTTTCATGTATTCATTTGTATCTTATTCTTTTATAGTTGGCAAGAAAGCGGAACAAGCTCTCAATCGATGACCGCTTCATAGCAATAGGCGAGGAATTGGCGGGATTTTTCCTTCGGGACGTCATACCACCACTCGCGAGCACCACAATGAATGAAGATGTACATGTTACATATATCGTTGACTCGAAGAGTACCACTATGCTACATGTAATAGACATATATAGAGTACGCCTCGGAGAGCACCACTATGCATGAAGATCGATCTTCATGCATAGTGCTACTTAATTTGCGATCTCATGCAATAACATGTGTGTTATATTATATGCACCAACTTGCTATGCATCATCTTGATCTTCATGTACTACCTAAACCCAAACGCGTTTCCGGTGCATCGACGCGATATGAATCAAACCGATATCCCTAAACCTCTCCAAAACCCTAAAAAGCCAATTCTCCGTCGCGGCGGAGATTTGGGAAAATTCCCTGCCGCGGGGGAACCTTTGGTACCGGTTCGTATTACCAACCGGTACCAAAGATCCTCAGCCCCGAGCTCTCCGGTGGCCCACGTGGAGGCCCGTTTTATACCGGTTCGTAAGCAACCGGTACGAAAGGGGGGGGGGCTTTAGTGCCGAATAATTTGTACCGGTTGCAAAACCGGTACGAATGGCCCTCTGGAACCGGTATAGATGACCGTTTTTCTACTAGTGTGCGGCTAAGTCTTGTGTCCAAGCGAAGCTGGGACCCACATACTAGTCACGTGCTCTGCCCAGCGGTACACTACCACTACCATATTACTAGTCGCGTGCTGTGTTTCCGCCAACTGCTAAAAATAGCAATCATGTGCCAGTTCTAGGGCCCGCTGCCACTAGTCGAGACCCTATAATCTTTTCCCTACTAGTGAGTTTAGGAACTGAAAGGAGATTACGTGTCAAAGATGGAACTCTAAGGACATTGCGAAGCTAAAGACTTCTATTTTTATGACTAGTGAGAAGAGATGCTTAATCAATATGAGATACGTGCATACCTGCTCCATTAGCGGTGTGAACCTTGTCATACCCGTGTTAAGCCTCATGGGAGTGGAGCTTGCCTAGCTCGCTCGGTAGATGATCCGTGGCCCCAATATCCATGTACCAATGGGGGTCGATTGAGTAGGACTGAGTGTGTCCTTGCTGCTCCTTTGGCGCCAGGCGGTCAGCCATGGCGTCTTGACGCTCGTTGTTCCTCTATTCCTTACCGTTGTTGTAGAGCCCAAGGAAGTTCTTTTGGAAGCGGCGATGGCACTTGGAGGCCCAGTGACCTTCGTGCCCGTAGAGCTGGCACACACGAGGTAATTTGGGGGAATTGGCTCAACCCTCTAGCGGTGGCCTATTACATATATTTATATGGGTCATTTACAATACACATGTACATGTAAAATGTGGATATCTATCCAGACTAACAGTCTCTGACGCCGTACGGCCACCTAAGCCCTCACCGACAAGCTCCATAGCTCCGCGGTGAGCTCCTCTTCCTCTCGAGCCTCTCCACGCTCCCTGCCTTGCTCCGTAGGTCCCTGCATCACGCACCACCATCCGCTGCCACTCGGCATGGCCGCCGGAGATGCTCCGTTGACCTCTAGTCCGCCCCGGACAGACGCATCGATTGAGTCCCTCCGCGCACCCGCACGAGCACTGCAGCACTGCCGTTGCTTGCTCACCGATGGTTGACCACCGTGGTCGACTCTGGTGGGACCCGGTGGTCAGCCCTTTATTTATTTTATTATTTTTATTTATTTTCTGTAAATGAATAAATCTATGACAGGTTGGAGATGACCATCTGGTCCCTATTTTTAAACAGATATTAAAAAGCATAAAACCCTGACATGTGGGTCTAGTCAGTTAGAATTTTATTAATTTCCAGAGTTTCCATAAATGATTTAAAATGATTGAAACTTGTAAAATTTATAACTAATTCATTTTAAATAATACAAATATGTGTAATATATAAAAATGCTCATAAAATGAGATCTACATTTTAGTATCAATTGTTAAACAACTTAAACCCTGCTTATATTAGAAGAACTAAATGAACCCTAGTTCTTCCAACTTCATTTAAAATGTTCTTTATTAATAGGGTTTATCTCAATATGTTTAAAAGGTCATGTCATCATCCTTTTATGCGCATTGCATTATGCCATGTGTTGATTGTTGTTATGCCTTTCCGGAATTTTATTCTTCATGATCGGTAAGCACATGCCCGAGATGATGAAGTACAACAACGACACATATCAATATTTATCCATGAAAGAACAAGGCAAGTACAAGATCTCCAAAGATCCATATTTGTTTATCAGTGAAAAAGGAAAGCATAATATGGTGTTGAAATGATTTTACTTTTAGTTCCTACATATTACATCTAATTACATTGTCTCTTATCGGTTGATAGAGTTACCCTATCTGTTGCATTTACCATCCTTATAGCCAAAACTCTCTGATCTACTACTTCCACCATGACTAGGTTTGAGCTTGTGGGCATCGCTAGAGCCGTTATATTGGATATGCTTAGCCGTGCTTAGTTGATGAATTATGATCCATCTAGATGATGAATCAGAGCTACGAATGAACCTAGTATGTTAGGATGACTGATACGCGTGAAGCACACGTCCGTTGGGAACCCCAAGAGGAAGGTGTGATGCGTACAACAGCAAGTTTTCCCTCAGTAAGAAACCAAGGTTATCGATCCAGTAGGAGTCAAGGATCACGTGAAGGTTGTTGGTGGCAGAGTGTAGTGCGGCGCAACACCAGGGATTTCGGCGCCAACGTGGAACCTGCACAACACAATCAAAATACTTTGCCCCAACTTAACAGTGAGGTTGTCAATCTCACCGGCTTGCTGTAAACAAAGGATTAAATGTATAGTGTGGAAGATGATGTTTGTTTGCGAAGAACAGTAAAGAACAAGTATTGCAGTAGATTATATTTCAGATGTAAAAGAATGGACTGGGGTCCACAGTTCACTAGTGGTGTCTCTCCAATAAGATAAATAGAATGTTGGGTGAACAAATTACAGTTGGGCAATTGACAGATAGAGAGGGCATAACAATGCACATACATATCATGATGACTACTATGAGATTTAATCAGGGCATTACGACAAAGTACATAGACCGCTATCTAGCATGCATCTATGCCTAAAAAGTCCACCTTCGGGTTAGCATCCGCACCCCTTCCAGTATTAAGTTGCAAACAACAGACAATTGCATTAAGTATGGTGCGTAATGTAATCACACAAATATCCTTAGACAAAGCATTGATGTTTTATCCCTAGTGGCAACAACACATCCACAACCTTAGAACTTTCCATCCATTGTCCTAGATTCAATGGAGGCATGAACCCACTATCGAGCATAAATACTCCCTCTTGGAGTCACAAGTATCAACTTGGCCGCAGCCTCTACTAGAAACGGAGAGCATGCAAGAACATAAACAACACATATATGATAGATTGATAATCAACTTGCCATAGTATTCCATATTCATCGGATCCCAACAAACACAACATGTAGCATTACAAATAGATGATCTTGATCATGATAGGCATCTCACAAGATCTAACATGATAGCACAATGAGGAGAAGACAACCATCTAGCTACTGCTATGGACCCATAGTCCAAGGATGAACTACTCACACATCAATCCGGAGGTGATCATGGTGATGAAGAGTCCTCCGGGAGATGATTCCCCTCTCCGGCAGGGTGCCGGAGGCGATCTCCTGAATCCCCCGAGATGGGATTGGCGGCGGCTGCGTCTCTGGAAGTATTTCCGTATCGTGGCTCTCGGTAATACGGTTTTCGCGACGGAGAGTATATGTAGGCGGAGGGCTGACGAGGGGCCCACACCATAGGGCGGTGCGGGCCCCTCCCTGGCCGCGCGACCCTATGGTGGCAGCGCCTCGTCACCCCACTTCGTAACCCCTTCGGTCTTCTGGAAGCTCCGTCGAAAAATAAGACCCTGGGCGTTGATTTCGTCCAATTCCGAGAATATTTCCTTTGTAGGATTTCTGAAACCAAAAACAGCAGAAAACAACAACTGGCTCTTCGGCATCTCGTCAATAGGTTAGTGCCGGAAAATACATAATAATGATGTAAAGTATGTATAAAACATGTGAGTATCATCATAAAAGTAGCATGGAACATAAGAAATTATAGATACGTTTGAGATGTATCAATGACATGGTAAGATCAGTGGTGATGTTAAACATGCTTGAAGGCTTGGGTGGGCCACCACATGGAGATGTGGTGACTTGACTCGTTCTCGCCGATACTAGGACCTGACTTCTCTCCTTCGAAACCAAGACCGAGCGTACAACCACAAGGGACCCATGGGAACCCGCTGGCCCAAACTTGCCTAGCTTATTCATGATTCACATAGTTTGCGAGTTCTACTTGGCATCTGCAGGAAAAAGGCATAGAAAAAGTTTTCAAAGGTGCATCATATAGGGCGTGGCTAGTGTGAAGGATGTTGGAGGCATTGAACTGGATCCCCTTCACACAACAGTTGGGACCGCCTCAGAGAATGACTACACACAATGACAAAGCTTTCTAGTTGGAGTGACTCATTGATTTGGCGAAGCAAGTGAAAGGTTTCAGTCGACCACCCTCTGCCGGCACGCTAAGGAAGCGTGTAGTAGATGGTGCTAAGAGTCGGTCGACACGTGTGGGTAAAACCGTACCGTCAGCAGGGTTAAATCTTTTTTAAAATCTATGTCCACGGTTACTGATGACTTGCTGATGGATTTTGTGATTATAGACAACATGAACCTAATCGTAAAACTTGACAAATGTGTGAGTAAGGATCCCTTCTCAGGGTGACAGGGTGATCCTAATTGATAGGTTCATCTAATGAAAACGATTCGGTGGATTTTAATATGATGATCTATAGAACTAGTGATATCTCTCTTATCCCTTTCAAATGATCTGAGTAGACGAGATTCTTATCTCCCTTTTTTTACAAAGGAAAAGTGGCTTTGCGTAAAATAAGGTCTACATAAAGCCTGGCATCCTAGATTTGTTAAAAGGTTATATTAACTGTTTATGAGTCCCTGTACTTAGCTTGTCACATTTCTGTTGCAGACGAAGTTGCTCCGACATTGGTGTTTTCTAGGTGGACATCGACGAGTAGCTTAGGGTTCCTAGGTGGCAGCCTAGAATCTATGGGTTACGACGTCGCCATTATGCGCATGGCCTCTTAGGCCTTTTTCTATCATGCTATTTAGAATAGCATAACTTTACTTTCGTTGATTTATGTAATGTCATGTCAACGACCTCTGCTTTTAATACTTTGGTTCTTTGTTCTGTTATGAGTCTGTGTTACTTCTTCGAGTTGTATAGTCACTGTTGTGTTATCGATTCTCTCTGTAGTCTCTAGAGCCACGATCTTGATTTGTCTGGCCACGATCTCAGGGGACCCACATACATCTTGTCATCCAGAGGGAGATTCCACATGCTCTCTATATCCAGCGGCAGCCACCCTATGCACAAATGGCCCCATGGCTAGGAAATCCACGTCCTTAATATGAATCAGAGGGAGTACATGTTTCACGAAATAGACTATCTACCAAGAGTTTTCTTGACGAGATCACCTACTTTGAAGCACCCAACTGAGATTTTATAATAATTGAAGCACCTTTTAAGTAGATATTTTAACTAGGCCTAACTTTAACAATAATAATATGAGGAATGTGAATTTCAATCACCACCTTTTATTAATATAGAAAGTATTCATCATTTCCTGGTTGCATCGTTTCACATGCGGTGTCATAGGCTTTGCCGATGGCAAGTCCATTCTTGTGTCTTCCCATCAGCCCGTTAAACAATATTTCGTGAGTCTCAAAAGAAAAAGTTTACCAAGTGACCTTTGAGAGGTGTGACCGTACACGTCGGCAAAGCTGTTGCAAAGTTTCCATAACAGAAACGAAGTTGCCGATTCCAGTAGGCACTCGTACATTCTATTTCAATAAAAAGTGTGCGTGAGTATGTATTAGCCCTACAGGAAACACACAAAGTACCGACGGCCATCCTCTGTTTCGACGGCTAAATATCGAGGCTGTCGGTATAGTGCCCGTTTCAGCCAGACCAGCAAGCAAACCGTTGGCACAGAAAAACTATCGGCAGAAGAAGCCCCAACCGTCAGCAGAGTTTCAGCCGTTGGCATAGCCTCTCTACCGTAACGGCGAGGAAATAACGTCAGGCCTGTGCCGACGGCAAAGTCGTTGGCGTAGCTATTTTCCGTTTTACCACATAAATCTTAGAAAAATCATAATTAAATTATTATAAATCAGAAAAATAAAAATAATATATCAAAATTTTCAGAAAAATGATATCTATCTTAGAAAAATGTCAAACGTGGAATATTGCAAATATCTTAAAAAACCTTCTAAAAAATGAGTTACCATGTGGGATGTTTCATGGCTTTCACGCGGAATGACCAATGTTATGGCTATAATCGTCGCATAGTTTGTGATAATGTGCCCATATTGTGCACATATGTGCATCTTGGGATGGTGAACAATATTTCTAGAGTAAGCTTTCATTTTCGTCAGACCAAAAAGCTATTATTCCATTTTCCGAGTCCAAAAAACGGGGTGTTTTGTGAAGCAACCACCAAATAAAAGTTTCATAATGGTACCACCCCATTTAAAAAAAATACTAGACCACCTTACATACACAATTTCCCAATAAGGATATTTAAAACATTTTCGTCTACTCCTCGTGAAAAAGACAAATTCCTACCAGATCAGTAGGAAGTCGGTCATATTTTATCTACATGTACATGATCTAATATGCTATTTCATCATAGATACACTGCTAGTTTAGCGAAGCTCATCCCCAAGCTAATAATCTTCATGCCCGCCGTTTAGATTGAAACGGGCATAAGAAAATCAAAGACGATCAAAACAATGAAAATCATTCGCGTGGTGTCATATTATGTGACATAGTTGAAAGGAAAAATATCAAAATTTGAATATTACAAGTATTTAAAAATAACCTTCTCAAAAACGAGTTATCATGTGCGATATTTCATGGCTTTCAGGCCGAACGACCAATGTTATGACTAGAATTGTCGCATAGTTTGTGATAATATGTCCATATTGTGCACAAATGTGTATCTTGGGATGACGAACAATGTTGTAGGAGGAAGATTTACTTTTTGTCGCACCAAAAATGGGGTGTTTTGTGAAGCAACCACCAAACGAAAGTTTCACAATAATAGAACCTCATTTAAAAAAAAATAGACACCTTACATACACAATTTCCCAACCGGGGTATCTAAAACATTTCCGTCCACCCCTCGTGAAAAATACAAATTCCTGCCAAGTCAATAGGAAATCGGTGAGATTTGAACTACAGGTACATGATCTAATCATTTTTTGATTCACAATATGCTATTTCATCAGAGATCTACTGCAAGTTTAGCAAGGCCCAGCTCGAGCTAAGAAACTTCATGCCCGCCATTTTGACCATAGTTTGAAACGGTGATATGAAATTCAAAAACAATGAAAACAATGAAAAACCTTCGCGTGGTCATATTATGTGATATAGTAGAAAGGAAAAATATTAAACTTAGAATATTGCAAACATCTCAAAAATCCTTCTCAGAAATGAACTATCATGTTCGATGTTTCATGTCTTTGAGGCCAAACGACCAATGTTATGGCTAGATTCGTGGCATAGTTTATGATAATGTGCCCGTATTGTGCACACATGTATCTTGAGATGGCGAACAATGTTGCAGGAGGAAGATTTCCTTTTCGTCGCACCAAGAAGCTATTTTCCATTTTCCGAGTATCAAAAAATGGGGTTTTTTGGGAAGCAACTACCAAATGAAAGTTTCACAACTGTACCACCCCATTTTTAAAAAATTATAGATCACCTTACATAAACAATATACCAACCAGGGTATGTTAAACATTTTTGTCCTCCCCTCGTAAAAAAGACAAATTTCTGCCAAATCGGTAGGAAGTCGGTCAGATTTGAACTACATGTACATGGTCTAGATGTCATATTTGGATTCCTCTCATTTTTTGGAAAAGTCATTTTTTGGTTCAAAATATGATATAGATGTCATATTTGGACTCCTCTCATTTTTTTCGATCGATGTAGACATATTATTTGTCAATTTCCGATTTACAGATTTAAAGATATTAATTATTCCATATTAAATAGAAAAGGACAAAAATATTTTATTGTCATTTAAATTCAAGATTAATATTACTTATTCATTTTACATAAGTAATTGTTTGGAATAGGGGTTAATAGGATTGACATGGTAGTATTATCAACAAAATGTCATTTTTTTCTTTGAAACTGGTCCGAAAGAAACAAAGAAATTAAGGGTCCTAGGGTTGGAGAATTGTGAAGATTGGTGACTGGGCTGGAAAGTTTGACCACAAGTGCAAATGTTAAGTGTAGTTAGAGTTAAAATGGTTCACGTGAGAGATTAACAAAATTGATTTTTTTTGTTGAAAAAATCCGAGCTAGAATTGCCGAACGGCTGTTAATTCCCGAAGGCCTACCTGTGCCAACGGCAAATATGTCTATTCTTAGAACATACTGTGCCGACGGTGAGGTGTCGTCGGCAATTCTAGCTGTGCCAATGGCAGGAGGGCCATCGGCACCTTGATTGGTTCACATAGTGTAAGGAGAAGACACTTTCCATGCATGATATGTAGGATTTTCTGGGATGAAGCTTAATAAAAGCGGCATGTTCGTATATTTGGTGGGAGCGAAGACAAGCCACACACATGGAGAGAAGGTGAACGCTCCGACGAGATCAACACTTGCAATCGGACCTTTATTCAAATTTCGTTCCAGCCAATTCTGCTAAAGCGAAGATATGTGAAAGTTGAGATGGGTGAAACTAATTTATAAATCTGTAAAGTTTAATATGGACATGTCTTTCGATGCAGACAACCTTCGTGGATCTACAGGGGCAGTAATCGTAGACAGCAAGGCGTCTTAATTGCATCTAGCAGTTGTAAGATCGAGCATATCCATAACGTGAACGGCCATCAATATATAGTGCTATTGTGGTGCACCAGCTTCTGCAGACGCACATAAGCCTAGGGAGGGTGTGTTCCGGTATCAGACGTAGCAGCAACGACAAGGCTTGTGTAGACGGTGAGGAGGTCAATATGATGTCCTTGCATGTCTGCCTTCCCAGAGTGGAGATGCTTTCCTCATACACTGCAAATTCCAATGGCGTGGGGTCGAGAGTTTGCAGGCTCCGAAAGTCGAGTATGTTCTCAATGTCACCTGTCAATGGGGCGTAAGCACATATTTTGTCCGGGAGCTCGCTTCTCGCGAGGAGGATGCGGCGACCGTCGTCGACAATGGCTAGTGGGATGATGGGGGGATAACTGTCGGCGTGACCGCCGTCGTACCGAGGCCCCAAGAATATGTAGACCTCTGGCGATGCCGTGGCCACATCAATTCGGCAATGCAGATCCCATCCGGTGTTGGTTCCATAGTCACGCAGCAGCCACACGTCGTAGCGTTGCCCATGGTCGGGGCAGCCCCAGGAGAAGAGGGATAGTCTCCCAGCGAGCACCGTCAAGCACTGTTTACTCAAAGTCTCGCTGTCGACGCCAGGTGGTGGCGGCACCGTCGCAAAGGTCTCCTCGGAGACGGAAAAGCAGGCAATAAACATCTCACTGGGTCTGGTGTAGCCTTCATAGAAATGATGCTTCCGGTGGGCTAACCAGTACACATGACCCTGCGCAAAGACGGTAATCTTGTAGGGATGCACCCAGCCCGGTGGCTTTGCGCGGACCGGTCGCCACGACTGGGCGGTGTCGTTGAGCACGTAGACCTCGCACCCGGCAAACGCTGGACGTCCCTCGCCATCATAGCCCTTGTGATAGATCCGCACAACCTTGTGTCTCCTGGAGCGCGCGTCGTAGCCGAGCCCTAGGCTCGCGTACTCGTGCATCCGATCACGGTTACGCCCGCAGCCCGTGGTCCGGCCCTGCGGCAGCTCTCTCTTTTGGCCGGTGGAAAGGTTGCACACGTAGAGGAGCCCCATCGGGTCCAACTCGACGATGATGAGGCCGCGGCACTGTGTGGTGAGGAGTATCGGAATGGTCGGCCAGTCTTCCCAGAACACCTTGACCATGCTCGGGAAACTTGCGGCCGAGATGGCGAGCGGCATGCCGTCAGGCGGTGCGGCACCGTGGCGGTCCGTGTACGACTTTGCCTCCTCGTGCAGGCGGAGGATCTTGAGGCGCCCACCGTGGAGGCTATGGTACAGGTCGATGAAGTCGTCGGAGGAGAGCGCGGCGGCCCAGGCGCGGGAGAGGCTGCGGCACGCGACCACGGACTTGGCCGGCAGACGCGCCAAGATCTCGTCCGCCATGATCTCGTCAGGCAAGACCGGGCATCGGCGCTTTGGATCCATGCATATGAGAATTGGGGGATTTCGGGAACCCAGCCGCCCGTCCTGAAAACGCGCGCTTGAAGATGGGCATGCGGGAGTACAAGTAGGGATCGATACAGCTGATCGATCGCGCAACAATCGCCCCTCAAAACGTGGAGAGACCAAGTTGATTACAGAACTGTCAACTACCTAAACTAGCGCCAGAAGCTGATCGATGTGATCTGCGGCAGAATATCTGTCTAACAGTTATAGTGTTATATACGCCACGCATTGTTGCTCAACTCTTTCGATTCGAGTCTTTGATTTAGTTCTCGCGAGTCAAGGGTTCACTACACGAATGTCGGGATACGCCCAGGGCCTTTTATACGCAGACAGTTAAAATTTGGGATCGTCGGCGTATGACCTGGCTAGGCCAGCCTGCCAAAAAGACCCTCGGCGTAACGTTGTCGTCGGCGTAGCAAGGTCTACGCCGAGGGAAGCCTCATCATACCTTTTCCCTAGGCCTATCTACGCCGACGGTCACTCTCGGCTCTAGGCCATCCTTCAATTTATCTAATTTTGTAAAAATCATAATTGATTTTTATATGACGTTAGAAAAGTATAAGGTATCAAAATGTTCAGGAAAATATTCTTTATCCGTTTATGTCAAAATCATGTATATTTGAATCATGTAAAATATCATGCTAACATAGCAATAATTCAAACACTTCCTTATATGTCCTCGTGTTCTCGTTTTGGCCAGATAGCAATTTAAACGAAGTGAGAAAATCCCGCGGAGCCGCATGCTGTCATTTTATGTGTTCTAGTAACCATTTCAAAAGTTGGAATTGGGATACGGCAATTATTTTGAAAAACACTTCACAAACAGGGCTATCAAGTCGGAGTTCTATGGCTTTTAGGTGAAATGAGTAGGAAACGACATGTGACACCGCATAGTTTGTCGGAACGAGGCCATATTTGTCACGAGTGTGGACTCTAGGATGGGAAGCAAGGCTCCAGGCGCGCATTTCCAATCCGAGCCACGGGTGATGATTTTTTTATTTTCGGGGTGCCAAAACGGGTTTTTTTTTTGTGAAGCAGCTACATGGGGCGCATTTTATTATTTCGTGGGACCTCCTCCGCACCACCTATCAAATGCCATATGTGCGTGCTAGATATATAGGAATCCATGTGGCTTTCTGCGGTGTCCCGCCGAATACGCTGGAAACTCTACGGATTTGAGCTAGCTAGTGTACACTTTTCGTCACTCAATAAATTCCGGAAAATTGATTTTAGGTCTATGACACATCACTTTTAGTATTGTGCGAGACCTTCGAGTAGTGGTAGGACATGCCATATGTGCGCACTAGCTATCTGGGAATACCTGCGGTTTCCTGCGATATCCCGCCGAATCCGCTGGAAGGTGACCGGATCTGAACTAGGGGTACACTTTCCGTCGCTCAATAAATTCCGGGAAAAATGTTTTTAGGTCTATCACACATTACTTTATGCGCTAATTTTTGTCCGTTTAGCGTGTTGGTGAACGGTGCACCAGCGTGCCCGGTACGGCCATTCCGCATCTCCGAGGGGGGGGGGGGTGACCTGATGGCAAACTGGATGTCATATTTAGATTCCTCTAATTTTTAGGTTCAAAAGATGATATGGATGTTATATTTAGATTCCTCTCATTTTTATGATCGATTTAGACATATTATTTGTAGAATTTCGATTTTGCGATTTAAAGATATTAATTATTCCATATTAAATAGAAAAAATAACAAAAATAAAATCATTTATTGTTATTTGAATTTAATATTATTATTACTTATATATTCATTGTTTCTTACTTAAGTAATTGTTTGGAATTCAAAAATAAAGAAGTGTGACATCACTGTCCAAGGGTTAATGGAAGCTCATGCGAATGGAACCAAGAAGTTAAGCGCGCTAAGGCTAGCGTAGTGTGATGATGGGTGACCGACTGGAAAGTTTAACAATGATTTTAATTTGATCTAAGATTAAATATACTTAGAGTTAAAAGTGTCTTAGGTGAAAGATAAACAACTAAAAAAAGAAAAACAAATGGTGTAAAAGAAATTAAAATTTAAAAAAACTTAAAACTGTATGCCAAGGGTTTTGCCATCGGATAGCAAAAAAAGATTTTTTTCGATTTTTTTTGAAAAATAAAATTTGAATTTTTTAATTAGTATGCCGCGGTTTTGCCGTTGGCGTAGCATGCTACACCGAGGGCCGGGCTACGCCGACGGCAATAGTGGCTCCACCAAGGGAGGTTGTTGCCGAGGAGCTATGCGGAGGGCTGCCCTCAGCGTAGCCTACGCCGATGACCAAAACCGGCTACGCCGAGGATTCCTGGCCATCGGCATATCAGCCCATTCCTGTAGTGGTTCCTTCTCGTTCGCGTCGTGCGCGGATGAGCTCTTTCGATTTTGGTCATTTGGTTGTGGGTTGGTTGGGCGATGGGGCTCACGGCCAGTGGGGTAATGGTTAATATCGTACTATCTGATTCCTTCGACGGGAGCGTGGATTCGAACGAGAGCGGAGGCGGTGTTACTATTGGAGTCGTCGGCCGGTTGTTTTGGCGCCGAGAGAACGTGAATTTTTCATTTCTATTTTTTTGGGTGTGTCCAGGTCTGTTTTTTCTTGTGCGAATAAAAGAGGCGAGACGAACAGCTCGAGTGGATGACGTCATAGACACACTGACGGCTTAACTCTATTATGGTTTAGTTTGATTTTGTGTATGTTCTTTCTTTCTGCGGTGAGGTTGGCGAGCCAAGACATGTCTCGCTGTAGCATGTCTTGGCCGTTGTCACCAGCGCCCGCCGGGTTGGACTCCTGCTTGCCTCGGCACCACGGGAGGCGTGAACGTTATCGAACCTACATGTATGACAGGCATCGGCATAACACTCGCTCCCCCGCCAACTTTAGGCAGCTCACAAAAAGAACAACAGAGCACAATTTTCACAACCAGACATTTCTCACATCGGTAAAGGTTCGAATACAGTGAGAAAATTATCAATAAGAACATAATCCAGCATTGAAAGCTATTTTTCCATTTGCTTTTCATCCTTTCCGTTAAGATATTACTACGTTATTGTTATCCTGAGCTCAACAACCATCCGACGGGACGGCAGTAACATAAATAAGTAACGAAGGGTAAAGCCTCCTTCCTTCCTCGCGAGACTATTATTCGTTCATTTTGTTGTTCTTCAGTTTATTTTTTCTTTCTTAGTTTATCTCAGTATTTCCATGTTATTCTTCATTCTTATGTTTCTTTTATTTCTCTATCCTTTATTTTTCAGTTTCCGGTCTTTCAGTTTGCAGTGTTATTCAGAGCTTCATTATTTTCATTTTGATGTTTTTTAGTTTCTCATTCCTTATACAGTTCAATTTTTCTATTTCCTTTCACAAATTTTAAATCATCATGATCTTTATTTAGTCCTCAGCTGTCAGTTTATTTCTTTTTTCAGTTCTCCATTAATTGTCTTCTGTTATCAATCTATCAAAACCAGATCTTATTCTCGAGTTTGTGTTGATCCCTTCTTTATTATATTTTAGGTAGTTTACTATTTCATTTTTAAATTTTGAATCATTGTTTTATTTTTTTAATTTCTTCATCTATGAATTTCTCGTTTCTTCAGTTTAGTCTTTAGTCTTTATTTTATTGGGATGGAAGTATCAGAAAAGGTTGATGGCCAAAAACTATTTGGCTTCAATGTACTTTGTGCATGCTCTTTTTCTTTTCTGGTGGTTTGGTTAGACCTCCCCATTGTGTAAATTTGATTGATCAATAGTATTGAAATTTCAAATATTCCTGATATAAACAACACGTATAAAATGGAAACTAGGAAAATGCGATTGACATAAGTGATGTATTCTCTTATTCATGGTCCAAACTGTTATGTAGTATGGTTCTTACCAGAAAATTGTTTAACTTCACATGAATTTATGGCTCGTACTCCAGTATAATTTGTCAACAAATTGATTTTGTATTGAGTTTCTTCCGTAGTGCAGTTTGACCACGAATGTATTTTTCCTTATTGTTGATTATTGGTCTTTTTTTTAAAGCTGTAAATATATTGCTCAAACATTGTAGTGTCCATTACATTCCCGCTGAATCAGGCTCACCATGCAAGGAGGCGCTGATCCAATCATTACACCACCATTACCATTAGGATGACAGAATCTAGCAAGATTGTGGGCAACAACATTCTTTGATCTATGGATTTTGGTAGTCCTATAGTCAGGCAGGTTTTGCATCAGATTTCTTATGTCCCTAACAATCCCTGAGATAGCAGATTTGGTTTGAACCTGTCCGCTAAGCTCAGCTATTACAGAAGAGCAGTCGTTTTCTAAGTAAACCGGTCCTGCAATATAAGGAAGGCAAGTCCTTAGGCTGTGCAAACCTGTAATTGCCTCAGCCATTTCCGTCGAGGGACATTTATCAGTACTACCCCATGCCGTTAGAATGATACCAACTCTGTCATTTCTGAGAACAGCCCCCCATCCTCCTCTATTTTCCTCTTGCCAAAAACTAGCGTCCCAATTCAGCTTCACCCAGCCCACCTCCGGTTTAGACCAAGAAATAGGTGTCTGGTTAGTCCTCATGTCTATGCTGTCAAACTCATTTTCGCAGCCTAAGATCCTTTTTCCTTTCGGGTCAGAGAGCTTCTCAATGTCTGTTTTGTCACTGTCTGAAGCGAGAGTAGATTGCAGGAAGATAGACGACTGTTCGATTCTGCATTTACCATCATCGAAAATAATATTGTTTCGTAGATGCCAAGTTCTCCACCATATAAGAAGGAGTTTGCTTCTCATTTGGTAGTTCCCAGTCTTTTTTTAAGTATTGTTGATTATTGGTCTGAACATACTAATATACTAAAGCACTTCAAATTTTTTTCCAGTCTGGCCATTGCCTGGACAAGGCATTTGAGCCAAATTTTATGATGCCCCACTGAACTGAAGGGATGAGGTGGTGTTGGCAAATGGTCTTATTGGAAGTATGCTATCGTAAAATTTTGGGTATGCACTGAAAGAAGGCGCTACTGTTTTTTAATAGGGATTTCTATTTTCGTGCCCTCGGGTCCTTAGTTGTGCTCAGTTTTCCCCAGCTCCTTAGTTTTTCCTCTGTTTTCCCCAAACCCTTGTCTGAAACCATCACACGTGTTGTAACGGCCGGTTGCCCGATGGTTGACCGTTATGTTCTGACTAGTGGGGCCACGTAGAGCCCGCAAATACACGTCAGACCATCCATCTTTGTTTGACCGTAAGCATCGCTGTATCCCTGACCAAAACGCGAACGAGTGGGGCTTCGTTATATTGAATGACAAGTGGGGCCATGACGCTGATACAAGGGGCAATACAGGGGTAAGATTAGATTTTTAAACGGAACTCTACTACGATGGCACGGAGGAGGTGGCATGCGGGGTGCCGAGATGAGATCGACGTCCACAAAGAACTGCATGAGGCGAGACCAGACGCAAAGAAGAGAAGAAATGGTCAAGGACATCGACGACTACCTCAAAACTTTGACTGACCGTGTCAGAGACGAATGCGAGCAATATAGAGAAAACTAGTGTCTCTCCTTTCTGGCGTGTATAGATGGGTGCTAGGAGAGTGTGGTGGCGAAGGGAAAGACCCCGCGGTGGTCTGTGGCGTCCAGCATAGCGGGGCGGCGTGGTCGTGCCGACAACGGCGTGCATGCATGTTCGGGATTGGCATCAGCATGTACGTTCGGCATTGTCCTTGGCGGTATCTCTGGTGTATTAGTGATCGAATGAAGGGATGGGATTGAGGGTGCATCCCGACGATGACCTTGCAGTGGCGGCGAGCATAGCCGTCCTGACCATGCCGATATCGGCATCCGCATCATTTGGAGGCTGTGGTGCTCGAATCAAGGTGGGATTTGTTTCTTGTACGCCAACATGAATCTGAAACAAGTTTCATGTTGAAGGTTAGGTAACGAAAGTTTGTAACTAAAATTATACTAGCGCCATGGTGAGGTTCTTTTTGATAGAGTTATACGGTTCGGCAAACTTTTTTGACACTTTTTAGATATTCCTTGTTGTTACACGTATGGCATCATGTATGGAAAATTTGGGGTCATTTGGAGATGTTCGAAAAAAACACTTTGTTTAAGCACATGCCGTTTCGTCTCACTGAAACCAGCTTTTCTAACAAGATGATTTTTTTCTACCTTCTCTAAATGACCTCAAATTTCATACAGATGATCTTCTATACATAGATAGATAGATTGTTTCGTTTTTACATTTTTCGAAGTTTTTATTTCCCTTTATAATACCCAATTGATTTTCAGGTCAAAACCTCGAAAAACAGCATCATGTATTGCATCATTTTCACCCTAAATTTTAAATTTTGTGAAACTTTCCCTTTTAGATATTCCTTGTTGTTATAGGTATGGCATCATGTATGCCAAACTTGGTTAGGTCTCACTGAAACCAGCTTTTGTAACAAGTTAGGTTTTTTTGACCTTCTCTAAAGGGATTTTTTCTACCTTCTCTAAATGACCTCAAAAATCATACAGTCGATCTTCTATACAAAGATAGGTACATTGTTTCGTTTTTACATTTTTTGAACTTTTATTTCCCTTTATAATACCCATTTGATTTTCGGGTCAAAACCTCGAAAGTTAACATAAGTAGATGGTGAACCCTCCCAAACTTCAAATACAGAGATAGATAGATCGTTTCGTTTATCATTTTTAGCCTGAATATTAATGGCTACAAGAAATCGGTGATGGTTTATTATTTTTTGCGTGAAAAGTAATGGCTACAACAAATCGGTGACGGTTTATCATTTTTTGCGTGAAAATTAATGGCTACAACAAATCGGTGATGGTTTATCATTTTTTATGTGAAAAGTAATGGCTACAACAAATCGGTGATGGTTTATCAGTTTTTGCGTGAAAAGTAATGCATAAAAGAGTTTATAATTTTTACCGCGTGAAAAATAATACAGAAAACCGACCTTTAGCATACTTAGAGGGTGGAAGCTAACCGCCGACAGAGAGAGAGAGGGTGGTGGCCCCGATCAGAGAGAGAGGGGTTATCCTGCCCATTAGATCATACGATCAACGGTCGGCGGGCATGATCCGCGTGACATGGGCTAGACCAATCAGAGCAATGTTGCACGTCTGTGAGAATTTGTGAAGGGAGAGGGCAAATCTGAGTAGTATCAAGAAACCAAGGGCACCTGAGTAGTAAACAGACTAAGGGATTCAAATATGAGATTTAAAAAATGGAAAATGCGTGTTTTGTACAATGAAACCCAGCTTGGCCTACCTGAAACTATTTGCAATGCAAATATACATGAGTGTGAGAATTGTGGCCTCATTTAGACAAAGTATGTTTTAGGGAAAGCTGTTTTGGGAAGGGCTTATTGTGGAAAGCCATGCATCTTCATAGCTACTAGGTGATTTGAGAAGTGGCAATTTATGGTAAAACTTGATTTATCTATGATTGTTATGGTTCCCAACGTGGCAGGTCAAGAAGACTCCATGAGTAAGTACCACTCTTTTTTGGAATTTTTTGCACATTAAATGACTCATTTAACAAGTTAATCTCATTTTTTGACTCTCTGTTGACCAGCCACTTGAGGGTAAAACTGAGTATATTGCACTTGCCAGTATTAGCACTCAAGGGAAAAACTGAGCACACAAAAAATGTTAGTATAAGACCCGAAGGTATACCTGAGTATATCTAAATCTCCAGTGTTAGACTCGCGTACGCGTGTTGCGGTGCAGAAGTGGAAGGCGTGCAATTGTTGACGCGTAGACGCGGGTCACGGTACAGAAGTCTAAGACGTGCAATTGTGGACGCGTGTCGCATTGCATAAGTCCAAGACGTGCAGACGTGCTATGGTGGACACGTAGGACGCGAGTCGCATTAACCACCCCTCGCCTTTATAGACGCCTCCTCGCACTATATATGTCACTCTCACTCGCTCACGCAACGCCGCCTCTCACGTCCCATCATCTTCTCCAAAGCAAAAACCCTCTCCCTCTCCTCTACCAGCGAGATGGACAAGGAGAATGCGAATCCCATCGTCCACGACGTCATCGGCTCCAAGCGTGACACCTCCCTCTTCGACGCCATCCCCTCAATGGTCGTCACCGCCGCTGGTGCATCGGAGGCTGCCGCAGGTGGCGGTCAGATCCCGCCGAGATGGGACCCCTATGAGGAGGTGCCGTACATCTCGCCCCCGAACCCCTACGACACCTGCATGGACGACCCATGGAACGAGGTAACTACGGTTTGCTCCCTTTTTTGTTTCCCATTCCTTTTTGAACCCTATTTTTGCTGGTTACCTAGTACTATTAGTGTCGATCTATAGATGGATGAGTATTGGGTTAATATTTGCGCCGATTTTATTCCATTTTGTTTTGATCCCTTCTTGATTTCGTTTAAGATTTGGGGTTCGTCCGTTCGGTTAATTTATGTAAGTAATAATGTGATCTTAATCAGTTAATTTATGCAAGTAATCATGGGATCTCAATCAGTTATTTTATGCACGAATCAAAAGATATCAACCGTTTAATTTTGGAAATAATCTGGAATGTGTTCAAATTTAGATCTGGAATACGTTTCTTTGCCTATGATGATTCGTTGGGCACAAATTTTTACAGGGAGGGTTCAACGAACCATTGCTATGTACAAATCTGGTGTGCATGAGCTTTGGTTCGCTAACACTGTCCCTGTAGATATATAATCGTGTCCACTCTAACTGAGGCTGGCTCTGTTTTTTCTAACTTTGTTATCATGCACGTTAGTCATCGTTGCAACTCATTCAGTCATAGTTTCCGTTTGATATGGATCAGGTGTATGACATCGACGTCGGCAGTGACGACGAGGACCAGCACACCAAAACTCGGCAGGTGCTGCGGAGGCTGCAGGTCGGCCAGTACATCTCCTACTTCGCCAAGGATGTCTACAGGTGCCCTTTCTACACTGGGAGACTCGGCGGCACCGAATTCAACTGCCTCCTCACACATGTCGAGGACATCGGAAAGACCTTCCCCAAGGTCGGCGTGACAGTGAACGTCTACTCCTTCCGCGCCAAGCACAAGGCACTCGGCATTCACCTCCGCAACTTACAACGGGTGGAGATCTCCGTCGGACGCATGCCTCCACTCAAGCCCAAGGTGCCCAAAGGGAGCAACAAGTGGAGGCAGAGCCAGATGGGGTAGGCGGAGTCCTGGACGTGTGCTACTGCTGCCTCCTCTATTTTGTTGTTAGCTAGGGATCACTTGTTGTTATGTTGTTAGTATGATGGTGTTGTGAAGAACCTCGAACCTGTTACAATGTTGGTTGCTGTATGCAACTTATTATCTAGGGAGGGATACCCTATTCTACTATATTTTGTTGGCCCTACTTTGTTTTCTCGATTTACTATGACTGTGTGAATTTATCGTACATTACCCTGGAGATTTTCTTCTAGATTTAACTACATACATATGGACCAGATGAAGTACTATATTTGCTGCCATATTGGGCAAACAACGAGGGCCAAAAGGCACAAATAATTGAAGAAAGATAGAAATACAAGCTTCTCTAGATTTGATACTAATTTGGTGAAATAAAAGAGAAAAAGAGGGGGAAAAGGTGCTCTTAAAATGTCAATTTTGGCCGAGAGAGACAGAACCCAGCTCCTGCTCATGTACAACCAAACGCGGTATCGTCCTGTCTCACGCGGTCTCTTTCTACCAGCCTCACGCGATACGACCCCACACGACGCGGCCCCACACGTCAGCATGGAACGGTCAACTAAACGGGAATCCTCCCATCGGAGCTCCTTCTGCGGGTTTCAAACAAAGGTCTGGGGAAAACTGAGAAAAAACTAAGGAGCTGGAGAAAATTGAGTACAAGTAATGACCAGAGGGCACGAAATAGAAAGCCATTTTTAATACTCCTATTATCTAACTGCGGTGCTTTGAGAAGGGAACTTACATGCGGGGCTCTTTCTGTTGTTTGGACCAATTCCTTGGTCGCCACCTTGGGCATGTCGCTCACAAATCCACCGAAATGGTTACTAACATTACTTCAAAAAAATGGTTACTGACATGGTCATTTACGGTCGACATTGGTTTTCTCCAAGTATCTATTTCCTCACATGTCATATTAGCTTATTGCAGGATTGTGGAAATATATTTTTCTGCCCACTCTTGATGCATTAATTTCACAGCTTTGTCTTCCTTGCTGTGTTCAATGAAGTGAATGTCTTGTTGAGACATCAATCCGAGTTCATCTTTCTTGCTATGTTCAGCGAGGTCCGTGCCATGTTCCCATCATTTTCTTCGGTCTTCTCTTTATCATAGCTCATTTTTTCTCTCTTTTCTTCTCTTCCATTAATCTCAGAATATGTCATGTCTACGATTAAGATCTTTCTTTGGTCCTTATCATCTCAGCCCCTCTTTTTCGGTAATTGGTACACCAGATTTGCATTCTCTCTCTCTCTCTCTCTCATTTTTAGTCAACCGGTTTCTTATTTTATTTCCGATTATTTTCCCATACTTTATCTTCAGCCAATGTTTTTTTAGTCATTCTTCAATTCATTTCTTTTCCCGATTCTTCATTCTTATTCTCATGTACCACAATAGAGAATGTTTACAAACAACCATGGTATTTGATTTTGTCCCAGTGAGATGTGCCACATGCCCTAGGAAGTCTAATACATTCCTTAATTATTAGCTTATGTATTGTTAAAAGCCAAATACTTTAGCTCAAGTCCGAGTTTACTAAGGCATGTTTCATTATCTCTGAATTTCTATTATCTCATTTCATAGTTGTGAAGTGTGCTAATTTGGTGCAGAAGATGAGTTGGTGTGGGAGCCTTTTTCCGCAACAACCTGTTGTGACTCAAGCTTGGACGCAAAACTAAGCAGTTGGAACTTTTTTTTTTGCGAATAGGACACTAGCATTAAAAGAAACAGCGAACAATACAAAACACGTCAAGAAAAATTTACAACGAGATCCTTAAGAAGCCCTTCAACTTCAACCTCCAAACCGTGTCGACGGTGCGCCGCCGCTGCCGCTCCTCGCTGAGTCAGCTTGATGTTGTTGGTTGTGGACGGGAAGTCACCGAACGAGTCAAGAACACCACATCCATTCCGAACACGAAGAAGAAGGATGAACTGCCACTGAAGCTCCTTGACGATCCGAAGATCCCCACAGCCAGACGAAAACCTCGAAGACGACACCACTCCCACAAGCCTCTCGATGTTGCCACCGAGATGGGGTTGAAGCCGGGGAGACCTTATTGCACGAGGCGGCGCCACCACCACCTGAGCACCGCCCCTACAAACTTTGACCCTACAAACGGAGAATGGAACCCACAAAACGGGGGGTGGAGCCCTCCCGCCGACGACGGCCGCAATCCACCGTACCCCCATGGCCCGAAGGCCACAGAGGTGGGGCAGATCGGTAGCGGCGCCGGCAGGAGGCGAGGAAGACCTAGATCGCGAGAGCCTCACGTACCGGTTCGGCTTTTCAAGTTAACCTTCATTTAAGAAGTTGAAACTTAACGTTGGGATGAGAGTAAGTAGGGTTTTTGTCCGATGTAAATGAAAACACACCATTTTTTCTCATTTCTATTGATTTTTTAAGTTATACAACTGTTAAGTCCTTATTATTTTGATCATGTGTCTGAATAGCGAAACAATTGGCTGTTCAACAGTCAATATTCTTTTACTTAGAAGTTCATTTTGCAAAACATAGTAGAGACACAGGCTACAAATATGTGCATACACTCAACTCTATAAACACACGAATACTCTATCCGTTCGAGCACCTCTGAGGATTGAGTACAGGAAACTGATCCGATGGATCTTGAGACTAACAAACTCAACACAGGCGTCTCGCTATCGACGTTAACTTCGCCTTCAACTGAAGAATATTCCACGATTCGTAGATCAAGCTTGACATCAAGCAAGCCTATGAAACGGTCGGTGAAGGGATTTGGTGCCCAAGAGGCAATAATAATAAATGAATATTTATTATCACCAATCCATGCTCATGATAATTTTTATATACCATGCTCATTGCATTATCGGGAAACATAATACATGTGTGTGGAATATGAACACAATGTGTCTCTAATATGCCTCCATACTTGCTCGTGAAATAAGTATTGGTTATTGGTTTCCATAGCCTTGGACATAGTGTCACTTGTTAGCGAGGTCCTATTATTAAGGAGAAAAATATGATGGAGTAGTTGACCTAATCAATGTGTAGCGATTGATCGCTTTACATAGTTCTAATTGGGAAGCTTTCCCATTGTGATATATACTATTCCTTTTACTATGAGATTATACAACTCTCAGGTATTGGAAGAATTCATATCTTGTTGCAAGCATCACTTTGTTAATGGGTGATAATATAAACCTACCTCGCATGTATTCTATAAGATACTTATTGGATATATGTTATCAAGAGTCAGATTTATCCATCCAAGTAACTAAAATATATTCTCTGGGCCTCTCGGTAATACGCACTCAATCGCTTGCAAGCCCATGACTAGGTCACATGAGGGTGCGCTATTACGATGAGAAAATTAAGAGTACTTACCAGTAACGAGATAAGAACAATGTATGAAGGTATCAGTGATCAAACCTCGGGTAACTAAGATATCGCAGGACATGGGAATTATATACGAATGACATAAGTGGTTCACTCGATAAGATCATAATTTGTGAGGTTAATATGGATCTCCAGATCCCTCTGTTGAAGATATGCCCAAGGGGCAATAATAAAATGGTTATTATAATATATCTTTGTGATTATGATAAATGTTTGCATACAATGCTATAATCGTATTAACCAAAACATTGATACATGTGTGTTGTGTAAACAACCAGAGTCCCTAGTAAGCCTCTTGAATAACTAGCTTGTTGATTAATAGATGATCATGATTTCGTGATCATGAACATTGGATGTTATTAATAACAAGGTTATGTCTTTAGATGAATGATATAATGGACACACCCAAATAAGCGTAGCATAAGATCACGTCATTAAGTTCACTTTGCTATAAGCTTTCGAATACATAGTTACCTAGTCCTTCGACCATGAGATCATGTAAATCACTTATACCGGAAGGGTACTTTGATTACATCAAACGCCACTGCGTAAATGGGTGGTTATAAAGGTGGGATTAAGTATTCGAAAAGTGTGAGTTGAGGCATATGGATCAAGAGTGGGATTTGTCCATCCCGATGACGGATAGATATACTCTGGGCCCTCTCGGTGGAATATCGTCTGATTAGCTTGCAAGCATGTGAATAGTTCACAAGAGATGATATATCACGGTACGAGTAAAGAGTACTTGTCGGAGACGAGGTTGAACGAGGTATGGAGATACCGATGATCAAACCTCGGACAAGTAAAATATCGCGTGACAAAATGAACCAGTATCGTATGTAAATGGTTCAATTGATCACTAAGTTATTGTTGAATGTGTGGGAGCCAATATGGATCTCCCATGTCGATCACTTTGTTATTGGTCGGAGAGGAGTCTCAACCATGTCTGCATAGTTCACGAACCGTAGGGTGACACTCTTAAGGTTTGATGTCATTTTAAGTAGATATGGAATATGGAATGGAGTTCAAATGTTTGTTCGGAGTCTCGGATGAGATCCAGGACATCACGAGGAGGTCCGGAATGGTCCGGAGAATAAGATTCATATATAGGAATTCACTTTCCAATTTTGGAAATGATTCGGTGCATTTATGGAAGGTGCTAGAATGTTCTAGAACCTTCCGAAAGAAATCACCATGGAAGGTGGAGTCCCAGTTGGACTCCACCAAACCCAACCAACCAACCGAGTGGGAGCGTGGAGTCCATGGAGGACTCCACACCTCCTTGGCTGGCCAAAGAAAAGGGGGAAGGGGAGAGTCCATGTCCATCTAGATTTCGTCCATAAGGCAGTTTTTGAATTGGGGTCTTATTCGAAGACTTTGGGCAAACCCTTGGGGTTCCACCTAAATAACGAGGAGGAGAGGGAGGGGCTGCCTAAGCCTTGGCCGCACCACCTAGGGCACCCCTGGCCGGCGCCCTAGCCACCCCCTCTACCCAAACCCTAGCACACCTCCCTCCTCCACCTCTCTTCCGTAGTGCTTACGGCGAAGCCCTGCCAGAGATCTCCACCACCACCGACACCACGCCGTCGTGCTGTCGGGATTCCGAAGAGGATATACTACTTCCGCTGCCCGCTGGAACGGGGAGAAGTACGTCGTCATCAGCACCGTACGTGTGACTGAGTACGGAGGTGCTGCCCGACTGTGGCACCGTCAAGATCTTCTACGCGCTTTCGAAAGCGGCAAGTGATCATCTTCTGCAACAACGAGATCTAATCTCATAGGATTTGGAAATCTTCGAGGGTTAGTCTCATGATCTTCTCGTTGCTCCCATCTTCTAGATTGCATCTTGGCTTGTTATTCGTTCTTGTGGTAGGAAACTTTTGTTTTCTATGCTACGAATTCCATCACCCTCTATTAACCATGGCTATGTACATAGTCATGTCCACATAATAACGAACCCGTAGGGTCACACACTTAAGGTTTGATGTCGTTAGGGATAGAGATATATCAAGTGCAATGTTTTTGGTGTCCCGAATGGATTCGGTGATATCACAAATGGATTCAGAAGGGCCCACATAGGATTCAAATATCCTACGGCCTCTCGGGTCCGAGCCTTTACATATGGGAGCCCAAGGGCTGGCCACACCATCACAAGTCCACAAGAGCCACGTAGCCCCGAGCTCCCCACGCCTAGTGCCGCCGCGAAGCCGCCTCCGGCCACCCGCTGCCGCCCTCCGTCGTCGGCCTCCTAGCCGTTGTAGGCCGTCGCCCATCCTCATTGGGTCCTCCTCGGTCCTCCTCCGTTTACCTCCTTTGGTCTACTTCTGCTGGTGATTGCCGGAATCTCACCGGAACCATAATTTCAACAAACTCCGAAAAGATAGTCTGGGCGAACCCTGTCAGATTTGCACCAAGTTCACCGTCACGCCGTCATGACGCTGGAGCGATCTCTCTACCTCGAGTCTAACTTGCAAGATCAAGAAGGAGCCGATATCGTCAATCCATACGTGTGCATCACCTCGGAGCTGCCGCACAAGCAATAGAGTTGATCGAGTTGGATCGCCAAGATTGAACGGATCCTGATCGTCTACATCGACACCAACCGTTAAGTTTCTGCACCTGATATGCGACGGTACGCAAATCAAGTTTTCGCATTGTTACATGCTATCACATCGTTACATGCATCTCCTAGATTAGATCCATGTGGTTTATTCGCTGTTGCGTTGGATTTTTTGTTTTCTATGCTACGAATCCATACAGTCGGATGTTACTATTTGATGGATCTTTTGCGGCACCTTGGCTTCTCCAACATATTTTGTGGCAGCCCTTCTCACGTCATCGACCTCTAGGGTTCTTATTAATGGTGTGGCTGGAAACCCCATTGCGCATGGAAGGGGGCTAAAACAAGGGGACCCTTTATCGCCGTTCTCTTTGATATTGCAATTGATCCGCTCCATCACATTCTTTGCAAAGCCACCAACAAAGGGCATCTCCACAAGCCAGGGCCAAAATTCCAACTCTTCGAACTTCACTTTATGTGGATGATGCGGCCATATTTGTGGTCCTATCAAAAAGATGTCGACTTTCTTGTCTCGATGCTTGAGCGGTTTGGAGACATCATGGGTCACTAATTTCTCCAAGAGCCAAGTTGCCCCCATTAGATGTGACAGTGTGGATCTCGGCAACATCCTCGAATCCTTCCCGAATCCTCGTGCCTCCTTCTCGATGTGGTACCTTGGGCCGCGTTTGTCGGTCACTAGACTAGAAAAGTGTTCACTTCCAATACTTGATTGATGAAGTGGCAAATAAGCTCATTCCTTGGATTGGAAAGGACGCTATTATGGCTGGCCGGTCGGTTCTTGTCAAAGCGGTGCTCACTAGTGTGGTCATTTACTTCATCACCGTCCTCAAAGTTCCGATTGAAGTGCTCAAGAAGATTGATGGGTTAGGGAGAGCTTTTTTCTTTTTCGCAAAAACATGAGAGCTTTTCTTTGGGCTGGTTGTGATAAAGTGACGGGAAAATGTAAAGTTAAGTGAGACTTTGTGTGCAAGCCTAAAGATAGAGGAGGGCTTGGAATCCTAAACCTCAAAAAGTTTGGAATGGCTCTCCGTCTTCAAAGGCTTTGGAGTTAGTGTAAGGACGAATGAAAACCATGGATTGGACTTGGGAACCCTTGTAGTGAAAATTATCAAGACCTCTTTGCGGCGACGATGAAGGTTACTATTGGAGATGGCAAAAATACCATGTTTTGGGACTCTCCTTGGCTTGATGGTTTGAGACCAAAAGATATTGCTCCTCTTATTCATGCCTTTTCGGTTGTCAAGAGAGCTACCGTCTACAAGACCCTTTCAAATAATTCTTGGGTCACCAAAATTAATTGCAACACGAGTTATCTACCGAGAACATTTCACAATTTGTTGCTCTTTTGGGAAGATTGACCATGTTCAACTCAACCATGATTACACGGACACTATTGAGTCGAAGTTTACGGGTGATGGTTCCTACTCTTCCAAGACGGCGTATGCGGCGCAATGTATGGCCCTCACCACCTCGGCCATTTCAAGGTAGGTTTGGAAGCAATGGGCGCCTCGCAAATGCAAATTGTTCACTTGGTTAATCATTCAATATAGGGTGTGGACGGCGGATAGGCTCGAGAAAACAGGGTGGGGCAATTGTGGGCGGTGCATGCTTTGCAATCAAGTTGATAACCCACGACGCATCTCCTCTTCAAATGTAGGTTCACTCTAAGAGTGTGGTTAAAGATCAAGGAGTGGCTTGGCATTCATGATATTAACCCTTCGAATTGGCAATACCGCCCCTTCGGTGAGAGCTTGGTGAGCGGGTTTCATTCATAGAAGAAGCCCTACGAGGAAAGCGATTGCCTCTTTGGCAATGTTAATCTCTTGGGAGATTTGGAAGGAGAGAAATGCGAGAGTGTTTCGTAACACCTTCTTTGCTTCAACGGTTGTGTTAGAAAAGATAAAGAGCAAGGAAAGTTTATGGTCTTTAGCCAGGGCTAAGGCTTTGAGTATTGTTATGCCACGAGAGTAGACTTGGTCTTGGCCTTAGGCTTTTTGCCAAGCTCTTTGGTTTGTAATTTTTCTAATACCCTCTTCTTTGCCAATGAAAATGGCAAATCTTTTGCCTTATTTAAAAAAACTATTCGTAGCTATTGACAAGTATCATAAGAAATGTTTAAGGCAGTTAAAAAAAATGTTTAAGGAGATAACGGCACTGCCACGATGTGGATAGACCAAGAGCGAACCGGCCGCTATTTCAGAAACTCAACAGCAAGAAATAACAGGCAGCAATGGTAATATTTAGTGGAGGAAAACCAATCAATCTCTCTCGTGCAGTCGTGCGTCGTCACTTTAGAACTCTTAGTTCGTACACATGCCGTTGCACGTTCCATCTCGCAACACCAAAAATCTCAGAGACGCACGTAAGCAGAAGTTGTGATGCGCGCCGGCCGAGCCAGGCCTGTAAATTGAACTTGCAGAGTCCATATCCATGTCCTAGTACATGGCGCGTACGCGGTTGGGTACAAGGACTGTGTGAAGGCGGTTAACTTTCTTCTATAAATACATCCCACACGTACGGCCATACCATATCGATCCATCTACTTCCTCGCCGGTCGCCGGCAGCTAGAAACCATGAAGCTTCATCCGGCCACCGCTGTCTGCTGCCTTGTCCTCGTCTTCCTTTTCGATGGTATGCAGCTATGCATAATGCATTACGTAGTACTACCTCGTGCTCTTCTCTTTAGATCGATACTTGATATTGCCCTGCTTGCTGCAGTACTATTACCGCCCGCCTAGCTTTTCTTTTAGATCGACATAATTTCTGCTGCATCGCTAGTTTGCTACTACTAGTAGTATATATAGGACTTCTTCAATTCGGTTGCTGACATCATCGTATTCAAATGTGTACATGTAATGTAATAACAGCTGCTCTGGTGGAGGCCCGAAGCACACCTTCGGCTCAGGGACAGTGGTCCAGCATGTTCGTCTTCGGCGACGACTTCGCCGACAACGGCAACCTCCCCAAGCTGAAGCGCGGCCAGACTCCGTCTGAATCTATCGGGGAGGACACCACCCGCCAGTGGAGCTATCCCTACGGGTCATATCTCAGCTCTCGGGGACCAACCCCTATTCCAAGCGGACGTTTCTCCAACTACCACATTCAGTCAGATTTCATCGGTACACTATAATCAAATTCCCTAGCTAGCAGATTTGATTTTTAGATTTCGGATAGCTAATGTTTACTCCTAAATCCTACTGATACATATCGCTTTGTCCTTGCAGCGAGGATATTGGGTCTCACTGAAGCCCCTCCGGCATACGTGCTCACCCCAGATCAATCTTGCGATCCATCGGGCATGACACTTGCCTTTGGCGGCGCCGGCGTGCACACGGTGTCCAAGAGTGCGCCAACCCTCACCGCGCAGGTCAACATGTTCGCCAGCCTAGTCAATGACGGGGTCATCTCAAAGGACCAGCTCCGCCGCTCCATAGCTCTCGTCGCCATCTCCGGCAATGACTACCTCAGCGGCGCCGACATTGAGGAAGCCCACTTGAGCAGCTTCAGTGACGTGAGATATCGCCGACTAGCTCACTTATTAACCAGCCATCAATGTATATCCACCTTGCTAATGAACTTGTCCTGCAGATGAATACCTACATTGGGGGTGTGACCTCTGAGATCGTGAAGAACGTGGAGCGGCTGCAGAAGCTCGGCCTGAGGAAGGTGATCGTGAACAACCTGCACCCCATCGGCTGCACGCCTCTGAAATCCAGCTCGAGCAACTACACCACGTGCGACCTTCTCGGCAACTACGGAGCTGCTCTGCATAACAACAACCTGGAAAGGTTGATGGGCGGGAAGAACAATGCCCACATACTGGACCTCTACACCGCCTTCACCGACATTGTCAACCACGCCTCCCGTAAGTACATGATCACATAGCTAATTTTATATGAACGTAATTCGACATGTAGAACTGTATCTCTGACGTAACATACAAATTCCTTGCGCATGCAGGTGGACTGTCGGATGATGCCAAAAGGTTCAACCGCAATTTAGCCCCGTGCTGCGTGAGCGCTTATGATAATGGGTACTGTGGGCAGCGCAGCCCTTCAGGAGAGCGCCTCTACGAGCTGTGCGAGAATCCCGACAAGTACTTCTACTGGGACGAGATGCACCCCACCAATGCTGGGTGGAAGGCCGTGATGAAGGCGCTAGAAGAGCCTTTGAAGGAGTTCCTTGATCGGGACTATGTTCCTTGATCTTGAACAGACACACAATGGATGATGCCTATCTTCTAAGTTTTTTTTCGAGCAAATTAGTTGCTAAGTTGGTGCATTCTCTTTTTAGGTTATACTAATAGCAATTTTATAGCGTTCTAATATGCTTATTTTCGAAGAAGCTTGTGAGTTTTGAACTTTTCTTTGATCCGTAGTGCTCTTTATATATGAAAGAAACATGCATTTATTTTTCTTATTGCCGTATCCTTCTCTTTGTGAGATTTGAGTTGGCTAAAAACCCAATGTTGAGCCCGAAATAATTACCACCATGCAAACCAATGCTATCAAATCATGCAATTCGCATATGGTTACCGAGATGTACTGATTGTAGTCTTTTCTTGAGGACGGGGTCAACTCTCAGCATTCACCCTCTCACCGTCTCACCAACAACCCTATAGTGTTTTGTGTTTCCTTTCAAACCAGAGATTGCGGTGGTTTGTCATAGATGTACTCCCTATGTCTCAAAAAATATACAAGGGGCACTTGATTTTGCACAATTTGCAATGCATAATTTTATCCACTAATATGTACCAAAAATATATGAATTGGGGAACATAAATGGTTTTGTTAAGTTCGTATTGTGAAGTACTCCTATTATAATTCCACATGTATTTATACTAACTAGGACATTTTCACGTGTGAGAAAGGCAATGATCATGTTGATTTTCCGCACCGCGAGTGCGAGGCCACTAAGTTTTTAACATTTATCTCGCTGCAGTTGAATATTTTGTAGGTCATGAAAAAAGATTCATGTGGCAAAGTCAACGGCACCATTGATTTTCCGCACCGCGAGTGCGGGCTACCGAGTATTAACATTTGTCTCGCTCCGGGTGAATATTTTGTAGGTCATGACAAAAATTCATGTGCCAAAGTCAACAACATCGTTGATTTGCCGCACCACGAGCGCGGGCCGCGGAGTTTTTAAGATTTCTAAATTGTTTAGCATGCTTCAGATTATAGTCATCTATCATTGTTTCGCACTTTCTATTTTCCAAGATAAACATTATATGTTATCACTGCATTTTTTTTCTTTTGGATGAAAATTATTTTTTAAACAGAAGGCTCGAAAGCCCAGCTTTGAAAATTATCAATAACACATCAAGCGAAGAATCGTTCAGCCTTATTCTTGGAAGGTGCTTGTGAAGCATTAGTCCCTGATGGCGTCATCGCACCGTAGGCTGAATCGAGACTATAGGTGATATTTGGATGAAACCAATTCATTATTGTATTCCACAAAAGTAAAGAACTAGATCGAAAGTAACAAAGTACAGCTTAAGTTGTCAGAATCATAATTCTGTATCGGATCGAAACCTCTATGTTAGAATTACAAATCGTAGAATTTACAATCGTTTCACTTAACTAGCATGATGGCCCTCACAAATGCGAGGGCAACATCTGAGTATGTCTAGAAATATTTATATGGATTTAAAAACTTGTATTATAAGATCAGAAATAGTATGGTTATATAATCAACATTAATGTTATGCTAAATAAAAATTTCAATTTCATGGGAGATATGTTTAATCATCTGAAACTCGTGGGAAAATATTTGACATGTGCATTTTTATGTGGTGATCCATGCAAAATATTTAAATTTATATTGCGACTTATAATTTAGTTTTTAGTATTATACTACTTCAGTGCGAGGTTAAATTTTTTGGTCGCCAATTTTTTATGGGTTTAGAGCTAACAAAACTTATATTTTGAAGTGTAAACAATAATTTGTCATGCCATGACGTTTACACATAGTTTGTATATATTTAGCAAGATATATCGATTTACCGTCTCTTGATAGTAAGTTTCAAGAGATCGATACATTATATAAAAAACTATCATTATTTATCAAGTTGCCAAATATTTTTCTACCTTGAGATTTTTTAGAACAATTATCTATTTTTCTGGTTCGTCAAATGTGGTGTTTAATAGATATGACAATTATGTTTTTTCCTGGACTCATGTAATGATGAAATTTTAATGGAGATACAACATATTAACAAACAACACTATGAATCTTGTTGGCAGCTAGGGAAAATATATACTGAGAATTCCGATTTCATCATCCCAGAATCATTTTCATTTCCATTACTCCCTATGATGAAATAATAGCATTCACCTTTATTCTACAACATGTCATTTATTAGACAGGGTCACCATATCCAAATTTTAACTTTGATTTTCTTATAAACATATTCAAATAATGAATATGTAATCTAACTTTGTTTTTTAATATATTTTGTGGTCAAATTGAATGATACTATTTTGCTTACTCTCTACAATGCATTACAATATGATATGTGTTAAACGAAAGTTATCCTTGTTCCGCGATACTCGGTTTTATTGTGTCGGTTTCCTACTGGACCTTTTTCAATCGCAAAATATCATTACCGAATTTTAATCTAGTTTCACATACTCATATAGCTCAACATGTCTTCTCGTGCGATTGAAAACAAATATTGATGGTTTAAATATTAGTAGTATATTAGTTCTATAGCTCAACATGTTTTTTTGTGCGGACAAAAAGTTTGTCAAGAAATGTTGGAATATAATCAAGGATGACTTCATTAATCTGTGTAGGGATTTTCACAAAGGACAAGCCCCCCTGGGAAGTATTAATAGTTCATACATAACCTTGATTCCTAAGAATTTGTCCCCAGAGACAGTGAATGATTTTAGGCCAATTTCTTTAACAAATACATGTCTAAAGTTTTTGACAAAGCTGGCTGCCAACAGGTTACAGTTACAAATCAAAAGTTGCATTCATGAAAATCAATATGGATTTATAAGAGGGAGAACAATTCAAGACTGTCTGGCTTGGACTTTTGAATATTTGCATCAGTGCCATAAATCCAAGAGAAAAGTGATTCTACTTAAATTAGACTTTGAAAAGGCTTTTGATACAATTGAGCATAAGGCTATCATCAAGATAATGGAAATTAAAGGTTTTGATTCAACTTTCATTCAGTGGGTTAAAGAAATTCTGACTTCGGTTCTTCTCGCTATCTCGTTAAATGGTGTTCCCGGGAAACCTTTCTTGTGCGTAAGAGGGGTCAGGCAGGGTGATCCTCTCTCTCCTTTGTTGTATGTTCTTGGTGGTGACCTGTTGCAAAGTTATGTGAATCATGCTTTCAGAGAAGGAAGATTAAAGGCTCCAATTCCCAATAGAGGCAGTAATGATTACCCCATTGTACAATATGCAGATGATACTATTATCATGTTGCCAGCTGAGGCAGATCAGTTACAAGTATTGAAAGAACTACTGGAGGAATATTCTGCTTTTACTGGGCTCAAAGTCAATTTCCATAAATCATCACTTATTCCTATCAACATATCTCAAGCTGAAGCTGAGGCTTTGTCAACACAAATACAATGTTCTATTGCATCAATGCCCTTCCCATATCTTGGCATTCCTATGGGCACTACTAAGCCAACAATAAGAGATTTATCTCCCCTAACTGATAGAATTGAAAGAAGGCTCACTGCTTCAGCCTCTTTCTTATCATATGGTGACAGGTTAATTCTGGTCAATTCTGTATTGTCATCAATGCCCATTCATTTTCTTAGTACACTACATATACCAGATGGAGCAATTGAGGTAATTGATAGAGCTAGAAGGAATTGTTTGTGGAGAAAGAAAAAAGATGATGAGAAAGCACACTCCCTGGCCTCTTGGGAGATGATTTGTAAACCAAAAAACAAGGGTGGCTTGGGTATCATTAATCTGAAAATTCAGAATAAATGTCTTATGTTGAAGCAATTGCATAAATTCTACAACAATGTGGATCTTCCCCGGGTCAAGTTAATTCGAAACTCATATTATTATAAGGAAGTTCCACATGCAGTTACTATCTGTGGTTCCTTTTGGTGGAGGAATATTATGAAGCTATTTGATACTTATAGGAAAATGACACATTGCAATTTGGGGAATGGAGAGACAATCCTATTTTGGACGGATAATTGGAAAAATATGTTCTTTGATGAAAGGTTTCCAAGACTGTTTTCATTTGTCAAGGATAAACTTATCTCGATAAATGAGGCATTACAGATTTCTGATCCTGCACAAGCTTTTCATCTCCCTCTATCAAATGAAGCTTCAGATGAGTTCAGAATGTTACAGAGCATTTTGAGAGGTGTGGTCACATCGGAGAATCAAGATCAATGGCTTATTTCATGTAACAAAAATGGAGATTTTGTCCCAAGTCAAGTATACAGATTAACCTACCAACATATTCCCTCTCATTTTCCATCTCAATGGATCTGGAAGAGTAAGTGTACATCAAAGCATAAATTTTTTGCTTGGCTCATTGTGCATGATCGTATCAATACAAAGGATATGCTTAGAAGAAGACATTGGAATGTCACATCAGACCACAGTTGTGTGTTATGCAGTACCCACGCATTGGAGGATTGGTCACACTTATTTTTTGAGTGTATGTTCAGTGTGAGAATTTGGATATATCTACAAGTTAATTGGGTACATGGTTCTGGGCCAGAGATGTTAAAAGAGACTAAGAGAAGATTCAAAGGCCCCTGTTTTACAGAAGTGATAATTCTTGAATGCTGGAATATTTGGAAACAAAGAAATAATAAGATCTTTAAAGGCATGCAGCCAACTTTCAGGAATTGGAAAACTGGCTTCATTACAGATGTTACCCTTCTTAAACATAGGGTAAAGGAGAGCTCTATAGGTCTTTTGTCATCATGGATTGACAACTTGTTGTAATCAGTAGGTAGGTAGTTGTTGTACATATTTTCTTAGTCTTTTGTACATACTTTCTTTGATATTGAGCAATAAAAGGCTGTGGGGGGCTCCCCTACAGTAGTTAAGTTCAAAAAAAAAAAAAGTTTGCACGTGAACTGAAGACAAATATTATTGAAGCGGTAGCTGGCTGGATGGAAAAAAGAAATTAGTCTAAGCAAAATACAAATATTTATGGATCATATATATCATTTATGTATAGAATAAATTTAAGCACATATCTTTGCAAGTAAAGAACCGAATGTAGTTTTTTTCTCTATACTTAAAAACCTTTATGTGCACGTCGACTCTCTATCTATCCATATAGATTTCAAATTTAAGTCTGGTCATTTTCTTAAGGGAAGAAAATTTTCTGGGCCGATTTTTACGGAGCCAACAATTAGAGTCTTATTGTTACATGATGGGAAGCTACAAATTTTTCTTTTCACGGAAGCACTACGTATTTCATGGTGAGATCTGGTAACATAGTCCCCTTTGATATTTAGTGTCAAAAAAAATAGTCCCCTTTTGTAATGTCCCAGGTTTAGAGACGATCGAGGGGTAGATTTTAGAAAGGGATGTGCATTGCATTGTAATTTACGGGAAAATTTCGCGCTTTTAAAACAAAACTGCATCGAAGGGGGACAGGTTTCTCTCTCGACACCTTACAGGGTTCGGGTTTCGAGAGTGCGATGAACTTGTTCCTACTTATCTAAATTAGGGTTTTGAGAAGAGAGAAGTGATATTGCATTGAAATCTTAAGTTGCATGATTGAATTACAAGTTAAGTTGTATGATTGAATTCAAACCAAATTTGAATTTGAATTTCAAATTCAAACATCAAATGATCATCACATAATTCAAATTTGAGATAATTTCACAAACAATCATCATTAAGCAAGAATATAAGTAAGACAACAATTATATTAAGCTCAATAAGGAAAACTTGAGCTTTATTGATCATCACACACATAATACATTGTCTTTACAATATTCAGATTTGAATTATGGAATTTACAACACATTACAAGAATTGAATAAATAGAAACAGAAAAAGGAAAATTACAAGTATTTAAATGTCCTAAACTACAATGTTGATCATCATGTAAGTCTTGCTCAAGAATATCTTGATCTTCATCTTGATCAGCAGATTGTTCCTGTACACACACACAACAAACAGAAAATTAGGCCAAGTGGCAAAGCCACTTGGCAGGTTAGCAAATATTGCAAAGGGTGGATATGATCAAGCTGCCGAGCTGATCTCTCCACAGCACAAGTCCCAAGCTGGACTTGCACACACACACAACCAGGCAGCACACAAGGCAGTGTGCATGTGTAACACACACAGTGAGTCACCATGGTAAGTTGTGGTGCTGTCGACCAAAGAAGCCATGGCTGGCCATATAAAAGCTTTTCACAGCCAAACCCTAGCCACTTGATTCATCCATCGACAGGATTGCTCTGGTAAGCCACCAAGAACACCAAGAACAGAAGAACGCACTGCTGTTCAACCATTCCACAAACACCAGAAACAAATCAGGAATCATGGTTTGCAAGGAGGAGCAGGGCAAGCACATCAATCCATCCAGAAGCAAACCCTCTACACCAACCCTATTTCTAGGAGCTGGAGTGAGGTATACATATCATCATGAACAAACCAGATGGTTTTGTTCATAAACTGCACGAGCATGATCACAAGCACACAAAGGGTGGGGTAACCCCTGTTTTGATCATCATTTGGTCAGAGACCAAGTGAAACCTGGTAGAAGTGGAAAGGACCAGGGATCAATCAAGCCTATACTCATGGTTATGCCAACCAGAATAGTGGTAGCATCATCCAAATGGAAACAGGAAAGTAAACAATCCCAGAGACTATCCAAGTACAACCAGACCACACTAGCCCTTCTAAGACCATCAGAATATAGACACTTATATGTCTATTTTCATTTCAACATCAATTATACGGGAAGTCATATGACTACCAGTAATATTGCACAGTAGCACACAGAAGAGGTAGGAGCATCCTTTACTAGCACATCAAGCATTGCTAGGGTCACAACAACTACCTAGCCACACAGAAAAGCCAAAAGAGAAGCATATCATCACTCCAAGGGAGTTCATGCATCACAGGAGGTGCCAACACATGTTGGTTTCCATCCAGATAGGGCATAGGATGCAACAATCTACTACTGTATCAAGTAGATCATGTCTATTGTCAGCAATAGGAAGCTAAGCTTCACTGACAAGCATAGATAAATAAAAAACAACCACACATTAAGCCAAGCAATTGTATCATTACTCAGATTGAGTTCAAAGAGGAGCTAGGGTCCCCAACTACCGTTGGCATCCCTCTAGCTCAATCCAACTCATTATAAGAATCATCACTCGCCAGCAGTTCATCTCATTTATCCACATAGTCAAGCAAGACAACACAGATAAATGAATATCCAAGAAATCCACACACCAGAGCCTTGCAGTGGATCCAAGTGATCACAGCAAGCAACAACAATTACCTGAGCCAATCACAGCACACACCAGCACAAGGCATGGTGATGCACAATCACCAGAATAAGCCCAGACAGGCATAAGCAGTAAGTAAAGCAAGCAATAATCAAGCAGCTGATGATCACTGGATCACCAGAGCTTGCTAAAGCATGCTAGCACCCAATTCTAGCATCACACTGACCATAGATAATTAAATGGCCATACATAATCAACAGTTGCTTCACAGATAATCAAATAGATGATATATGATTGTATCCAGAAGCACATCAAGGGCTTGATGAACCACTGGATCTTGCTAAACAACTAAAGCACATACCAGTAATCACTGAATCATGCAATTAAGCCAATAGCAATGCTCAGATAAGCCTGCTCATGAATTTGAGCACAAGAACTAGCCACAGGAGCTCTGGCACTTGCAAATTTGCAAGAATTGCATACTGCAATTAAGTCATTGAAGCATCTATGAATACACATGAGTGCCAGACAAGCATAGAAACAAGAACAGAGGCACAGGGAAGAAATTCTAGCAAGTAAAGCAAGCTTACACAAGCACATCAAGCATCAAGCAAGACACGCAAGCACAAGCAGCAACGCAGCAGCAGCAGAAGCCGCCCATCGAGCAAGCATAGGCACCAGGAACAGCAAGCCATGGCTAGAGCTACTGAGAGAGGAAGAAGAACAAGCACATGAGAGAGAAGAAGAAGTGGCGAACGTACCAGGGTCGAGCAGGCAGACCACCATGGCGGCCACGGCGGCACACGCCAGGGCGCGGTGGCGCCAGGCCAAGCCAGGCCATGGCGGCACCACAGCACCACCCCACCATGGCAGCACAACCACGGCGGCGCCATCACGCCAGGAGTTTGGGGAGCCGCGGGATCAAGCGGATCCCGAAACCTAGCCATGGCGGAGAGGATCGATGACGAGCGGAGGACGGCGTCAGCTCCAGATCGACGCGGATGGAAGAGATCGCTAGCAGCTGGCGGTTCGATTGCGCCCCATGGCGAGGGCCATGGCAGCCGGAGACCGCCGGAATCGGCCGGCGATGGTGCGGGCGACGCAAGTCGCCAGGGAGAGGAAAGGGGATTAGGGTTAGGTCGAGCGGCGCGAGAGAGAGAGAGAGAGAGAGAGAGAGAGTGAGCGGGTTGGGCCGGACCAGGTGGGTCGGCCAAACCTAACCCGTTGGGCCACCTGACAGGTGGGGCCCAAGGGCAAATTGGACATTTCACAATTCATAAAAAGCGAAACTTTGAAATTAAATAAGAAATGCTTTGAAGCTCTAAAAAAATAATTAAAAATATGAAAATTGATCAGCATAAAATTCTCTATTTAAATAAAATACCAAATAGAATTTTTGAAGACAATTAAGAATAAGTCCTAATTTGATGATTTAAATAAGGATTTAAATCACACATATTACTTTCAATAAAGAAAATAAGTCCATTAATACATTTGGACTTTAAAAACATCTTGACAATATTTCAAGATTGTATTTTACCCTAAATTAAGTATCCCCAAATCATTCTTAGTAATTACCTCTCACATAAAATAATAAGTCATCGGAAAGGGGGGAGCAAACCCTAAAAATGGAAAGCATGCATAATTGCTTCTTTAACCATTGCCCTTATCGGACAATGATGCTATTTTTCAGAGACAGAGGACAAGGTTCAGTCCACACCTTCCAACTGCAAAACTTTGCAGTGTTCAGGCAAGTTGATCACTTGCTCATGTCATTTGAGTATCTTTATCAAATTACTTGCAAAGTACTATGATTATCACTATTGCATAAAAACCAAAACCACTACTTGCATAACTATGAATATGACTATGTGGTGGGCAATGGAACCATGGATTGTGTTGATATGGTGGAGGTTCCATTGCAAGGGTTTATATCCATCTAGGATTAAACAACAAATGTCGCCAGTGATTCTTGTGCCGTAATACCCGTGTTAACCATAAGATCTGGAGTGGGACGGAATAGTCAATTGTATTTCCACCTGTTGTACATCAACGGATGCGCTTGCCGTAGACACTTGTATCCCGAGGGACAAGCGGTAGGCTGGGGAAGCCTTAAATCCCCACGGTAATGCGGTCTATGATGGATTGTAAGATGTCCGGAACGGTCTATCCATGATTGATAGGGGAAGGCATATAAAATTGTTCGGAACGGTCTACCTTAATCGGTATAGGGGAGAACAAATGCCCGGAACGGTCTAATCATGGATATAGGGGAAGACAGTCTTACAAAAGGGTGGGTGTGCGAGGTAGCGGAGGAATATGATTGGCTATGACCTTATACCTGGCCTCACACCATAGGAAGTGTGGACGGGAGAGCTGCCCGGTTGGCACCAAGGTTAAGATCTCTTATGGGTAAACCAACACACCTCTGCAGAGTGTAAAGAACTGTGACCTGTCACTCCCTGTTCCGGGATATGGAACTGCGTAAACCGGTGAAGGCTGACGGACATAGCTCTTTGGAATAAAAGCAATCTCTTGAAAAAATGTTTGTCAAAACCTGCATTGGTATTAGACTTTCTGATCTAATATCGTAGCTAGTGCATCAAACACCTCTTATCTATAATGAACTTGTTGAGTACGCTCGTACTCATACCACTCTTAAATCCCTTGCTTAGATTGTCTGAATCGTCTGGAGGAGGACTACGACAACAATGAAGGAGCCGAGATCATCGGCTATGAAGAACCAGACCTCTCTGGAGGTATCGAAGGCGTAGACTACCTCATCGTCTATGGAACCGGGGAGGCTTCCGGAGGAGATCAAGCCTAGAAACATCCAGTAGTAGTAGTAACCGAGCAGCCCGAACTCTTAGTATTTAGCTGCTCGAGAGAATAAATGTACGACTTAATGAGACATCTATCACTACAAGGAAAAGGCCTACTGCCGGCGAACCTAAAAGGCCCATTGCCGGCGCACCACGAGCCCGCCGGTGCGAACGCGCCGGTGATAAATGGCCACTGCCGGCGCACCAGGCAGTGCGCCGGCGATAGATGGATACTGCCGGTGCGCCTTCGACGCTTCACCGCCAAAGGACCAGTTTCACCGGCGCACCATCAGCTGCGCCGGCAGTAGTGCTTCCAGCACTGGCGCATGCCACGTGCGCCGGCAGTAGGTCATTTAGGTGCGCCGGCAATAAATTCGAAAATTCTTTTTTCAGCTTTTTTCCAGCATATTACAATACATATTTGATAGCAGTATATATTTACAACGCAGTTCATATTTATACAGCATTACATGCAATATGAGAAGCACATAGAGAGCCAAGTTTCATTTCGGTATCAGTACACAAATATGCAAGTCTCGTTTCGGAATGTTGATTCATACAACACATGTGCATATGCAACACCGAACGACGAAGTTTCACAAAGTTAGAAGTCTTGGTACATAGTCGTCACAAGTATCGTCATACACCTCACAATGTAGGTCCTAACCTAAACTACAATCAGATAGAACATGACCAACATGGTCATGATGACCATCATCACGAAGGCCATGGTCTTCATCCGGTTCCTCCTCATATCCCTCATCTCTCCCGCTAGATAACGGGCGTATCTTCCTTCCGCCTCCACCCTAGTGGGGTATCCCTTGTAGCCGTTGCCGCCGAAACGGTGCACCTGTCTCCGACAGTCCTCCCGGTCGTCGTAGACTCCAGGAACCCTCCCCTTGTACACGACATATGTCGTCGGCATCCGATGACGCGTAAAGCACACGCTCGTTGGGAACCCCAAGTGGAAGGTGTGATGCGTACAGCGAGCAAGTTTCCTCGCAAGAAACCAAGGTTTATCGAACCAGTAGGGAGTCAAGAAGCACGTTGAAGGTTGATGGCGGCGGGATGTAGTGCGGCGCAACACCAGGGATTCCGGCGCCAACGTGGAACCCGCACAACACAACCAAAGTACTTTGCCCCAACGAAACAGATGAGGTTGTCAATCTCACCGGCTTGCCGTAACAAAGGATTAACCGTATTGTGTGGAAGATGATTGTTTGCGAGAAAACAGTAGAACAAGTATTGCAGTAGATTGTATTTCAAGTAAAGAGAATTGGACCGGGGTCCACAGCTCACTAGAGGTGTCTCTCCCATAAGACAAACAAGCATGTTGGGTGAACAAATTAGAGCTTGGGCAATTGACAAATAAAGAGAGCATGACCATGCACATACATATCATGATGAGTATAGTGAGATTTAATTGGGCATGACGACAAAGTACATAGACCGCCATCCAACTGCATCTATGCCTAAAAAGTCCACCTTCAGGTTATCATCCGAACCCCCTCCAGTATTAAGTTGCAAAGCAACGGACAATTGCATTAAGTATGGTGCGTAATGTAATCAACAACTACATCCTTAGACATAGCATCAATGTTTTATCCCTAGTGGCAACAAGACAACACAACCTTAGAACTTTCCGTCACTCGTCCCGTGTGTCAATGCAGGCATGAACCCACTATCGAGCATAAGTACTCCCTCTTGGAGTTACAAGCATCTACTTGGCCAGAGCATCTACTAGTAACGTAAAGCATGCAAGATCATAAACAACACGTAGATATAACTTTGATAATCAACATAACAAGTATTCTCTATTCATCGGATCCCAACAAACGCAACATATAGAATTATAGATAGATGATCTTGATCATGTTAGGCAGCTCACAAGATCCGACAATGATAGCACAATGGGGAGAAGACAACCATCTAGCTACTGCTATGGACCCATAGTCCAGGGGTAGACTACTCACACATCACACCGGAGGCGACCATGGCGGCGTAGAGTCCTCCGGGAGATGATTCCCCTCTCCGGCAGGGTGCCGGAGGCGATCTCTCGGATCCCCCGAGATGGGATCGGCGTTGGCGGCGTCTCCGGAAGGTTTTCCGTATCGTGGCTCTCGGTACTGGGGGTTTCGTCAAGGAGGCTTTAAGTAGGCGGAAGGGCAAGTCAAGAGGCGGCACGGGGGGCCCACACCATAGGCCGGCGCGGCCAGGGGTGGGGCCGCGCCGCCCTAGGGTTTGGCCACCCCGTGGCCCCTCTTCGTCTCGTCTTCGGACTTCCGGAAGCTTCGTGGAAAAATAGGCCCCCGGGCTTTGATTTCGTCCAATTCCGAGAATATTTCCTTACTAGGATTTCTAAAACCAAAAACAGCAGAAAACAAAGAATCGGCACTTCGGCATCTTGTTAATAGGTTAGTTCCGTAAAATGCACGAATATGACATAAAGTGTGCATAAAACATGTAGATAACATCAATAATGTGGCATGGAACATAAGAAATTATCGATACGTCTGAGACGTATCAGCATCCCCAAGCTTAGTTCTCGCTCGTCCCGAGCAGGTAAAACGATAACACGGATAATTTCGGAGTGACATGCCATCATAATCTTGATCATACTATTTGTAAAGCATATGTAGTGAATGCAGCGATCAAAACAATGTATATGACATGAGTAAACAAGTGAATCATAAAGCAAAGACTTTTCATGAATAGCACTTCAAGACAAGCATCAATAAGTCTTGCATAAGAGTTAACTCATAAAGCAATAATTCAAAGTAAAGGTATTGAAGCAACACAAAAGAAGATTAAGTTTCAGCGGTTGCTTTCAACTTGTAACATATATATCTCATGGATATTGTCAACATAGAGTAATATAATAAGTGCAATAAGCAAGTATGTAGGAATCAATGCACAGTTCACACAAGTGTTTGCTTCTTGAGGTGGAGGGAAATAGGTGAACTGACTCAACATTGAAATTAAAAGAATGGTCCTCCATAGAGGAAAAGCATCGATTTCTATATTTGTGCTAGAGCTTTGATTTTGAAAACATGAAACAATTTTGTCAACGGTAGTAATAAAGCATATGCATCATGTAAATTATATCTTATAAGTTGCAAGCCTCATGCATAGTGTACCAATAGTGCCCGCACCTTGTCCTAATTAGCTTGGACTACCTGGATTATCACCGCAATACATATGCTTTAACCAAGTATCACAAAGGGGTACCTCTATGCCGCCCGTACAAAGGTCTAAGGAGAAAGCTCGCATTTGGATTTCTCGCTTTTGATTATTCTCAACTTAGACATCCATACCGGGACAACATAGACAACAGATAATGGACTCCTCTTTTAATGCTTTAAGCATTCAACAACAATTAATTCTTTTCTCATTAGAGATTTGAGGATGTTTGTCCAAAATCGAAACTTCCACCATGGATCATGGCTTTAGTTAGCGGCCCAATGTTCTTCTCTAACAATATGCATGCTCAAACCATTCAACTCAGTGTAGATCGCCCTTACTTCGGACAAGACGAACATGCATAGCAACTCACATGAAATTCAACAATGAAAAGTTGATGGCGTCCCCAAGTAAACATGGTTATCGCACAACAAGCAACTTAATAAGAGATAAAGTGCATAATTACATATTCAATACCACAATAGTTTTTAAGCTATTTGTCCCATGAGCTATATATTGCAAAGGTGAATGATGGAATTTTAAAGGTAGCACTCAAGCAATTTACTTTGGAATGGCGGAAAATACCATGTAGTAGGTAGGTATGGTGGACACAAATGGCATAGTGGTTGGCTCAAGTATTTTGGATGCATGAGAAGTATTCCCTCTCGATACAAGGTTTAGGCTAGCAAGGCTTATTTGAAACAAACACAAGGATGAACCGGTGCAGCAAAACTCACATAAAAGACATATTGAAAACATTATAAGACTCTACACCGTCTTCCTTGTTGTTCAAACTCAATACTAGAAATTATCTAGACCTTAGAGAAACCAAATATGCAAACCAAATTTTAGCATGCTCTATGTATTTCTTCATTAATTGGTGCAAAGCATATGATGCAAGAGCTTAATCATGAGCACAACAATTGCCAAGTATCACATTACCCAAGACATTATAGCAATTTACTACATGTATCATTTTCCAATTCCAACCATATAACAATTTAACGAAGAAGAAACTTCGCCATGAATACTATGAGTAGAAACCAAGGACATACTTGTCCATATGCTACAGCGGAGCGTGTCTCTCTCCCATAAAGTGAATGCTAGGATCCATTTTATTCAAACAAAACAAAAAACAAAAACAAACCGACGCTCCAAGAAAAAGCACATAAGATGTGATGGAATAAAAATATAGTTTCAGGGGAGGAACTCTGATAATGTTGTCGATGAAGAAGGGGATGCCTTGGGCATCCCCAAGCTTAGACGCTTGAATCTTCTTAATATATGCAGGGGTGAACCACCGGGGCATCCCCAAGCTTAGAGCTTTCACTCTCCTTGATCATGTTGCATCATACTCCTCTCTTGATCCTTGAAAACTTCCTCCACACCAAACTCGAAACAACTCATTAGAGGGTTAGTGCACAATATAAATTGACATATTCAGTGGTGACACAATCATTCTTAACACTTCTGGACATTGCATAATGCTACTGGACATTAGTGGATCAAAGAAATTCATCCAACATAGCAAAAGAGGCAATGCGAAATAAAAGGCAGAATCTGTCAAAACAGAACAGTTCGTATTGACGAATTTTAAAATGGCACCAGACTTGCTCAGATGAAAATGCTCAAATTGAATGAAAGTTGCGTACATATCTGAGGATCATGCACGTAAATTGGCTTAATTTTCTGAGCTACCTACAGGGAGGTGGACCCAGATTCGTGACAGCAAAGAAATCTGGAACTGTGCAGTAATCCAAATCTAGTACTTACTTTTCTATCAACGGCTTAACTTGGCACAACAAAACACAAAACTAAGATAAGGAGAGGTTGCTACAGTAGTAAACAACTTCCAAGACACAAAATAAAAACAAAATACTGTAGGTAAAAACATGGGTTGTCTCCCATAAGCGCTTTTCTTAACGCCTTTCAGCTAGGCGCGAAAGTGTGTATCAAGTATTATCAAGAGACGAAGTGTCAACATCATAATTTGTTCTCATAATAGAATCAAAAGGTAACTTCATTCTCTTTCTAGGGAAGTGTTCCATACCTTTCTTGAGAGGAAATTCATATTTTATATTACCTTCCTTCATATCAATGATAGCACCAACAGTTCGAAGAAAAGGTCTTCCCAATATAATGGGACAAGATGCATTGCATTCAATATCCAAGACAACAAAATCAACGGGGACAAGGTTATTGTTAACGGTAATGTGAACATTATCAACTTTCCCCAAAGGTTTCTTTGTAGAATGATCAGCAAGATTAACATCCAAATAACAATTTTTCAGCGGTGGCAAGTCAAGCATATTATAAATTTTCTTAGGCATAACGGAAATACTTGCACCAAGATCACATAAAGCAGTACAATCAAAATCTTTAACCTTCATCTTAATGATGGGCTCCCAACCATCCTCTAGCTTTTTAGGAATAGAGGCTTCACGCTCTAGTTTCTCTTCTCTAGCTTTTATGAGAGCATTTGTAATATGATGCGTGAAAGCCAAATTTATAGCACTAGCATTAGGACTTTTAGCAAGTTTTTGCAAGAACTTTATAACTTCAGAGATGTGGCAATCATCAAAATTCAAACCATTATAATCTAAAGCAATGGGATCATCATCCCCAATGTTGGAAAAAATTTCAGCAGCTTTATCGCAGGCAGTTTCAGCAGTTTTAGCAGTTTCAGGCATTTTTTCGCGCTTTGCATTTGAAGTGGAAACATTGCTAACACCAATTCTTTTATTATTAATAGTAGGAGGTGCAGCAACATGTGTAGCATTAGCATTACAAGTGGTGGTAATAGTCCAAACTTTAGCTACATTCTTCTCTTTAGCTAGTTTTTCAATTTCTTCTCTATCCCACCTAGCACGCAGTTCAGCCATTAATCTTATATTCTCATTAATTCTAACTTGGATGGCATTTGCTGTAGTAGTAATTTTGTCATCTAAATCCTCAGGTTTAGCAGCCATTTTATTAATTAAAGAAGATTGTGATGCAGACATGTATGAGATTCGGTTTTCAAGCATTAGCAAGTTTAGTTTGCAACCCCGAGATCTCCCTATTCAGATTTTCAAGTTGATTCCCTATATTCTTCAACAAGGTAGATTGCTCATTCATAGTTTTAGTAAACAATTTATTTTGCTCATATTGTGATTGCATAAAGCTCTTGGTGGATCTTTCAATTTCTAGCATCTTTTCTTCATTAGGTGAAGCATATCTACCATAAGAGTTACCATTAGCAGGATATGGCCTAGAATCATTATGATTGTTATTTTTAATGAAATTCACATCAACATATTCTCTTTGAGCAGCCAATGACGCTAACGGAACATTATTAGAATTAATATTAGTCCTATCATTCACAAGCATAGACATAATAGCATCAATCTTATCACTCAAGGAAGAGGTTTCTTCGACAGAATTTACCTTCTTACCTTGTGGAGCTCTTTCCGTGTGCCATTCAGAGTAGTCGATCATCATATTATCAAGAAGCTTTGTTGCTTCACCAAGAGTGATGGACATAAAGGTACCTCCAAGCAGCTGAATCCAATAAATTCCGTGAAGAAAAATTTAGTCCTGCATAGAAGGTTTGGATGATCATCCAAGTAGTCAGTCCATGGGTTGGGCAATTTTTAACCAGAGATTTCATTCTTTCCCAAGCTTGAGCAACATGTTCAGTATCTAATTGTTTAGAATTCATTATGCTACTCCTCAAAGATATAATTTTAGCAGGGGGATAATATCTACCAATAAAAGCATCCTTGCATTTAGTCCATGAATCAATACTATTCTTAGGCAGAGATAGCAACCAATCTTTAGCTCTTCCTCTTAATGAGAAAGGGAACAATTTTAGTTTAATAATATCACCATCTACATCTTTATATTTTTGCATTTCACATAGTTCAACAAAATTATTAAGATGGGCAGCAACATCATCAGAACTAACACCAGTCTCGCATAACAAGATTCAGTAAAGCAGGTTTAATTTCAAAGAATTCTGCTGTAGTAGCAGGTGGAGCAATAGGTGTGCATAAGAAATCATTATTATTTGTGGTTGTGAAGTCACACAACTTAGTAATTTCAGCGTTGGCCATTTTAGCAACAGTAAATAAAGCAAACTAGATAAAGTAAATGCAAGTAAACTAATTTTTTTGTGTTTTTGATATAGTGAACAAGATAGCAAGTAAAGTAAAACTAGCAACTAATTTTTTTGTATTTTGATTTAGTGCAGCAAACAAAGTAGTAAATAAAACTAAGCAAGACAAAAACAAAGTAAAGAGATTGAGAAGTGGAGACTCCCCTTGCAGCGTGTCTTGATCTCCCGGCAACGGCGCCGTAAATTTAGCTTGATGACGCGTAAAGCACACGCTCGTTGGGAACCCCAAGTGGAAGGTGTGATGCGTACAGCAGCAAGTTTCCTCGCAAGAAACCAAGGTTTATCGAACCAGTAGGAGTCAAGAAGCACGTTGAAGGTTGATGGCGGCGGGATGTAGTGCAGCGCAACACCAGGGATTCCGGCGCCAACGTAGAACCTGCACAACACAACCAAAGTACTTTGCCCCAACGAAACAGTGAGGTTGTCAATCTCACCGGCTTGCTGTAACAAAGGATTAACCGTATTGTGTGGAAGATGATTGTTTGCAGAAAACAAGAGAACAAGTATTGCAGTAGATTGTATTTCAAGTAAAGAGAATTGGACCGGGGTCCACAGTTCACTAGAGGTGTCTCTCCCATAAGACAAACAGCATGTTGGGTGAACAAATTACAGTTGGGCAATTGACAAATAAAGAGAGCATGACCATGCACATACATATCATGATGAGTATAGTGAGATTTAATTGGGCATTACGACAAAGTACATAGACCGCCATCCAACCGCATCTATGCCTAAAAAGTCCACCTTCAGAGTTATCATCCGAACCCCTCCAGCATTAAGTTGCAAAGCAACAGTACAATTGCATTAAGTATGGTGCGTAATGTAATCAACAATTACATCCTTAGACATAGCATCAATGTTTTATCCCTAGTGGCAACAGCACAACACAACCTTAGAACTTTCTCATCATCGTCCTGGTGTCAATGCAGGCATGAACCCACTATCGAGCATAAGTACTCCCTCTTGGAGTTACAAGCATCTACTTGGCCAGAGCATCTACTAGTAACGGAAAGCATGCAAGATCATAAACAACACGTAGATATAACTTTGATAATCAACATAACAAGTATTCTCTATTCATCGGATCCCAACAAACGCAACATATAGAATTACAGTATAGATGATCTTGATCATGTTAGGCAGCTCACAAGATCCGACAATGATAGCACAATGGGGAGAAGACAACCATCTAGCTACTGCTATGGACCCATAGTCCAGGGGTAGACTACTCACACATCACACCGGAGGCGACCATGGCGGCGTAGAGTCCTCCGGGAGATGATTCCCCTCTCCGGCAGGGTGCCGGAGGCGATCTCCTGGATCCCCCGAGATGGGATCGGCGTTGGCGGCGTCTCTGGAAGGTTTTCCGTATCGTGGCTCTCGGCACTGGGGGTTTCGTCACGGAGGCTTTAAGTAGGCGGAAGGGCAAGTCAAGAGGCGGCACGGGGGGCCCACACCATAGGCCGGCGCGGCCAGGGGTGGGGGCGCGCCACCCTAGGGTTTGGCCACCCCGTGGCCCTCTTCGTCTCGTCTTCGGACTTCTGGAAGCTTCGTGGAAAAATAGGCCCCTGGGCTTTGATTTCGTCCAATTCCGAGAATATTTCCTTACTAGGATTTCTGAAACCAAAAACAGCGTAAAACAAAGAATCGGCACTTCGGCATCTTGTTAATAGGTTAGTTCCAGAAAATGCACGAATATGACATAAAGTGTGCATAAAACATGTAGATAACATCAATAATGTGGCATGGAACATAAGAAATTATCGATACGTCGGAGACGTATCAGCATCTCCATTCACAAGACAAGTAAAACGTTAGTACCAATGCAATGAACAAGTGCCAACTCAAATAAGAGACAAGTAGTATGAACTAAATAGCATGTGCCTCATACTTTGTTGGTCGAAATAAATAATAACATACAGGGATGGGGTCAGTGAGGCTAGGTAGGATTCACAATAGATTGATATTTGTGGCCATCACACCAAGCCTCACTGGCCCCACCCCGGAGTGTACAAGTGACCGAACATTTTAATCATCGGCCAATGCAATTAAGAAGTGCGAACTCAAATAGAAGACAAGTAGTGCGAATTAAATAGCGTGCCTCATACTTTGTCGGTCGAAACAAATATTAACATCCAGGGATGGAGTCAGTGAGGCTAGGTAGGATGCACAATAGATTGATACTTGTGGCCGTTGCACCAAGGCTCACTCGGCTCCACCCCCGAGTGTACGAGTGACCGAACATTCTAATCATCGGCGAACTCCAAATACGAGGCAAGTAGTGGTCGAGTAAATGCAAATAATTATTAAGCTATGTACGCCATAATCCTGAAATATATAGCAAAGTAAATGAAACTATAGACACATGTTCACATGCACATTCATACAACTAAATAAAAGCAACTAGTCGATTCTATGGGAATATATAGCAATTATTACAAGTACGGAAGTTCAAGGACATATCGTTCAAGCTTTAGCAAGTGTTCCCGTCGTAGGATCAAGGTTGTACGCCTAGGGGGAATGGACGGCAGCCCTCAAGCGAGTTGAACGGCCTCTCATCACGCGACATCTCCAAGCGGAGTTCTATCTCGTCATTAGGTGGTAGACCGTAGCCGTAGAAGAACTCGCCAGACCTATTGTTGACATCCTGCAGGATTATCGTGCAAATGAACCGCTGGATGCGACCCCAGCTTCTTTCTAATCTCTCTATCGTGGACATCCGCCATGTTTGCAAACCTGTTTCTGAGATTCTCTCGGCAGCAACATGTCATCTGCGTACTTTATGTACTCCTCGCATCCGAAGGATGGCGTACCACGCGTCCATCCCATTGTCGGGCGTCGATCGCCCGAGGCAGGGGAAGTTGGTTGTGTGGGTTAAGACCAAGCCTCCTCGGGATTTCCTCTCTACTTTGAGGGGGCCTCGCCTTGTTGGCGAAGCCGGTGAGAGCATCATTGAGAAGGGCCTTGATGTGGGTGTAGTCTTTCTTGTGGTCCCTACCCGAGTCGAGATAGACCGCATGCGAGTGTTGCGGGTGCACGACGATGAGGGTGCAGAACTTGTCTCTCGCGGAAAACACACGGATTAACCTTTGGAAATGCAAATGGAGATATAGGATAGAATGGTAATGGGGGACTAGCGAGTGATTACTTACTCGGGGAAGTAAGGGATGAGAATGGCGCCCTTTTAATGTTCGCCAAGCATGAAATCCTCGACCTCGCTGGGTGGCAATCGCCCGATCCCCGCCGGTGCAGATGATGCTCTCCCGCATATAGAAGGGGTCCATTATCGCGATGGTCGGCATCTCCTCCTTAACAATCTGGGTAGACAAGCTAAGAGCAACTAGGCGAACCACACTAAAGTGGAGCGCTTGCATGTGATAGATGCTGAAGATGTCGTTGAACCGGATGAAGCACAAGTCCGCGGGGTACTTCTCGATGAAGTTCATGCCAGTTGGCACCTTCGCCACCAAGAGAGGGTAACCAGGATCGTTTGATTTGAGAAGATGGTTCTCCACATGCAAGACAGTCTCATGCAAGCTCCTCATATCCGGGGTGAGTTTCTTCACGACATGCTCCGGCAGCATCGGTTGACCCAAGTGATGCAGAGGTCGCCAATTGTTTGGCAACTTGTCAAGGAGTGGGACCTTGTCCTTGGATTTGGCCGCCACCGCCTTGTCTTGGGGGTCCTTCTTATTTTGCCTCTTCCTCTTCTTGGGTTGTACTGATGGACCCTCCATCGCCGTAGTGGCCGTAGCACGGAGTGTGTTTGGGCTCAACATATTTTTGACGGCGGCGGTGGTGACCTCCTCAGGATTTTCCTCCTCAGCCGTTTCTTGAGAATCGAACAGCTTCTTGGAGCACACATATTTCAAGGCCGGCGCATCCTCATGGACAACTTGTGAAGACGTAGGAATATCCCATTGGAAGTTGTCACGTTCGTATTCCTCGGCCTCTGGCGCAGCTCGGCTGTTGTGGTGGGGCGCCGACCTCCGGCGCAGCTCGGCCGTTCGGTGGGGCGATGACCACGGCGCCGCCGGCTGTCGTGGAGGGACGCCGACATGTGGCGCCGCAAGGTGCTTGTCTTTGCTTGCCGTCGACCCCGAGTAGGTGTTGATCCGAATTAGGGTCTTCGGCCATAGCAGTACCCAACCCTTCGAGTGAGGCCGCATTCAACGGGCTATCGTCATCGGCACCATGCGGTTGATTAGGAGGAAACAAATCCTCATAGCCCGGTAACGCCCGATCCACTTCAACCCGGTAAACATCATCTGCCATATCTCGTGTGTGCCACTTCTTATCCAGGGGCCGAAGGATGGACCCCCTCGCGACGTCTTTGAGTTCGTCGTTTACTCTCATCAGGAAGGTTCATGGCGTTGAGAGCGCCTGCGAGAACATGTGTATGGCGTTAGAGAGAGGGCAAGGATGACGAAACTAATATATTAACTTGATGTACACATTAGTTAATTACCGTGAGGGCGTTGAGCTCGGCTAATGTCGATGGGCCAGCACATGCGGCGGCGGGCGTGCAAGTGACGGAGGGGCTGCTACCCGGCATGGACGGTGAATCCCTAGCACCAGCGACATTGCCGGCGGCCGGAGGAGTCTCCATTATAACATTGTCATTGCCGGCGGCCGGAGGAGTCTCCATTATAACATTGTCATTGCCGGCGGACGGCGGCGCCATCGAGTTGCTACCGTCGAAGCTAGCCACTTGCATTTCCGGGTGGGGGCCTTGTTTGCCACCCTCATACCACGCGCGTAGAGCGTTGAAATCTGCTTGGACTGAAGCGGCGACTTCAGCTTTGACTTCAGGTACGAGTGTAGCTTTGAGTTACGGTACCAGTTGCGGTACCAAACCAGCTTGGACTTGGGCTAGGATTGAATCCCTCATTTCCTCTGCCTCCCACTGCTTCCTCTCATTGCGCGCATTTTTATCGGCCGCAGACGACAAGCCGTAGTGATCATGCTTGTGGCCTGTACCGGCGCCAGCCACACGGCTTCTATGAGGCCTTCTCGTAGGTGAATGCTCATTGACGATGTTTAGCGCCCGTACGAGAGGCTTGTCCCATGCTACCCTGCCCGTCGATGCCTGGGACGAGGAGCCTTCGTCACCTTGAGAAAGTCTTTGTCTTTCTTCTTCCTACGGAAGAAACGTGAACCATTTAGAAATGTTGCTACTATTATATGAACGATACTTGATCTAATAAAACCGGTAAATTGCTTACCAGTTTTTTCTCCAACGACAGGACCTTCTGGTCGTTCGTGAACCAAATTATGTCGGTTACGACTTTGGGGTCCGTGACAAGTTCCCCGGTTAGTTTCTTCTTATGGTACTGCGACCTGATGAATCTTATTTCAAGTGGGTCCTTGTACTTGAGCCAGGGGTTCTCAATGCCGGCATTTACATACGCCTCGTCCTCCTTCGCCCAATAGGGCTCCTTTCCCTCGTACCCACGGCTCCCAAGGTTATGGTTGCCGATGTTAAGCTCCCGCATTTCCTTCCCCCACAACTTGCGATTCTTCGTCGCTTGTAGCTCTTCATTGGCCACAAAAGCATCAAAGTCCGCATGGGAGACATGCGGAAAGGCAGAGTGGACCTCTTCGAAACCTTTGCCGTCAGCAATCATCTTCCGCACCATGTACTTATAGCTGCTGAGGTGTTTGGTGAACTTCAAGAGAGCTTGTGAGTTCACAATGTTCTTGGATTCATCAGTGGAGGTGTAGTCGCCTAGGAACTTGTATCATGAGTGCAACCTCGCAATGAGCTGGGCTCGCAAATGCGCTTTGCTCTCAGCTCGGAGATCCGTCTCGTTGAGATTGATGACCTCTCGGAGGATACATGCCAGTTAGTTGCCGTACCCCTTGGCAACATCCTTAGGCTCCACCGGCAAACCACTAGAGGGGTCCACCTCTTTGACTGTGTATCTGCCGGTGCCGACCGTGTTTTGGCGCCTTGCCTTCCGCGGCCTCTTGGCTCCACTTGTCCCGGTGCCAGTACTCCCGGCGGCGCCGCTAGGATCGTCGCCGCTTGTCTCGCCGCCACCCCCGGCGGCGCCGGTTGCCTCATCGCCGCTAGGCTCGTAGGTACTACCCCCGGCGGTGCCGCTTGCCTCGTTGCCGCTTGGCTCGTCGGCACTACCCCCAGCGGCATCCTCCATCTCATGGTCCTCATCGCCGCCAACACCAGCGGCCTCGGCATCCTCCTCCGTCCTAAAGAAGTGCCTATTGTAGTGCTCCTCTAACTCTTATTGAGACGACATGGTGGCTTGCACTAATAGAAGATGAAAAAGAGTTAGAATTCACTGAAAAATTCGGCATGACCTTTGCTAAAAATTGGTCATGCCAAGTGCTAGAATTGCCGGAACGGAAATGTATCGACATTCCGGCAGTCAATAGCAACTCAATCCCTGTGTAACAGAAATGCAATTCACATATATATAGCCATGAACACCATAACCATCACCATAAACGAGAGACAATATAACTTGACCATTACAGTAGGGGAGCAGCTTGATTTTCATTTTCATTTCACCATAACCATCATAATACATAACAATAACTAGGTGCATTAGAAATACACATTAGATTAAATGAACCAGTAGAATTTAAATGAGTAGCATTTCATTAGGCATTTAAATGAACCAGTGCATCAACCAAACATCACCATCTCAACCAGAAGCAATCCAGAAGCATTTAGTATATAAAGCATTTACTAAATATAAATTGAAACCCTAAATACTAACCAGTAGCTAAGCAACATTTTAATTTTAAACCAGTAGCTAAACCAGTAGTAGCATTTGCTACTGCCAACTAGTGTTCATTTCATTTAAATGAACCATGTACTGCTAGCAAATTTTATTAACTAAACCTACTAAATTATTTTAACCAGAGAACCATCATATTATATGTATTTATTTAGAAAAAGAGAGGTACAAATCACAAGGTTTTGAACATCTAAACCAGTGAATTGCTTTTCATCTAAACTAGTAGCAGTAGCATGACCATTTTTTAGTAATAGCCAGAGAATTGCTTTACATCCCTGGCATCCCTGCCAGCATTATATGTATTTATTTAGAAAAAGAGAGGTACAGATCACAAGGTTTTGAACATACAGAGGTGCTGACATTCTGATTTCATAAGACAACTCATGTGTCTAGTTAAGTATAGTGATGTGCTTAATACAGCAGAGAAACCAGAAATACAGCCCTCCCTCCAAGCACCAACAGCAATAGACGATATCATTGAAATTATGCCTTGCTTATTTTCAAAAAGCGACAGCGAGAACAAAACCCAACTGAGAAGTCACTCTGTGCTAATCTTCCCAAAGCATGACCATTTTTTTCTCAAGAACAGTAGCAGTAGCAGTAGCATGACCAGTAGGAGTAACATGTAAATCCTAAACCAGAGAACTAGCATCAACCATGCATAGCACCAATTTAAATCCTAAATCATTTAATACACATGAACCATTTTAGCAAACCATTTAAATAGTATTGGCAGAATCATGGACTTGATAATTGCAATATGGTTGTTCATTTAAAAAATACTACTTATTGCTATATCAACCAGTACCTACTTCATTTGCAAGTAGCATTAGGCATTTTCATTTGCATTTGCATTAGGCATTTGTAAGCATTAGGCATTTTCATTTTCATTTGCATTTTCATTAGGCATTTGTAAGCAAATATATTTCTCTACTTTTGCATTTGCATCTGAGCATCAATTTCAAGCATCTGAGCATCAATTTCAAGCATTAGGTAAATGCCCCATTAGGTAAATTTGCATTAGGTATTTGCAAGCATCTGAGCATCCTTTCATTTGATTTTCATTTTCAATTTTTCTTACTGCAAGCAATTCAATGTACAATTTTTAGCATTTAACTAAATCAATTAAATGAAACCTACTACTAGCATTCAAAATTTTATGTATAACTTATAATGAAAAATTGAAACCTACTGCTAGAATTTGAAACCAATTTTTAGCATTCAAAAATTGAAACCTACTGCTAGCTAAACCACCCTATTTGCATTTAACTAAACCAAACAATTGACAATTTTTTTCAAACCAGAGAACCAATTAGTTTAGGGTTGAACAAATTCAAACCAGAGAACCCTATTTCCAATTTGAACAAGGAAATGCAATATGGTTCATTTAAAAATTACTACATTTTCATTTGCATTGAACCAATGAACACCGCAATGAACCCTAATAGCAATTTCGTTAGGGCTACTGCAAGAACTGCAAGAACTATACCAATTTCGGAGGCAGGGAGAGGGGAAGGGAGAGGGGAAGGAAGAAGGGGAGGGAAGGGGAGGTGGAGGAGGTCCTGGCGGCGTTGGGGAAGGAAGAGGGGAAGGGAGAGGGCGGTTCCTACCGATGGTGGCGACGGCGTAGCTCCTCCTTCTCCAACGGCGCGCAGCTCCTCCTTCTCCAAGGGTCTTCTACGGCGGCGTGCGGGGTAGGTGGTGGGGGCTAGTGGAGGGGATGGTGGAGGGTGATACGTCCCCGACGTATCCATAATTTCTGTTGTTCCATGCTTGTTTTATGACAATACTTACATGTTTTGCTTGCACTTTATGATGATTTCATGCGTTTTCCGGAACTAACCTATTAACAAGATGCCACAGTGCCAGTTCCTGTTTTCTGCTGTTTTTGGTTCCAGAAAGGCTGTTCGGGCAATATTCTCGGAATTGGACGAAATCAACGCCAAACCTCCTATTTTTCCCGGAAGGCTCCAGAACACCGAAGAAGAGTCGGAGAGGGGCCAGGGGGCCACCAGACCATAGGGCGGCGCGGCCTGGCCTGGGCCCGCGCCACCCTATGGTGTGGAGCCCCCAGGTGCCCCCCTGCGCCGCCTCTTCGCCTATAAAATTCCTTTCGACCTAAAAACACCGTACCAATTGACGAAACTCCAGAAAGACTCCAGGGGCGCCGCCGCCATCGCGAAACTCCAATCCGGGGGACAGAACTCTGTTCCGGCACCCTGCCGGAACGGGGAAGTGCCCCCGGAAGCCATCTCCATCAACGCCACCGCCTCCGCCATGCTCCGTGAGTAGTTCCCCCATGGACTACGGGTTCTAGCAAGTAGCTATGTCGGTATACTCTCCCCCATGTACTTCAATACAATGGTCTCATGAGCTGCCTTACATGATTGAGATTCATCTGATGTAATCGGTGTTGTGTTTGTTGGGATCCGATGGATGATACATTATGATTAGTCTATCTATAAAGTTTGTGAAGTTATTGTTGCTGCAATCTTGTTATTCTTAATGCTTGTCACTAGGGCCCGAGTGGCATGATCTTAGATTTGAGCTCTATATTGTTGCTTAGATTGTATCTACAAGTTGTATGCACATGTCACCGTCCGGAACCAATGGCCCCGAAGTGACAGAAATCGGGACAACCGGAGGGGATGGTAGTGATGTGAGGATCACATGTTTTCACGGTGTGTTAATGCTTTGCTCCGGTACTCTATGAAAAGGAGTACCTTAATATCCAGTAGTTTCCCTTGAGGCCCAGGCTGCCACCGAGCTGGTAGGACAAAAGATGTTGTGCAAGTTTCTCATTGCGAGCACGTACGACTATATACGGAAAACATGCCTACATAATTAATAAGCCCGATGTTCTATCTTAATGCTTTGATTCCTATCAATTGCCCAACCGTAATTTGTTCACCCAACACTTGTCACTTATTGGAGAGTTACCACTAGTGTAGATCGCTGGGAACCCCGGTCCATCTTTCATCATCAAATACTTGTTCTACATGTCATCATATTACCTCTCGTGTTACTATTACTCGCTCGCTGTGTTACTATTACTACTGCTCTCATATTATCGCTACTTTCACATCACCCCGTTACTAGTGCTTTTCCAGGTGCAGCTGAATTGACAACTCAGTTGTTAAGGCTTATAAGTATTCTTTACCTCCCCTTGTGTCGAATCAATAAATTGGGTTTTACTACCCGCGAAGATTGCCGCGATCCCCTATACTTGTGGGTTATCAAGACTGTTTTCTGGCGCCGTTGTCGGGGAGGCATAGCTCTACTCATAAGTTCACCTGGGGAGTACACTCTACCTCTCTCTCTGTTTTATTTTATTTTGTTTTGCTTAGTTTACTTTTGTCTAGTTTATTTTTGCTTAGTTTATTTCTGTCTAGTATTAGTTTGCGTAGTTTACTTTTGCTTAGTTTATTTTTGTCTTGTTTTATTTGTCTCATATACCCAAAAATCCATAAAAATTTGAAAAACCAAAAAATTAAAAACTACTCGTTATGGGAGAACCAACAACCTACTTGGAGCTCATAGAATGTTATAATAATTATAGGAAATCAAGAGCTCGGTGAAATAATGAGTGCTATGATAGAAAAAGTGGATACAATTGCTAAAATCTTGCTTAAACGCCATGATATAAACTGTTGCTCTCAACAGGATACTAAACATCTTAAATTTCAATGTGGCTTTAGTGAGGAATTTTTAATTAAGAACTATAATCGGAATTGCTATATTCATTATGGGTTCGAAGAGGTAGAACAATTTGTCGTTTTTATGGGAGCCTCTGAGATCGAATCCTTCATGGTTGAGAATTATGAAACTTGTGTTGTTTGTAAGGACCTTAAAGATTATGTCTCTTCTATCCTTAATTGTTGCATAGAATGCTTCGGTAATAATCCTTATATCATTGATTATAAAGAGAGACACATTAATGCACAAGAATGCACTCACAATTTGCGAGGAACCGGTGGAAGAAGAAATTGATGAACCTCGAAAGCTCATTGGATGAAAAAGAGGAGGAAATTGATGAACCCGAAAGCTCATTGGATGAAAAAGAAGAGGAGAGCGACGAACAAAAGGAGGAAGAATGGATTAGCTACCCATGCCAACCTTCTAATGAGAGTAACTCTTTATCCCTTACACTATTTGATTGTCCTCCATGCTTACCGGAAGAGGTTGAATGTTATGTTCCTGTGGATTCTCTTGAAATAGTACCTATAAGTAAAACTTGTGAGAATAATTATGCTACTGTTATATATGATAATCCATGCTACTTTGATAAATCTTATGATAATGCTTTGTTTGTGCCTGATGTCGAAATGCATGGTACTAAAGAATTTTGTTTGGCAAATGTCTATGATAAAGCTCTAGATGATGGTCCTATGTTACTTGATAATATTAATTGTACTACTAATGAAAATGGGATTGGAGAGTTATTGACTTTATCTATGTGTCCCATATCTCTTGAGATTGATCAACTACCTTGTTATATTATTAATAAAAGTAAGTTTGAAAGTTTTAATTCCACTATTCTTGAACTTGATAAAAATTATATGTTTGTGGATCATGAAAAGTATGCTGCATGTGATAGTTATATTGTTGAGTTTGTTCATGAAGCTACTGAAAATTATTATGAGAGAGGAAAATATGGTTGTAGAAATTTGCATGGTACTAAAACACCTCTCTATGTGTTCAAAATTTTGAAGTTGCACTTGTTCTATCTTCCTATGCTTGTTACTTTGCTTTTCATGAACTTGTTTATTTACAAGATTCCTATGCATAGGAAGCATGTTAGGCTTAAATGTGTTTTGGATTTGCCTATTGATGCTCTCTTTGCTTCAAATACTATTTCTTGCGAGTGCATCATTAAAACTCGCTGAGCCCATCTTAATGGCTATAAAGAAAGAACTTCTTGGGAGATAACCCATGTGTTATTTTGCTACAGTACTTTGTTTTATATTTGTGTCTTGGAAGTTGTTTACTACTGTAGCAACCTCTCCTTATCTTAGTTTTGTGTTTTGTTGTACCAAGTGAAGCCTCTAATCGAAGGTTGATACTAGATTTGGATTTCTGCGCAGAAACAGATTTCTATCTGTCACGAATCTGGGCTGTTTTCTCTGTAGAAAAATCAGAAAAATATGCCAATTTACGTGCGTGTTCCTCAGATATGTACGCAACTTTCATTAGTTTTGATTTTTCTGATTTGAGCAACGGAAGTATTTTATTAAAATTTGTCTTTACTGGCTGTTCTGTTTTGGCAGATTCTGTCTCTGTTTTTTGCATTGTCTCTTGCGGACTTTAAGCGAGCTTTTCTAGACGTAGAGAGCTGTAGCTAATGTTTTATTGAGTTCTTGCAATGTGCCACTACAGGACCAAGGTGGATTCAAATTTTTTTGAGTACTGACCCCTCTAATGAAGTTTATGAGAAGTTTGTTGTGAAGGAAGTTTTCAAGGGTCAAGAGAGGAGGATGATATATGATCAAGAAGAGTGAAAAGTCTAAGCTTGGGGATGCCCCCGTGGTTCATCCCTGCATATTTCAAGAAGACTCAAGAGTCTAAGCTTGGGGATGCCCAAGGCATCCCCTTCTTCATCAACTTATCAGGTTCCTCCCCTGAAACTATATTTTTATTCAGTCACATCATATGTGTTTTACTTGGAGCGTCTGTGTGCTTTTATTTTTGTTTTTTGTTTGAATAAGATCGGATCCTAGCAATCCTTGATTGGGAGAGATACACGCTCCGCTTTTTCATATGAACACTTGTTCTTCGTTTTACTTTTAATGTTCAATGATAAAAGTTGGAAGCTACAATACTTATCTTTATTTGGTTGGAAAAGGAAAATGCCTCATATGTCTTGGATAATTTGACACTTGGCAATTGTTTTGAGCTCTCAAGTAGATCATAAGTTTTTGCATGTAGTTTAAACCTATTAGTGGAGAACTACCGTAAAGCTTGTTAAAATTGGTTTGCATAATTGATCTCTCTTAAGGTCTAGATATTTTCTGGTAAAAGTGTTTGAGCAACAAGGAAGACAGATGTAGAGTATTATAATGCTTGCGATATGTTCTTATGTAAGTTTTGTCTGTACCGGTTCATACTTGTGTTTGCTTCAAACAACCTTGCTAGCCTAAGCCTTGTATCGAGAGGGAATACTTCTCATGCATCCAAAATCCTTGAGCCAACCACTATGCCAATTGTGTCCACCATACCTACCTACTATGTGGTATTTCCTGCCATTCCAAAGTAAATTGCTTGAGTGCTACCTTTAAACAATTCAAAATTTATCACCTCTGATTTGTGTCAATGTTTTATAGCTCATGAGGAAGTATGTGGTGTTTAGCTTTCAACCTTGTCATTTACTTTTGACGGACTCTCATATGGACTAGTGGCACATCCGCTTATCCAATAATTTTGCAAAAAGAGCCGGCAATGGGATTCCCGATCCCGAATTAATTAACTTAAATAGACACTCCTCCATGGTTTGTGATTGATGGACGGCACCCGAAGGATTCGGTTAGCCATGGCTTGTGTAAGCAAAGGTTGGGAGGAGTGTCATCATCATAATAAAACTAAAATAAAAAGGCACTCCTTCATGGTATGAGATTGTTGGCAGGCACCCGAGGATTCGGTTAGCCATGGTTTGTGAAAGAAAGGTTGGAAGGAGTGCCACATAAAAATTAAATAAAATGGGAGCCGCTCTTGAAAGTCCGGTTGGCGAGGTAGTTAGTGTACCCATTACCATTCGTTGACAACAACAAACACCTCTCAAAATTTTACTTTTTATGCCCTCTATATGTTTTCAAAACCAAAGCTCTAGCACAAATATAGCAATCGATGCTTTCCTCTTTGAAGGACCATTCTTTTACTTTTAATGTTGAGTCAGTTCACCTACTTCCTTCCACCTTAGAAGCAAACACTTGTGTCAACTGTGCATTGATTCTTACATACTTGCATATTTGCATTCATCATATTACTTTGTGTTGACAATATCCATGAGATATACATGTTGAAAGTTGAAAGCAACCGCTGAAACTTATATCCTCCTTTGTGTTGCTTCGATACCTTTACTATGAACTTATTGCTTTATGAGTTAACTCTTGTGCAATCTTTTGATGCTTGTCTTGAAAGTACTCTTTATGAAAAGTTTTGCTATATGTTATCTACTTGTTAGCAACTATAGATCATTGCCTTGAGTCACTTCATTCATTTCATATGCTTTGTAATAGTATGATCAAGGTTATGTAAGTAGCATGTCACTACAGAAATTATTCTTTTTATCGTTTACCTGTCGGGACGAGCAGGAACTAAGCTTGGGGATGCTGATACGTCCCCGACGTATCCATAATTTCTGTTGTTCCATGCTTGTTTTATGACAATACTTACATGTTTTGCTTGCACTTTATGATGATTTCATGCGTTTTCCGGAACTAACCTATTAACAAGATGCCACAATGCGCGCTCTCGTTTTCTCGCTGTTTTTGGTTCCGAAAGGCTGTTCGGGCAATATTCTGGAATTGGACGAAATCAACGCCAAACCTCCTATTTTTCCCGGAAGGCTCCAGAACACCGAAGAAGAGTCGAAGAGGGGCCAGGGGGCCACCAGACCATAGGGCGGCGCGGCCTGGCCTGGGCCCGCGCCACCCTATGGTGTGGAGCCCCCAGGTGCCCCCCTGCGCCGCCTCTTCGCCTATAAAATCCCTTTCGACCTAAAAACACCGTACCAATTGACGAAACTCCGTAAAGACTCCGGGGCGCCGCCGCCATCGCGAAACTCCACCTCGGGGACAGGACTCCGTTCCGGCACCTCGCCGGAACGGGGAAGTGCTCCCGGAAGCCATCTCCATCAACGCCACCGCCTCCGCCATGCTCCGTGAGTAGTTCCCCCATGGACTACGGGTTCTAGCAAGTAGCTATGCTCGGTATACTCTCCCCCATGTACTTCAATACAATGGTCTCATGAGCTGCCTTACATGATTGAGATTCATCTGATGTAATCGGTGTTGTGTTTGTTGGGATCCGATGGATGATACATTATGATTAGTCTATCTATAAAGTTTGTGAAGTTATTGTTGCTGCAATCTTGTTATTCTTAATGCTTGTCACTAGGGCCCGAGTGGCATGATCTTAGATTTGAGCTCTATATTGTTGCTTAGATTGTATCTACAAGTTGTATGCACATGTCACGGTCCGGAACCAATGGCCCCGAAGTGACAGAAATCGGGACAACCGGAGGGGATGGTAGTGATGTGAGGATCACATGTTTTCACGGTGTGTTAATGCTTTGCTCCGGTACTCTATTAAAAGGAGTACCTTAATATCCAAGTAGTTTCCCTTGAGGCCCGGCTGCCACCGGCTGGTAGGACAAAAGATGTTGTGCAAGTTTCTCATTGCGAGCACGTACGACTATATACGGAAAACATGCCTACATAATTAATAAGCCTGATGTTCTATCTTAATGCTTTGATTCCTATCAATTGCCCAACTGTAATTTGTTCACCCAACACTTGTCACTTATTGGAGAGTTACCACTAGTGTAGATCGCTGGGAACCCCGGTCCATCTTTCATCATCAAATACTTGTTCTACATGTCATCATATTACCTCTGTGTTACTATTATCGTCGTCGTGTTACTATTACTACTGCTCTCATATTACTGCTACTTTCACATCATCCCTGTTACTAGTGCTTTTCCAGGTGCAGCTGAATTGACAACTCAGTTGTTAAAGCTTATAAGTATTCTTTACCTCCCCTTGTGTCGAATCAATAAATTTGGGTTATACTACCCTCGAAGACTGCCGCGATCCCCTATACTTGTGGGTTATCAAGACTGTTTTCTGGCGCCGTTGCCGGGGAGGCATAGCTCTACTCATAAGTTCACCTGGGGAGTACACTCTACCTCTCTCTCTATTTTATTTTATTTTGTTTTGCTTAGTTTACTTTTGTCTAGTTTATTTTTGCTTAGTTTATTTCTGTCTAGTATTAGTTTGCGTAGTTTACTTTTGCTTAGTTTATTTTTGTCTTGTTTTATTTGTCTCATATACCCAAAAATCCATAAAAATTTGAAAAACCAAAAAATTAAAAACTACTGTTATGGGAGAACCAACAACCTACTTGGAGCTCATAGAATGTTATAATAATTATAGGAAATCAAGAGCTGGTGAAATAATGAGTGCTATGATAGAAAAAGTGGATACAATTGCTAAAATCTTGCTTAAACGCCATGATATAAACTGTTGCTCTCAACAGGATACTAAACATCTTAAATTTCAATGTGGCTTTAGTGAGGAATTTTTAATTAAGAACTATAATCGGAATTGCTATATTCATTATGGGTTCGAAGAGGTAGAACAATTTGTCGTGTTTATGGGAGCCTCTCGAGATCGAATCCTTCATGGTTGAGAATTATGAAACTTGTGTTGTTTGTAAGGACCTTAAAGATTATGTCTCTTCTATCCTTAATTGTTGCATAGAATGCTTCGGTAATAATCCTTATATCATTGATTATAAAGAGAGACACATTAATGCACAAGAATGCACTCACAATTTGCGAGAACCGGTGGAAGAAGAAATTGATGAACCCGAAAGCTCATTGGATGAAAAAGAGGAGGAAATTGATGAACCCGAAAGCTCATTGGATGAAAAAGAAGAGGAGAGCGACGAACAAAAGGAGGAAGAATGGATTAGCTACCCATGCCAACCTTCTAATGAGAGTAACTCTTTATCCCTTACACTATTTGATTGTCCTCCATGCTTACCGGAAGAGGTTGAATGTTATGTTCCTGTGGATTCTCTTGAAATAGTACCTATAAGTAAAACTTGTGAGAATAATTATGCTACTGTTATATATGATAATCCATGCTACTTTGATAAATCTTATGATAATGCTTTGTTTGTGCCTGATGTCGAAATGCATGGTACTAAAGAATTTTGTTTGGCAAATGTCTATGATAAAGCTCTAGATGATGGTCCTATGTTACTTGATAATATTAATTGTACTACTAATGAAAATGGGATTGGAGAGTTATTGACTTTATCTATGTGTCCCATATCTCTTGAGATTGATCAACTACCTTGTTATATTATTAATAAAAGTAAGTTTGAAAGTTTTAATTCCACTATTCTTGAACTTGATAAAAATTATATGTTTGTGGATCATGAAAAGTATGCTGCATGTGATAGTTATATTGTTGAGTTTGTTCATGAAGCTACTGAAAATTATTATGAGAGAGGAAAATATGGTTGTAGAAATTTGCATGGTACTAAAACACCTCTCTATGTGTTCAAAATTTTGAAGTTGCACTTGTTCTATCTTCCTATGCTTGTTACTTTGCTTTTCATGAACTTGTTTATTTACAAGATTCCTATGCATAGGAAGCATGTTAGGCTTAAATGTGTTTTGGATTTGCCTATTGATGCTCTCTTTTGCTTCAAATACTATTTCTTGCGAGTGCATCATTAAAACTGCTGAGCCCATCTTAATGGCTATAAAGAAAGAACTTCTTGGGAGATAACCCATGTGTTATTTTGCTACAGTACTTTGTTTTATATTTGTGTCTTGGAAGTTGTTTACTACTGTAGCAACCTCTCCTTATCTTAGTTTTGTGTTTTGTTGTACCAAGTGAAGCCTCTAATCGAAGGTTGATACTAGATTTGGATTTCTGCGCAGAAACAGATTTCTATCTGTCACGAATCTGGGCTGTTTTCTCTGTAGAAAAATCAGAAAAATATGCCAATTTACGTGCGTGTTCCTCAGATATGTACGCAACTTTCATTAGTTTTGAGTTTTCTGATTTGAGCAACGGAAGTATTTTATTAAAATTCGTCTTTACTGGCTGTTCTGTTTTTGCATTGTCTCTTGCGGACTTTAAGCGAGCTTTTCTAGACGTAGAGAGCTGTAGCTAATGTTTTATTGAGTTCTTGCAATGTGCCACTACAGGACCAAGGTGGATTCAAAAATTTTGAGTACTAACCCCTCTAATGAAGTTTATGAGAAGTTTGTTGTGAAGGAAGTTTTCAAGGGTCAAGAGAGGAGGATGATATATGATCAAGAAGAGTGAAAAGTCTAAGCTTGGGGATGCCCCCGTGGTTCATCCCTGCATATTTCAAGAAGACTCAAGAGTCTAAGCTTGGGGATGCCCAAGGCATCCCCTTCTTCATCAACTTATCAGGTTCCTCCCCTGAAACTATATTTTTATTCAGTCACATCATATGTGTTTTACTTGGAGCGTCTGTGTGCTTTTATTTTTGTTTTTTGTTTGAATAAGATCGGATCCTAGCAATCCTTGATTGGGAGAGATACACGCTCCGCTTTTTCATATGAACACTTGTTCTTCGTTTTACTTTTAATGTTCAATGATAAAAGTTGGAAGCTACAATACTTATCTTTATTTGGTTGGAAAAGGAAAATGCCTCATATGTCTTGGATAATTTGACACTTGGCAATTGTTTTGAGCTCTCAAGTAGATCATAAGTTTTTGCATGTAGTTTAAACCTATTAGTGGAGAACTACCGTAAAGCTTGTTAAAATTGGTTTGCATAATTGATCTCTCTTAAGGTCTAGATATTTTCTGGTAAAAGTGTTTGAGCAACAAGGAAGACAGTGTAGAGTATTATAATGCTTGCGATATGTTCTTATGTAAGTTTTGCTGTACCGGTTCATACTTGTGTTTGCTTCAAACAACCTTGCTAGCCTAAGCCTTGTATCGAGAGGGAATACTTCTCATGCATCCAAAATCCTTGAGCCAACCACTATGCCAATTGTGTCCACCATACCTACCTACTATGTGGTATTTCCTGCCATTCCAAAGTAAATTGCTTGAGTGCTACCTTTAAACAATTCAAAATTTATCACCTCTGATTTGTGTCAATGTTTTATAGCTCATGAGGAAGTATGTGGTGTTTAGCTTTCAACCTTGTCATTTACTTTTGACGGACTCTCATATGGACTAGTGGCACATCCGCTTATCCAATAATTTTGCAAAAAGAGCCGGCAATGGGATTCCCGATCCCGAATTAATTAACTTAAATAGACACTCCTCCATGGTTTGTGATTGATGGACGGCACCCGAAGGATTCGGTTAGCCATGGCTTGTGTAAGCAAAGGTTGGGAGGAGTGTCATCATCATAATAAAACTAAAATAAAAAGGCACTCCTTCATGGTATGAGATTGTTGGCGGGCACCCGAGGATTCGGTTAGCCATGGTTTGTGAAAGAAAGGTTGGAAGGAGTGCCACATAAAAATTAAATAAAATGGGAGCCGCTCTTGAAAGTCCGGTTGGCGAGGTAGTTAGTGTACCCATTACCATTCGTTGACAACAACAAACACCTCTCAAAATTTTACTTTTTATGCCCTCTATATGTTTTCAAAACCAAAGCTCTAGCACAAATATAGCAATCGATGCTTTCCTCTTTGAAGGACCATTCTTTTACTTTTAATGTTGAGTCAGTTCACCTACTTCCTTCCACCTTAGAAGCAAACACTTGTGTCAACTCGTGCATTGATTCTTACATACTTGCATATTTGCATTCATCATATTACTTTGTGTTGACAATATCCATGAGATATACATGTTGAAAGTTGAAAGCAACCGCTGAAACTTATATCCTCCTTTGTGTTGCTTCGATACCTTTACTATGAACTTATTGCTTTATGAGTTAACTCTTGTGCAATCTTTTGATGCTTGTCTTGAAAGTACTCTTTATGAAAAGTTTTGCTATATGTTATCTACTTGTTAGCAACTATAGATCATTGCCTTGAGTCACTTCATTCATTTCATATGCTTTGTAATAGTATGATCAAGGTTATGTAAGTAGCATGTCACTACAGAAATTATTCTTTTTATCGTTTACCTGCTCGGGACGAGCAGAAACTAAGCTTGGGGATGCTGATACGTCCCCGACGTATCCATAATTTCTGTTGTTCCATGCTTGTTTTATGACAATACTTACATGTTTTGCTTGCACTTTATGATGATTTCATGCGTTTTCCGGAACTAACCTATTAACAAGATGCCACAGTGCCAGTTCCGTTTTCTGCTGTTTTTGGTTCCGTAAAGGCTGTTCGGGCAATATTCTTGGAATTGGACGAAATCAACGCCAAACCTCCTATTTTTCCCGAAGGCTCCGAACACCGAAGAAGAGTCGGAGAGGGGCCGGGGGCCACCGGACCATAGGGCGGCGCGGCCTGGCTCGGGCCCGCGCCACCCTATGGTGTGGAGCCCCTGTGTGCCCCTCGCGCCGCCTCTTCGCCTATAAAATCCCTTTCGACCTAAAAACACCGTACCAATTGACGAAACTCCGTAAAGACTCCGTGGCGCCGCCGCCATCGCGAAACTCCAACCCGGGGGACAGAACTCGTTCCGGCACCTCGCCGGAACGGGGAAGTGCCCCGGAAGCCATCTCCATCAACGCCACCGCCTCCGCCATGCTCCGTGAGTAGTTCCCCCATGGACTACGGGTTCTAGCAAGTAGCTATGTCGGTATACTCTCCCCCATGTACTTCAATACAATGGTCTCATGAGCTGCCTTACATGATTGAGATTCATCTGATGTAATCGATGTTGTGTTTGTTGGGATCCGATGGATGATACATTATGATTAGTCTATCTATAAAGTTTGTGAAGTTATTATTGCTGCAATCTTGTTATTCTTAATGCTTGTCACTAGGGCCCGAGTGGCATGATCTTAGATTTGAGCTCTATATTGTTGCTTAGATTGTATCTACAAGTTGTATGCACATGTCACTGTCCGGAACCAATGGCCCCGAAGTGACGAAATCGGGACAACCGGAGGGGATGGTAGTGATGTGAGGATCACATGTTTTCACGGTGTGTTAATGCTTTGCTCCGGTACTCTATTAAAAGGAGTACCTTAATATCCAAGTAGTTTCCCTTGAGGCCCGGCTGCCACCGGCTGGTAGGACAAAAGATGTTGTGCAAGTTTCTCATTGCGAGCACGTACGACTATATACGGAAAACATGCCTACATAATTAATAAGCCTGATGTTCTATCTTAATGCTTTGATTCCTATCAATTGCCCAACTGTAATTTGTTCACCCAACACTTGTCACTTATTGGAGAGTTACCACTAGTGTAGATCGCTGGGAACCCCGGTCCATCTTTCATCATCAAATACTTGTTCTACATGTCATCATATTACCTCTGTGTTACTATTACTGCTGCTGTGTTACTATTACTACTCGCTCTCATATTATCGCTACTTTCACATCACCCCTGTTACTAGTGCTTTTCCAGGTGCAGCTGAATTGACAACTCAGTTGTTAAGGCTTATAAGTATTCTTTACCTCCCCTTGTGTCGAATCAATAAATTTGGGTTATACTACCCTCGAATGGCGAATCAAGAATAAGGTGCGCCGGCAATAAGCCTGGCACAGCTATAACCTGGGACATGTGTTTAACAGTATGCAATAAGGATGTGGGACATGTTTATTTATTTATTTTCTCTTTATTTTATGTTTCTTTTTTTACCCCAAATGCTATACTATTTTATTTTTCTTATCTTTTCAAGATAATAGCAAAGCAATATATATATGCATGAGTATGCAAAAAAAAAGTTATACATACACAAAATATTGACCAACACAATATTAATTATTCATACATAAAATATTGGCCATGACCATATGAGTAGTTATGAATTACACAAAATATGAGTTATAGATTGCAAATAAAGTTTTACATCATCGATTGAGAAGAGTGTTTCGCTTTCTTCTTGCTTTTCTTGCTCGTCGTTGAATAATTTAGCCCCGTGTCGTAACTTCTTCTTTTGAAGGGTCGACCTGACCTCGGTAGCGTGGTCCTCGCTTCTTCTTGTGGTGTATGTTGTGTCTTCGTCCTCGGATTCTTCCATCATTGGGTCTCCGACTTGTCCTTCGAAGTCTTCCTTGTTGGCGACTCCATCCATTCCGACGATGGTCCTCTTGCCTCTCCTCACGATAACACGGCTAGGCCCGGATGGGTCGGTTATGAAGAAGCATTGGTGCACGTGTTCTCGCCGCACCCATGGCTCATTCCGCGCGGTGGCGTTCGTGGACTTTGATTTGTTGGCTTCGGGTAGAAACATGGTGATGAAATACCGGTCTTCTTTTGTGACGCTCTTAGCCCATCCGATACGGAACATCGGCACTTTCTCCCCGAGCGTAGCTAAGCTCCCGGATTTCCTCGATTCTTCCGTAGTATCTAGTCTTTACGTCACCCGTCCAGGAATCCATCGTTACCCCGAGTTCCGGTAAACACTGTTCTTGTCTTTTTCTTCCGTGTAGAATGTGTACCCGTTGATATCGTACGCTTGGTAAGTCATGATGTTGGGCGCGGGGCCATGTGACAAGGCCAATACTAGTTTATCCTTGTCGAATCCATTGGTGGGGGATTAGCATCAATGTGGTCTTTGAACCAGCGCGCGAAAGAGGAGTTGTGCTCTCCGTATATTTCTCGCTTCCATCATCATCGGCTTGCCACTGTTCTCTATCATGGTTTTGTGCTCTTTCAACCAAGGATCGATCAAGTCAATGTGTTGTAGCGCTACTAAGTTGGCCCTCGTCAAAGTCGGAAGTCCGACCGTACATGTGAACGTGCAGTTCCTTCCTTCCATTTTTGTGGCCTACTCCCTCGAACTCGCGGAGATGCTTGTTTTGAGGCAAACCAACAGTGGTCCTCGATGTCTAGATAATTCGTGCGTAAAGAGATGCACTCTTCGGTGAGCCAGCCCTGGACGATGCTTCCATCCGGATGTGACCTATTACGAACGTATCCTTTAATGACCCCATTCATTCTTTCAAACGGCATCATGTTGTGTAAGAATGCCGGCCCTAGACTGACGATATCATCCATGATATGGATCAACAGATGGACCATCACGTCAAAGAATGCAGGCGGGAAGTACATCTCCATCTCACATAGGATCACCACGATCTCTTCCCCGTAGCCTTGCGACTTTCTTCACGCTTATCGACTTCCGAGTTATGATGTCGAAAAGTTACAGAGCTCGACTCAGCGTTGCACGGACATGGTCATCCATTATACCTCGGATTGCAACCGGAAGAATCTGCGTCATCATCACGTGACGGTCATGAGACTTCATGCCGCTGAAGTTTCGTTTCTTGGGGTCCATGTATCCGCTTATTAGCCCGGAGTAACCGAAGGGCACTCCGACTCCTAGAAGGCAATTGAAAAATTGATCGACCTCGGCCGGACTAATAGTGAAGCGAGGAGGGGGACAGTAATAGTCCGGCCGCTTAATCCTTTTGCGCTTCGACCGCCGTCCGCCTCCTCCTCCGATCGTCCCTCTTGGGCCGGCGGGATCTCGAAGCTCTTCCCCGATGCCCAAAACTTTCAGGTCGTGTCTTGCTTTCGGCCCATCTTTGGTCCGGTCTCGGCATGTTGAGAAGAGTGCCAAGCAAGCTCTCGCACACGTTCTTTGTAATATGCATGACATCAAGGCAAAGTGAGGTGTATCGAGAATTTTCCAAGACGGCAAGTCCCAAAACACGGACCTCCTTTTCCATACACCAATGAGCGGCGTCGTTTCCTTTTTCTTCTTCTTCTCTCCAGGCTTTTGACGAATCTTTCCCGGCGCAGGGCACTCCTTCCAACCTTTCAAGCAATGTATCGATCTCTTCGCCGCTCTTCTTACGTGGAGGTCCTCGGGGTTCATTTGTACCATCGAACAGTATCTCCATGCTTTCTCCACGGGTCGGTCTTCTGTTGCCACCTTCGATGCCCCATGTAAACTGTTTTCGAAGAGCCGGGATCCTTACCAAGCTGCAAAAACATCGTCTCTTCCATGCACCTGACACATGCCTTGTGTCCATGGCACACCTGGCACGAAATGTAACTGTATCCGAGGTAGTCCTGCACCGTCGTGATCAACATGGCTCTCAAAGAGAAATATTCTTCCGCAACAGCGTCCCATGTATCTACCCCTTCCTCCGCCCACAACGTTTCAAGCTCCTCCTTTAATAGTTCGAGATACATGTTGATATCGTTTCCTGGCTGTGTTGGCCCTTGAATTAGCATACTCATCTGTATGTACTTCCTCTTCATGCACAGCCAGGGCGGGAGGTTGTAGATCCATACAAACACGTGCCATGTGCTATGTGTGCTGCTCTGGTTTCCGAACGGATTGAATCCGTCCGTTCTCGCACCCAACCTGATGTTTCTGGGATCTGCCCCAAAACTTCCGAATTCATTGTCTAATGCTTTCCACTGGCTTGCATCCGAAGGGTGCGTCAAGCACCGGGTGCGCAATCCGCTCTTCATCATTCAAGACCGCCTCCTTTCTTCTCGCGTGCCGCCGCATGAGCTTTGCTTCCTTGCGGTCCGCGTAGAACCGTTGAAGCCGGGGGGGCGAGCGGGAAGAACCACACAACTTTCCGAGGAGCTTTCTTCTTCCCTTTCTTGTACCGTTCAGCTTCACACACAGGACATTTGGTCTTGTCCATGTGCTCATTGCGATACATGATACAGTCATTGATGCAGGCGTGATACTTTTCGTGGGGTAAGTCGAGAGGGCACGTGATTCTCTTGGCCTCGGCTAGACTACCGGGACACGTGTTCCCGGCAGGAAGGAGATCTTTCACGTATTCCAGGATGTCGTCGACGCTTGTGTCCGTCCATCCGTGTTTCGCCTTCATCTCGCAAGCACATCGAGAGCTACTCTCAAGCGAGACTCCCCAACCCGCGACCCGAGTCGTACAACGGAGTATTCGAGTTCTATCTCGAGTTGCTCAAGCTTTGATTTCCGCTTGGCGCCTTTCGTCTTTTCGAGAAGCGAGATCTTGAAGATGAGGGTCCCACACGACCGAAGCTAGCGGCACCTCTTCGTCGTCGTCAAGGTTACCGTCGTCGTCAAGGTTATCGTCCCGTGCGACAAGCTCTTCATCGTCATCAATATCATGATGCCCTCCTTCTTGCCGGCCATTATTACCACCTGCCGCCGTCGCCCGATTGACCTCCGCGCCATCATCACTCATCCATTGAGTGTGTCCATGCATGAAACCATTAGTGAGCAGGTGCCCCTGCAATTTGCCTGAATACGGGTCAAACCATTTCCCTCGTTTGCATCTCCGGCACGGACACAATACCTCCGTGCGGTTATTTTCATACATGTCGATGATCGCGTGTTGCGTATATCTCATCACGATGCTTTCACTCATCTCGATAACCATTATCGCCTGCATGGTAAGATTACATAATTGATTAGAACCATGCATCCGTCGGTAGTTTTCACAGAAAATTTCGGCATGACCTTCCTACACGGTAGGACATAGGAGCGCCAGAAATGTGCCGAAACGGAACTTAAAGAATCAACATTTCAGCGCAACGTTGGCAACTCATTTTCAACGCCAACACACACAAGCACAAGCACAACATATATATATATATATATATATATATATATATATATATATGCCACACACGAGAAATTTGCTTCAAATGTCCAACATACGTCGATTTCATTCCTCAATTTGTTCATTAATCACCTATTTGTTTGATATATTCGTCAACGAGATCGAGACGTCGCGCTGCTACCACGGCGTATGGAAGCCGACTTTCTAGATCTAGATCTAGATTGAGCGGTCAATGCGGGATAGTAGATCTACATCTACATAGGGGGATGTGGGAGATGCATGTAGGAAGGGAAGATTTGCTCAAAAAATATGATTTTGTTTGGTGAAATTGGTGAAATTGGGGAAATGGGCAAAAATGAGCTGAGTTGGGAGAAGGCTCGGGTTTGTGTGGAGGAGTGGAGTGGTAGTAGTGGGAGTGGTTGTTGAGCAGAAATAACTGCCCAGGTTACTGCCGGCGCACCAGGGCATGGGCGGTGCGCCGGCAGAACATAGCCCTTTCGGCTATATCACCCCGGGCCAGGCCCAAGAATCATTGCCGGCGCACCAGCCCAGGGGTGCGCCGGCAATAGCGCATTTTCCGCCGGCGCACCCCTGGGCTGGTGCGCCGGCAATGATTCTTGGGCCTGGCCCGAATCGGCCGCGGCCATGCCAGGATTTTTCCCCGGCGCGTCTTTTCCGCTGCTGCGCCGGCAGTAGTGCTGCATCGCCGGCGCGGCTGAAAAGTGGTGCGCCGGCAACTGTTTCCACCGGCGCATGTCCTAGGTGGTGCGCCGGCACCACTTGCCTCCACCTATAGGCTTTTTCCTAGTAGTGTATATTGTAAGCTATGTTGGGTTCGCCTCGAACCCAGGAGTATTCCTCTTAGGACCCAAGAGGAGCTCCGAGACGATATATGTATGATTATTGTAATATTAAATTAATGAGTTATGGACCTGCTATGTTCTGTTGTACTACTCTGAGGGATGTAATATTTGCGGAATGGTACTTCGTGAATGTTATATCAACGACCGGCATACTACAACATGCAGTGGTATGCGGTGGTCACCACAGCTTGGTATCGGAGCAAAAGCTTTGACCTTAGGTTGGAACCTAGTAAATGGGACCAAACGTTAGGAGTCAAATAGGATTAGTAAAGAATTCTCTAAAAATATGGTGTATATTCAATTGAGAATACAACAATCATATCTTTTAGTGCGATACTTCTTTATTATCTCTATTATGATGCATTATTACTAGTCTTATAATCTTTCTATTTCTACAGCCAACATGGCAAGTTCACGTCCGGGACGAAACGTGAAAGTGATGGATTCCACACTGAGTGAATATGAAGGAGGACTTGCGAGATATTCTACGAGCCATGTTACTTGAATTTGGGTGTGATCCCCAGATCCAAGTAAAGAAATACATGTACTATGATGGTACTGTATTGGCCAAGTGTAGGGTAGGACTGCGACTTCCCGAATCTTTGGGAATGAGCGTAGTAATGCCAGCAGGTGAAGCCAGAACTATCAACACAGCCTACCATATAGCCATTATGAGAGCCATCACAGATATTCGGGAGCATAAGACGAAAGAGCTTATGGGTTCCGAATTCACCCACATTCCTCATATGCAGGAGGAAGAAGATCCCATGCTTAACCACTACAAATATGCAAAACGCAAACCAATAGCAGCTGCAAAATACATGGACAATAGCCGCAACTTAATATCATTGCTCTTTCAGTTGAACCATCATCTGACGGGAGCAATTGATACGATGTTAGAGGAGTTTACTGAACCCAAGGAGGAGACTAGGGGGAAAGAACCTATGGAGAATGTGGTGCACACACCAGTTTACTCAGCTGGTGACTACATTAGTATTGATCCTCTCGAGCGTGAAACGACACATGTTACACCTGGGAACTATCTGGGTAGTTCCTATGGAGGATATGAGGGCAGAGAGGTATCTGGAAACAATCAGCGTTCCGATACTCCTATAGAAAACTCCACGGGTTGGCGTTGGCGATCTGATACGGGAACTCATAGTACTTCAGTGTATTATGACGGAGAGATGAATGAGGACGCCACAACCCAGAACCAGAGTTATCCTAGTACTGAAGGAGTTGATGAAGGGTATCCGACACAGGTTGAGTCGGATACGAATGTTGGAAATACCTATGGTGGAGCTACAGGGGAGTACACCCGATGGGTGGACTATGATGCACTTAACGATCAGTTTGTGAACACTGATTTCTCCCTAGGATCATCATCTGATTCCGACTACCAGCCGACGGGGAGACCTTATGTTCCAGGGTCTATCAGGAGGACGACACGTTCGACCGGATGGAAGCCTGGGATGTACCGGGAGTGAAGATCGACTAGAGTCCACCAAGGGAGGCGAGGCTATAATACACAAGTACCACGTGTATTATAGTATGTAATATTTGTAGAAATTTGTACATATACTTTAATAAGTGAGTTTACATACTCACATCGACTTGAGTATTGTAATAAGACCACTTAAGTATGTATATACATGGTATATGTTTTGTATGATTTGGATTTGCTTCTTGATTTCCATTGCGTGACTAGTTCCGTGCACAAAGTTGAGCTAGAAAACTTGCGCATGGAGTAATTATGAGTATCATCTTGTGTTGCAGAACTAGGGGGTTATGTCGGGAGCGATAGGTGAGGAGACCGAAGCGCAGCGCATGGAGCGCGAAGCAAAACAAAAGGAAGAGGCTGAGGAAGCAGCCAGAAATCAGTTTCCACCACCACCACCACCCATGACGCAGCAAAATTTCGTCCAATATATGCAAATGATGGAAGAGAGGCAATGTATTACGTTGGAGCAGCAGAACAAATTCTTCCAAGAGTTGCTGCAGCAGAACAGGGTGGAGAGACGTGAGAATCCGGGAGTCACCTTAGCAGACTTCCAGAACGCCAAGCCTATATCTTTCGCATACGCGCCCGAGCCAATGGACGTGGAAGATTGGCTTATGGACACTGAGCGAAAGCTCAATACTGTTGGTTGCAACAATGTCATAGCCGTTTATCGGGCTGGAAAGGTATTTACCTGGGAGGAGATTGCAAGGAAGTTCAGGGAATCCAATGTCCCTGAAAGTATTGTGGAACTGAAGCGTCGAGAATTTGAAAGTCTCGAGCAGAAGGACAAGGCAATCCTGACTTATGTCAGGGAATTCTCAAAGCTGTCCCGGTATGCTGTTGAAGAAGTCAACACCGAGGACAAGAAAAAGAAGAGGTTTTTGAGGGGGTTAAGTCCCCAGTTCAAGGTACAGCTCCGTATGATGAGAGCAACAGAATTCCAAGAGTTGGTGGATGCAGCCATCACTCTGGAAGATGATTTCAAACAACTGCAGGAGGAAAAGAGGAAGAAGGCCAAGTTTGAGCATAAAAGGTTTATTAGTAACAAGCCCAACACCAGCTTGAGTTTCAAGACGAGATACAACAACAACAACAACAACAACAACAACAACAACAACAACAACAACAACAACAACAACAACAACAATAGCAACTACTACGGTAGTAGGAGGAACCAAGCATTCCAGACTGCAAATCAAGCGGTTTGCAAAAGCTGTGGACTCACAGGACATTTCGCTAAGGATTGTAAGAAGCCAAGGATCATATGCTTTGGTTGTCGCCGGGAGGGGCACATGCTGAAGGACTGCCCCAAGAAAAATAATGGAGGAGGTCAGTCAGGAGGAGGAGGAAATCGTGGAGGAAATAACGGAGGGAATTGGAAGAATAAGAAGCCCTTCGGCAAGCTGAACTGCACTAGTCTGGAGGAGGTGGTCAACTCCGATCAGGCGGTGATAGGTACGCTCCAGATACTCACTCATCCTGGCAAAGTACTTTTTGATACTGGTGCAACTACATCATTCATTTCCCAACAATTCATCATCAAACATGGGATTAGCTGCACTAAGTTAGATACACCCATAACCATACTTTCTGCGGGGGGAACGATAGTAGTAACCCATACCAAACAAAAACAAGTCATCATGATCAATAAGTGCGCGTTTGACGCGGACCTTTTCATTTTACCGATGAAGGACATTGATGTCATTCTTGGTATGAACTGGTTAGAAGGTAATGGAGCATTGATCGACTGTGTGAATAAGACGGTATCTTTGAAAAGCCCTGATGGAAGTAGAATGATCTACCAAGGCGACAAACATACACAGATTGAAGTGGAGCTACAGTTGAACAGCATGAAGGAGGTGAAGTTAGAGGATATACCGGTAGTGAATGAATTCCAGGATGTGTTTCCTGCGGAATTACCAGGTATGCCACCAGATAGGGAGATAGAATTCACTATCGACCTAATTCCAGGAACAACTCCGATTGCTAAAGCACCATATAAGATGGGGCCCAAGGAGTTGAAAGAACTTAAGGAGCAACTGGACGACTTGGAACATAAAGGATTCATATAGGAAAGTGTTTCACCATGGGGATCACCTGTAATCTTCGTGGATAAAAGAGATGGAGGAAGAAGGATGTGCGGAGACTACAGGAATCTGAACAACGTCACAATCAAGAACAAGTATCCACTTCCAAGAATACAAGATCTATTCGATCAAGTTAGAGGCGCGGGGTCTTTTCCAAAATTGATCTAAGATCCGGTTATCACCAGATAAAGATCAAGAAGGAAGACGTTCCGAAAACTGCCTTTGTTTCAAGGTATGGACATCATGAATACCTTGTAGTGCCTTTTGGATTAACCAATGCTCCAGCAATTTTCATGAATCTCATGAATAAGATTTTCATGCCATATCTAGACAAGTTTGTCATCGTATTCATTGATGATATCTTGATCTATTCCAAAGACAAAGCTGAACATGCTGAACATCTGAGGTTAGTGTTGCAAACACTAAGGGAACATCAACTCTATGCCAAATTTAGCAAGTGTGAATTTTGGCTAGATCAAGTGGAATTTCTTGGTCATGTCATTAGTAAAGATGGAATAGCTGTGAACCCGAGCAAAGTAGCAGCAGTTCTAGAATGGGAAGCACCCAAGACCGTCAAGGGAATCAGAGGATTCCTAGGAATGGCAGGATATTATCGGAGATTCATTGAAGGATTCTCCAAGATAGCAGGACCCATGACGAAGCTGTTAAGAAAGAACACACCATTTGTGTGGTCAGAAGAGTGTGAGAAGAGTTTTCAAACTCTGAAAGAGAAACTCACCACGGCACCGGTGTTAGCAGTTCCGGAAGTTGGCAAGGATTACACCGTGTACTGTGACGCATCCAAGCATGGATTGGGTTGCGTAATTATGCAAGATCGGAAAGTGATATCTTATGGATCGAGGCAACTCAGACCTCATGAAGTGAACTATCCAACACATGACTTGGAATTAGCAGCAGTGGTATTTGCACTCAAAACTTGGAGACATTTTCTCTATGGAGCCAAGTGTGAGCTCTATACGGATCATAAGAGTCTCAAATACTTCTTCACTCAGAAGGAACTCAACATGAGGCAGAAAAGATGGCTTGAACTGATCAAGGATTATGATTTGACAATCAATTATACTCCAGGAAAGGCCAATGTTGTAGCAGATGCTTTGAGTAGGAAGAGCACCGGAGGAGTGGAACAAGAAATATCACCGGAGTTGAGGAAGGAAATAAGTCAAGCCCAAATACAACTTTGGGAGAAGGAAGCTCATGAAGGACTGTCGGCTTTGCAAGTAGCCGATGAGCTAAGTGTTAACCTGAAGAATGAGATAATGATGGGTCAGCTGGACGATCCATTCATCGTGGAGGAGATGAGAAGAATAGATGAAGGAAGACCATCAGAATTTCATCGAGGAGAATCGGGATCATTATGGTTCTAGAAGAGGATTTGTGTTCCAGATATTGCTGAAATTAAGGAAGTAATACTCCGGGAAGCCCATCAAACACCATATTCCATTCATCCGGGTAGTACAAAGATGTACATGGATCTAAAGGAGCTATTCTGGTGGAACAACATGAAGAGAGAAATCGCACAATACGTGGTGGAATGCCATACCTGCCAATGAGTGAAGGCTGAACATCAGAGTCCGGCAGGGAAATTACAACCTTTCCCTATTCCAGAATGGAAATGGGAGGAGATAGGGATGGATTTCATCACCGGACTACCCATGACTAATAAAAAGAAGGACATGATATGGGTAATCGTGGACCGGTTGACGAAGAGTGCACACTTCTTAGCGGTAAATCAGCAGGACAAAGGAGAGAAACTCATCGATCTTTATATCAAGGGGATCGTGAGTAAACATGGAGTACCCAAGAAGATCGTGTCGGATCGAGGATCCGTGTTCACGTCAGCATTTTGGAAGCAACTACACAAAGCTTTAGGATCCAAGTTGGACTATAGTACCGCCTATCATCCTCAGACAGGTGGACAAACGGAAAGAACCAACCAGATCCTAGAGGATATGCTTAGGGCTTGTGCCCTAGACTTCGGAGGATCATGGGAAGAGCACTTACCACTAGCAGAGTTTTCATACAATAATAGCTATCAAAGCAGCATCAAGATGGCACCATTCGAAGCTCTGTATGGAAGAAAGTGTAGATCACCGATATGTTGGTATGAAGCCGGAGCAAGCAAAGAGTTCAACCCTGATTATGTCAAGGAAAAGCAACAAATCATTGACATTATCAGGGATAGGCTCAAGATAGCCCAGAGCCGACAGAAGAGTTATGCCGATCAAAAGAGGAGAACATGGGAGCCACGAGTTGGAGACATGGTATACCTTAAGGTGAGCCCGATGAAAGGACTTCAGAGGTTTGGAGTAAAAGGAAAGCTAAGCCCTAGGTACATCGGACCTTTCAAGATTCTGAGTTAAAACCGAGGGTTAGGCTTTGAATTGGAACTACCGGGAAGGTTATCTCAGGTTCACAACGTATTTCATGTGTCGCAACTCAGAAAATGTTTGAAGACCCCAGATGAACCAGTATCACATGAAGAGCTCGAGTTACAACCAGATTTGACATACATCGAGAAGCCAGCGAAGATTCTCGAGGAAAACTGGAAACAACTCAGGAATCGAGCAATAAAGTATTGCAAGATACAATGGAAGCATCATCCCGAGAGGGAAGCCACCTGGGAAAAGGAGGAAGACCTAAGGAAAACATACCCCGAACTTTTCAGGTATTACAACCACAACTTCGGGACGAAGTTTTCTTTAAGGGGGAAAGGCTGTAATGTCCCAGGTTTAGAGACGATCGAGGGGTAGATTTTAGAAAGGGATGTGCATTGCATTGTAATTTACGGGAAAATTCCGCGCTTTTAAAACAAAACTGCATCGAAGGGGGACAGGTTTCTCTCTCGACACCTTACAGGGTTAGGGGTTCGAGAGTGCGATGAACTTGTTCCTACTTATCTAAATTAGGGTTTTGAGAAGAGAGAAGTGATATTGCATTGAAATCTTAAGTTGCATGATTGAATTACAAGTTAAGTTGTATGATTGAATTCAAACCAAATTTGAATTTGAATTTCAAATTCAAACATCAAATGATCATCACATAATTCAAATTTGAGATAATTTCACAAACAATCATCATTAAGCAAGAATATAAGTAAGACAACAATTATATTAAGCTCAATAAGGAAAACTTGAGCTTTATTGATCATCACACACATAATACATTGTCTTTACAATATTCAGATTTGAATTATGGAATTTACAAGACATTACAAGAATTGAATAAATAGAAACAGAAAAAGGAAAATTACAAGTATTTAAATGTCCTAAACTACAATGTTGATCATCATGTAAGTCTTGCTCAAGAAGATCTTGATCTTCATCTTGATCAGCAGATTGTTCCTGTACACACACACAACAAACAGAAAATTAGGCCAAGTGGCAAAGCCACTTGGCAGGTTAGCAAATATTACAAAGGGTGGATATGATCAAGTCGCCGAGCTGATCTCTCCACAGCACAAGTCCCAAGCTGGACTTGCACACACACACAACCAGGCAGCACACAAGGCAGTGTGCATGTGTAACACACACACAGTGAGTCACCATGGTAAGTTGTGGTGCTGTCGACCAAAGAAGCCATGGCTGGCCATATAAAAGCTTTTCACAGCCAAACCCTAGCCACTTGATTCATCCATCGACAGGATTGCTCTGGTAAGCCACCAAGAACACCAAGAATAGAAGAACAGCCACTGCTGTTCAACCATTCCACAAACACCAGAAACAAATCAGGAATCAAGGTTTGCAAGGAGGAGCAGGGCAAGCACATCAATCCATCCAGAAGCAAACCCTCTACACCAACCCTATTTCTAGGAGCTGGAGTGAGGTATACATATCATCATGAACAAACTAGATGGTTTTGTTCATAAACTGCACAGGCATGATCACAAGCACACAAAGGGTGGGGTAACCCCTGTTTTGATCATCATTTGGTCAGAGACCAAGTGAAACCTGGTAGAAGTGGAAAGGACCAGGGATCAATCAAGCCTATACCCATGGTTATGCCAACCAGAATAGTGGTAGCATCATCCAAATGGAAACAGGAAAGTAAACAATCCCGCAGACTATCCAAGTACAACCAGACCACACTAGCCCTTCTAAGACCATCAGAATATAGACACTTATATGTCTATTTTCATTTCAACATCAATTATACTGGAAGTCATATGACTACCAGTAATATTGCAGAGTAGCACACAAAAGAGGTAGGAGCAACCTTTACTAGCACATCAAGCATTGCTAGGGTCACAACAACTACCTAGCCACACAGAAAAGCCAAAAGAGAAGCATATCATCACTCCAAGGGAGTTCATGCATCACAGGAGGTGCCAACACATGTTGGTTTCCATCCAGATAGGGCATAGGATGCAACAATCTACTACTGTATCAAGTAGATCATGTCTATTGTCAGCAATAGGAAGCTAAGCTTCACTGACAAGCATAGATAAATAAAAAACAACCACACATTAAGCCAAGCAATTGTATCATTACTCAGATTGAGTTCAAAGAGGAGCTAGGGTCCCCAACTACTGTTGGCATCCCTCTAGCTCAATCCAACTCATTATAAGAATCATCACTACCAGCAGTTCATCTCATTTATCCACCTAGTCAAGCAAGACAACACAGATAAATGAATATCCAAGAAATCCACACACCAGAGCCTTGCAGTGGATCCAAGTGATCACTGCAAGCAACAGCAATTACCTGAGCCAATCACAGCACACACCAGCACAAGGCATGGTGATGCACAATCACCAGAATAAGCCGTACGAGCATAAGCAGTAAGTAAAGCAAGCAATAATCAAGCAGCTGATGATCACTGGATCACCAGAGCTTGCTAAAGCATGCTAGCACCCAATTCTAGCATCACACTGACCATAGATAATTAAATGGCCATACATAATCAACAGTTGCTTCACAGATAATCAAATAGATGATATATGATTGTATTCAGAAGCACATCAAGGGCTTGATGAACCACTGGATCTTGCTAAACAACTAAAGCACATACCAGTAATCACTGAATCATGCAATTAAGCCAATAGCAATGCTCAGATAAGCCTGCTCATGAATTTGAGCACAAGAACTAGCCACAGGAGCTCTGGCACTTGCAAATTTGCAAGAATTGCATACTGCAATTAAGTCATTGAAGCATCTATGAATACACATGAGTGCCAGACAAGCATAGAAACAAGAACAGAGGAACAGGGAAGAAATTCTAGCAAGTAAAGCAAGCTTACACAAGCACATCAGCATCACCAGCACACGCAGCACAGCAGCAACGCAGCAGCAGCAGCAAGCCAGCCATCGAGCAGCATAGGCACCAGGAACAGCAAGCCATGGCTAGAGCTACTGAGAGAGGAAGAAGAACAAGCACATGAGAGAGAAGAATAAGTGGCTAACGTACCAGGGTCGAGCAGGCAGACCACCATGGCGGCCACGGCAGCACACGCCAGGGCGCGGCGGCGCCAGGCCAAGCCAGGCCATGGCGGCACCACAGCACCACCCCACCATGGCAGCACAGCCACGGCGGCGCCATCACCCCAGGAGCTTGGGGAGCCGCGGGATCAAGCGGATCCCGAAACCTAGCCATGGCGGAGAGGATCGATGATAAGCGGAGGATGGCGTCAGCTCCAGATCGACGCGGATGGAAGAGATCGCCAGCAGCTAGCGGTTCGATTGCGCCCCATGGCGAGGGCCATGGCGGCCGGAGACCGCCGGAATCGGCCGGCGACGGTGCGGGCGACGCAAGTCGCCAGGGAGAGGAAAGGGGATTAGGGTTAGGTCGAGCGGCGCGAGAGAGAGAGAGAGAGAGAGAGTGAGCGGGTTGGGCCGGACCAGGTGGGTCGGCCAAACCTAACCCGTTGGGCCACCTGACAGGTGGGGCCCAAGGGCAAATTGGTCATTTCACAATTCATAAAAAGGCAGAAACTTTGAAATTAAATAAGAAATGCTTTGAAGCTCTAAAAAAATAATTAAAAATATGAAAATTGATCAGCATAAAATTCTCTATTTAAATAAAATACCAAATAGAATTTTTGAAGACAATTAAGAATAAGTCCTAATTTGATGATTTAAATAAGGATTTAAATCACACATATTACTTTCAATAAAGAAAATAAGTCCATTAATACATTTGGACTTTAAAAACATCTTGACAATATTTCAAGATTGTATTTTACCCTAAATTAAGTATCCCCAAATCATTCTTAGTATTACCTCTCACATAAAATAATAAGTCATCGGAAAGGGGGGAGCAAACCCTAAAAATGGAAAGCATGCATAATTGCTTCTTTAACCATTGCCCTTATCAGACAATGATGCTATTTTTCGTAGACGAGAGGACAAGGGTCAGTCCACACCTTCCAACCGCAAAACTTTGCAGTGTTCAGGCAAGTTCATCACTTGCTCATGTCATTTGAGTATCTTTATCAAATTACTTGCAAAGTACTATGATTATCACTATTGCATAAAAACCAAAACCACTACTTTCATAACTATGAATATGACTATGTGGTGGGAAATGGAACCATGGATTGTGTTGATATGGTGGAGGTTCCAGTGCAAGGGTTTATATCCATCTAGGATTAAACAACAAATGTCGCCAGTGATTCTTGTGTCGTAATACCCGTGTTAACCATAAGATCTGGAGTGGGACGGAATAGTCAATTGTATTTCCACCTCTTGTACATCAACGGATGCGCTTGCCGTAGACACTTGTATCCTGAGGGACAAGCGGTAGGTTGGGGAAGACTTAAGTCCCCACGGTAATGCGGTCTATGATGGATTGTAAGATGTCCGGAACGGTCTATCCATGATTGATAGGGGAAGGCATATAAAATTGTTCGGAACGGTCTACCTTAATCGGTATAGGGGAGAACAAATGCCCGGAACGGTCTCATCATGATTATAGGGGAAGACAGTCTTACAAAAGGGTGGGTGTGCGAGGTAGCGGAGGAATATGATTGGCTATGACCTTATACCTGGCCTCACACCATAGGTAGTGTGGACGGGAGAGCTGCCCGGTTGGCACCAAGTTTAAGATCTCTTATGGGTAAAGCAACACACCTCTGCAGAGTGTAAAGAACTGTGACCTGTCACTCCCTGTTCCGGGATATGGAACTGCGAACGCGGCCGGAAAGGAGCTCCATGAAGTTCTAGTAAACCGGTGAAGGCTGACGGACATAGCTCTTTGGAATAAAAGCAATCTCTTGAAGAAATGTTTATCAAAACCTGCATTGGTATTAGACTTTCTGGTCTAATATCGTAGCTAGTGCATCAAACACCTCTTATCTATAATGAACTTGTTGAGTACGCTCGTACTCATACCACTCTTAAATCCCTTGCTTAGATTATCTGAATCGTCTGGAGGAGGACTACGACAACAATGAAGGAGCCGAGATCATCGGCTATGAAGAACCAGACCTCTCTGGAGGTATCGAAGGCGTAGACTACCTCATCGTCTACAGAACCGGGGAGGCTTCCGGAGGAGATCAAGCCTAGAAACATCCAGTAGTAGTAGTAACCGAGCAGCCCGAACTCTTAGTATTTAGCTGCTCGAGAGAATAAATGTACGACTTAATGAGACATCTATATTGTAAGCTATGTTGGGTTCGCCTCGAACCCAGGAGTATTCCTCTTAGGACCCAAGAGGAGCTTCGAGACGATATATGTATGATTATTGTAATATTAAATGAATGAGTTATGGACCTGCTATGTTCTGTTGTACTACTCTGAGGGATGTAATATTTGCGGAATGGTACTTCGTGAATGTTATATCAACGACTGGCATACTACAACATGCAGTGGTATGCAGGGTCACCACACCTTTGATATTTTATATGTATATACCTGCACGTGTCAACTATTGATCATGTCAACCAGATTATACAGCTATGTAACTACTAATCTCGTATTAAATTCTAGTCAAAGATTTTAGATCTAATTACTAAAATTAATATAGATGTGGGTTAATGTGGAAACTGCTTCTAGTAGCCGTGTGTCCTTGACATGCACGTTAACTGAAGTCTTTTTTTCGGCAGGTGTTTTCTTGGTACACGTTATTATTAGCCTTTTTGATGGACTTTCATCGCGTCTATTTTTATATGGGTTGGCGCGCCTTCTAAATCTCGATGTGTGCATTCCAAACTTTGGACGTGCTTGTCAAATCTGCACGGATGGGTGCATACATGGATCGGTTATGCATGCGCTTTTTTTGTTTTGTTATCGTGTCTCAAGCTGACACAGCTAACATATAATTGCTCTACCTAGATGGTCAATTTTTTCTCCTACGTGCAGGTTGTACATATAATAGTTTACGTAACGTTTTGAAAGTTTAAATCCTAGCCATTATAATTAAGATCGACGAATCTAATAATTTTAGTACATGTGGTTTAACGTGGTGTCTCTATTAAACATCCTTATTTTGCTTTTAGTATATAATAGATAGATAGATAGATTTGGATGTAAGTTGGATCGTACGGTCGTAAAATCGTATAGTAGAAACAACAACTATAGACAACATTACGATGTACAATTAGAGGAACATTGTATAATGTAGAAAGACGTACATGCCAGTACCATACCCTGGAGATGATTCAAATGCTCACCTACAATTTCCTCTCACGATTGATCACCAACTATTCCCTTCATTTATATAAAAAAATAGACCAACTAATTCATTCGTGAAGGACTGAAGGGCATATAGTCGATTGATCACCAACCAGGTTGCTAATAACTAATTTTAATCAGACAAAAGGTTTGAGCTGTTCACTCAGATCTAAGGCCAACACTTATAGTGGGCCCAATTCTCTCGGACCCACTTGTAAAACAGCCTCTGGGACCCACGATCTCTCTGAATTATTTCGTATCTAGTGCTGATCCCAATCTTCTCTCCGGAATCTGTAATCTATCCTAATAAATCTCAAATTACACACCAATTCGGTGCAATCTAGTAAATCTGCAATTTTAAAGCATAAATCAACCGCCCATCACATATTCACATTCCCTTAATTGAATTTGGAGTGCCAGCGTAGATCGGGCACGAGCAGGACGGTCCTCGTCCACTTTAGGCCAGTTTGGTAGCCTGAGTCGATTTTATGCACCACTGGCGCAGTAAGATGGGAGTGTCTGCGCATTGCAAACGGGACATGCGTCATAAATGGCGTGTCGTTTGGTTGCCCATATGGCATTTTCCGCATAAGAGAGGGAAGCCATCCCTCATTGTTTGGGTCCCGCACAGACGTCTTTTTGGCCCTGGTCGTGCAGCGCACACCTTGTTTGGTTGCAGACATAAGCGTGCTATGGTAACCCCTTTCGTTAGAGTGGTCAGATTATTTGGTAGTGCTAACTGAATAACAACACATTCACCTAGATAAAGTTCATTAAAGTTGCCGGTATACACATCAAGTACTTACCCTACTGGTTGATGCATCACAAGCAAAACAACTATATTTCGTGATGCATCACAGGTTCATCACACGAGGGGTTTGATGTGTGCATTACCATTCGGGTACCCAACGTTATCCTACCTTCTATGGCCCAACATGGGGCTCACGAGGATCACCGCAGCCCATGATGGACTAATATGTCGGTTGCAGCAATGGAAAGATGGAAGGAGATGATTCCTTGAAGGACAAGACAATGAGACGTCAATTAAAGGAAAGATAGATTAGATCTCACATGTAACCTAGTCGAACCCGTGCAGGGATCTCGGGACCTGGCCTCCTATATAAAGGCTAGGAAAGGGCCTGCCGGGGACCTGCACACAACTTACACAAACTTGCAACCAAACCCTAGAAATCTTTCCTCCCGGCGAGATCACAACCACCCAGTCTATCGGCTGCCTCATTGTAAAAAAATTCATCGATAATCAAGATCATATAAGCAGGAGTAAGGGTTATACCTCATCGAAGGCCCTGAAGCTGGGTAAATCTTGCCTCTTGCTTGTTTGGTATCCGATGTCTCATGATAACCTGCAGCCATCCACCCTAAGCCCCTCATGGTGGGCATTGCCGAGGAGCCCCTCGTCAGTATATACCACCTTGAACAAGTTCATCATTACAAACCGGTTATCAGGTTCAAGCAAGTTCTAGCTAATGGAACGATACGAGACCACCTCCCAAATTCAGCAGACCATGACGAAGGAAGCAGAAGAACTAAGCAGGAAACTTCTTGCGTAGCCAGATCTGATACGTTGCAAACGTATCTATAATTTTTGATGCTCCATGCTTGTTTTATATCAATTGCTATATGTTTTGTTTACACTTCATGTCACTTTTATGCATTTTTTGGCACTAACCTATTAACAAGATGCCACAGTGTCAGTTCCTGTTTTCTGCTGTTTTTGTATTTTAGAAAAGTTGTACAGGAAATATTCTCGGAATCGGACGAAACAAAAAACCAAAGTTCCTATTTTTTCTGGAGAGAAGACGGAGTCCAGAGAAGAGACAGAGGGGGCCACATGGTGGCCACACCTGCCCTAGGCGCGGCCTGGCCCTGACCCGCTCATAGGCATGGTGTGGGTCCATCAGGCACTCCACCGACCTGACCCTTCCGCCTATATAAAGCCCCCGATGCAAAAACCCTAAATATACAAGCCTCCACTCACGAAAAGTTCCGTAGCTCCGCCGCCATCGCAGACAAGATTCGGGGGACAGAAGTCTCTGTTCCGGCACCCTGCCGGGACGGGGAATTGCCCCCGGAGCCATCTCCATCGACTCCACCGCCATCTCCACCGCCGTTGCTGACTCCTACAATGAGAAGTGAGTAGTTTCTCCCTTGGGACTGAGGGATCTACCGGTAGCTATGTGGTTTATCTCTCTCTCTCCAATGTACTTCAATACACTGATCGCATGAGCTACCTTACATGATTGAGATCCATATGATGAGCTTTGTATCTAGATGTCGTTATGCTATTCAAGTGAACTTACTTATGTGATCTCCGGGGACTCCTTCTCCCACGTGTGTAAAGGTGGAGTGTGTGCACCGTGTGGGTCTCTTAAGCTATATTTCACATAATACTTGTTCACTGAGTTATGATTTGAGTTGGATGTCTCTATAAAATTGTGGTGTGTTAGTACCGCCTATGAATGCTCAAAGTGCAGCGTGGGGTGTTCATTAGTGCATGGGAATACATTTTTAAGGTTTGCTTTTGCAGACCTACATGGTGAATAGTGTTCATCATCCAGCCGGAAAGTCTTTCATAGTAGCATAGTGAAGTGCTTATATTTATATTCCTTTATGATATCTGATGGCGTGTAATTCACACGTTCGTTGGGAACCCCAAGAGGAAGGTATGATGCGCACAGCAGCAAGTTTTCCCTCAGAAAGAAACCAAGGTTTATCGAACCAGGAGGAGCCAAGAAGCACGTTGAAGGTTGATGGCGGCGGGATGTAGTGCGGCGCAACACCGGGGATTCCGGCGCCAACGTGGAACCTGCACAACACAACCAAAGTACTTTGCCCCAACGAAACAATGAGGTTGTCAATCTCACCGGCTTGCTGTAACAAAGGATTAACCGTATTGTGTGGAAGATGATTGTTTGCAGAAAACAGTAGAACAAGTATTGCGAGTAGATTGTATTTCAGTAAAGAGAATTGGACCGGGGTCCACGGTTCACTAGAGGTGTCTCTCCCATAAGACGAACAGACATGTTGGGTGAACAAATTACAGTTGGGCAATTGACAAATAAAGAGAGCATGACCATGCACATACATATCATGATGAGTATAGTGAGATTTAATTGGGCATTACGACAAAGTACATAGACCGTCATCCAAGCTGCATCTATGCCTAAAAAGTCCACCTTCGAGGTTATCATCCGAACCCCTCCAGTATTAAGTTGCTAACAACAGACAATTGCATTAAGTATGGCGCGTAATGTAACTAGTGACTACATCCTTGAACATAGCACTAATGTTTTATCCCTAGTGGCAACAGCACAACACAACCTTAGAACTTTCTGTCACTGTCCCGGTGTCAATGCAGGCATGAACCCACTATCGAGCATAAGTACTCCCTCTTGGAGTTACAAGCATCTACTTGGCCAGAGCATCTACTAGTAACGGAAAGCATGCAAGATCATAAACAACACGTAGATATAACTTTGATAATCAACATAACAAGTATTCTCTATTCATCGGATCCCAACAAACGCAACATATAGAATTACGGATAGATGATCTTGATCATGTTAGGCAGCTCACAAGATCCGACAATGATAGCACAATGGGGAGAAGACAACCATCTAGCTACTGCTATGGACCCATAGTCCAGGGGTAGACTACTCACACATCACACCGGAGGCGACCATGGCGGCGTAGAGTCCTCCGGGAGATGATTCCCCTCTCCGGCAGGGTGCCGGAGGCGATCTCCTGGATCCCCCGAGATGGGATCGGCGGTGGCGGCGTCTCAGTAAGGTTTTCCGTATCGTGGCTCTCGGTACTGGGGGTTTCGTCACGGAGGCTTTAAGTAGGCGAAAGGGTAGGTCAAGAGGCGGCGCGAGGGGCCCAGACCATAGGGCCGCGCGGCCAGGGCAGGGGCCGCGCCGCCCTATGCTCTGGCTGCCTCGTGGCCCCTCTTCGTTTCGTCTTCGGACTTCGGAAGCTTCGTGGAAAAATAGGCCCCCGGGCGTTGATTTCGTCCAATTCCGAGAATATTTCGTTACTAGGATTTCTGAAACCAAAAACAGCAGAAAACAACAATCGGCACTTCGGCATCTTGTTAATAGGTTAGTTCCGAGAAAATGCACGAATATGACATAAAGTGTGCATAAAACATGTAGATAACATCAATAATGTGGCATGGAACATAAGAAATTATCGATACGTCGGAGACGTATCGGCATCCCCAAGCTTAGTTACGCTCGTCCCGAGCGAGGTAAAACGATAACACGGATAATTTCCGGAGTGACATGCCATCATAATCTTGATCATACTATTTGTAAAGCATATGTAGTGAATGCAGCGATCAAAACAATGTATATGACATGAGTAAACAAGTGAATCATAAAGCAAAGACTTTTCATGAATAGCACTTCAAGACAAGCATTAATAAGTCTTGCATAAGAGTTAACTCATAAAGCAATAATTCAAAGTAAAGGCATTGAAGCAACACAAAAGAAGATTAAGTTTCAGCGGTTGCTTTCAACTTGTAACATGTATATCTCATGGATATTACCGACATAGAGTAATATAATAAGTGCAATAAGCAAGTATGTAGGAATCAATGCACAGTTCACACAAGTGTTTGCTTCTTGAGGTGGAGAGAAATAGGTGAACTGACTCAACATTGAAAGTAAAAGAATGGTCCTCCATAGAGGAAAAGCATCGATTGCTATATTTGTGCTAGAGCTTTGATTTTGAAAACATGAAACAATTTTGTCAACGGTAGTAATAAAGCATATGCATCATGTAAATTATATCTTATAAGTTGCAAGCCTCATGCATAGTATACTAATAGTGCCCGCACCTTGTCCTAATTAGCTTGGACTACCGGATCATCACAATGCATTGTTTTTACCAAGTGTCACAAAGGGGTACCTCTATGCCGCCTGTTCAAAGGTCTAAGGAGAAAGCTCGCATTGGATTTCTCGCTATTGATTATTCTTCAACTTAGACATCCATACCGGGACAACATAGACAACGAGATAATGGACTCCTCTTTTATGCATAAGCATGTAACAACAATTAATAATTTTCTCATTTGAGATTGAGGATATTTGTCCAAAACTGAAACTTCCACCATGGATCATGGCTTTAGTTAGCGGCCCAATGTTCTTCTCTAACAATATGCATGCTTAACCATAAGGTGGTAGATCTCTCTTACTTCAGACAAGACGGACATGCATAGCAACTCACATGAAATTCAACAATGAATAATTGATGGCGTCCCCAGTGAACATGGTTATCGCGCAACAAGCAACTTAATAAGAGATAAAGTGCATAATTACATATTCAATACCACAATAGTTTTTAAGCTATTTGTCCCATGAGCTATATATTGCAAAGGTGAATGATGGAATTTTAAAGGTAGCACTCAAGCAATTTACTTTGGAATGGCGGGAAAATACCATGTAGTATAGGTAGGTATGGTGGACACAAATGGCATAGTGGTTGGCTCAAGTATTTTGGATGCATGAGAAGTATTCCCTCTCGATACAAGGTTTAGGCTAGCAAGGCTTATTTGAAACAAACACAAGGATGAACCGGTGCAGCAAAACTCACATAAAAGACATATTGAAAACATTATAAGACTCTACACCGTCTTCCTTGTTGTTCAAACTCAATACTAGAAATTATCTAGACCTTAGAGAAACCAAATATGCAAACCAAATTTTAGCATGCTCTATGTATTTCTTCATTAATGGGTGCAAAGCATATGGTGCAAGAGCTTAATCATGAGCACAACAATTGCCAAGTATCACATTACCCAAGACATTTATAGCAATTACTACATGTATCATTTTCCAATTCCAACCATATAACAATTTAACGAAGGAGAAACTTCGCCATGAATACTATGAGTAGAAACCAAGGACCGCCAGAAAATATGCTTGATGGCGTGTAATTCACACGTTCGTTGGGAACCCCAAGAGGAAGGTATGATGCGCACAGCAGCAAGTTTTCCCTCAGAAAGAAACCAAGGTTTATCGAACCAGGAGGAGCCAAGAAGCACGTTGAAGGTTGATGGCGGCGGGATGTAGTGCGGCGCAACACCAGGGATTCCGGCGCCAACGTGGAACCTGCACAACACAACCAAAGTACTTTGCCCCAACGAAACAGTGAGGTTGTCAATCTCACCGGCTTGCTGTAACAAAGGATTAACCGTATTGTGTGGAAGATGATTATTTGCAGAAAACAGTAGAACAAGTATTGCAGTAGATTGTATTTCAGTAAAGAGAATTGGACCGGGGTCCACGAGTTCACTAGAGGTGTCTCTCCCATAAGACGAACGAGCATGTTGGGTGAACAAATTACGGTTGGGCAATTGACAAATAAAGAGAGCATGACCATGCACATACATATCATGATGAGTATAGTGAGATTTAATTGGGCATTACGACAAAGTACATAGACCGTCATCCAACTGCATCTATGCCTAAAAAGTCCACCTTCGGGTTATCATCCGAACCCCCTCCAGTATTAAGTTGCTAACAACGAGACAATTGCATTAAGTATGGCGCGTAATGTAACTAGTGACTACATCCTTGAACATAGCACTAATGTTTTATCCCTAGTGGCAACGAGCACAACACAACCTTAGAACTTTCATCACATCGTCCCAGGTGTCAATGCAGGCATGAACCCACTATCGAGCATAAGTACTCCCTCTTGGAGTTACAAGCATCTACTTGGCCAGAGCATCTACTAGTAATGGAAAGCATGCAAGATCATAAACAACACGTAGATATAACTTTGATAATCAACATAACAAGTATTCTCTATTCATCGGATCCCAACAAACGCAACATATAGAATTACAGATAGATGATCTTGATCATGTTAGGCAGCTCACAAGATCCGACAATGATAGCACAATGGGGAGAAGACAACCATCTAGCTACTGCTATGGACCCATAGTCCAGGGGTAGACTACTCACACATCACACCGGAGGTGACCATGGCGGCGTAGAGTCCTCCGGGAGATGATTCCCCTCTCCGGCAGGGTGCCGGAGGCGATCTCCTGGATCCCCCGAGATGGGATCGGCGGTGGCGGCGTCTCAGTAAGGTTTTCCGTATCGTGTCTCTCGGTACTGGGGGTTTCGTCACGGAGGCTTTAAGTAGGTGGAAGGGTAGGTCAAGAGGCGGCGCGAGGGGCCCAGACCATAGGGCCGCGCGACCAGGGCAGGGGCCGCGCCGCCCTATGCTCTGGCTGCCTCGTGGCCCCTCTTCGTTTCGTCTTCGGACTTCTGGAAGCTTCGTGGAAAAATAGGCCCATGGGCGTTGATTTCGTCCAATTCCGAGAATATTTCGTTACTAGGATTTCTGAAACCAAAAACAGCGAGAAAACAAGAATCGGCACTTCGGCATCTTGTTAATAGGTTAGTTCCAGAAAATGCACGAATATGACATAAAGTGTGCATAAAACATGTAGATAACATCAATAATGTGGCATGGAACATAAGAAATTATCGATACGTCGGAGACGTATCAATATCATTGTTGAGAGTGACCACTAGTGAAAGTATGATCCCTAGGCCTTGTTTCCAAACATCGAATCACCGTTTATTTACTGTTTTGCTGCATCTTTACTTGCAGCCATATTTATTTTAGATTGTTATTACCACTCATATTCATCCATATCACTTGCATTTTACTATCTCGTCGCCGAACTAGTGCACCTATACACCTGACAAGTGTATTGGGTGTGTTGGGGACACAAGAGACTTCTTGTATCGTAATTGCGGGGTTGCTTGAGAGGGATATCTTTAACCTCTACCTCCCTGAGTTCGATAAATCTTGGATGATCCACTTAAGGGAAACTTGTTGTTGTTCTACAAACCTCTGCACTTGGAGGCCCAACACTGTCTACAAGAATAGAAGTGTGCATAGACATAAAGCTCTTTTCTGGCGCCGTTGCCGGGGAACTGAAGAGAAGTTACACCATAGAGATTTCTAACTCCCACGTCAACTGCACGCTAGCAAGCTCTTTTCTGGCGCCATTGCCGGGGAGATAAGGTAAAAGGTACTCACATCTTTTGGCTACTAAGTCTTTTAGTTGCTGGTGAGTGCTCGAAGTTATTTCCTTTGGATTCTGCAATTATATCTTCTTTTTCTTGTTTTTATTTTCACTAGTTAGGCTTAATGGAAAACAACAAAAACATTAGAGAGCTTTATAGTATTTATCTTAAGTTAGGACATGAGTTGTTTGAAGAGATAATTAAGAAACCTATGGAACTTTACTTGCATGCTAGTAGCAATATTATTAGTATGAATTCTTTGAACACCATTATTGCGAATGCTATGGAAAAGAAGCTTGGGGAAGCTAGTTTTTTTTTATGAAAATGATCTTTTATTTAGTTCCCCGGCTTTTGAGGAGGAAATTTGCTATGATGATACTATGCCTCCAATATATGATGATTACAATAATTATTATGTTATTTTCAGTCCACCTACTATTGAGGAGAAAATTAATTATGATTACAATATGTCTCCTATATTTGATGATTATGGTGATGAGAATAATAATGATAGCTATTTTGTTGAATTTGCTCCCACTACAATTAATAGGAATGACTATGCTTATGTGGGGAGTAATAATTATTTTATGCATGTGGCTCATGATAAGAATGCTTTATGTGATGGTTATACTGTTGAGTTTATTCATGATGCTACTAAAAGTTATTATGAGAGAGGAAAATATGGTTGTAGAAATTTTCATGTTACTAAAACACCTCTCTATATGCTGAAAGTTTTGAAGTTACTCTTGTTTTACCTTCTTATGCTTGTCACTTTGTTCTTTGTGAATTTATTTGTGTACAAGATTCCTATGCATAGGAAGTAGGTTAAAATTAAATGTGTTTCATATTTGTTCCTTGATGCTCTCTTTTACTTCAATTCATATTTCTTATGTGAGCATCTTCTCAAACTACTGAGCCTAGCTAAAAGGCAATAAAGAAAAGCGCTTATGGGAGACAACCCATTGTTTTATTACAGTAACTTTTTATTTTTGTTGAGTCTTGGAAGTTATTACTACTGTAATGACTGCTCCTTATCATCTTTAATTCGTTTTTGTGCCAAGAATAGCCTCTAATAGGAGAAAGTAAGACTTAGGGAAGTTGTTGTCCTAAAAACAGATTATGTGTTGTTACCATAAAAATTCGTATAAATAGCCACAGCGTAATTTTGAGCTGCCATTTTTTAAGCATATGCTCCAGATTATTATCTAACTTTCGTTAGTTAATCAATTTTCGAAATAAGCAACGGAGTATTTTTGGAAATTTCAATTTTTACCTGCTGTTCTGTTTTGACAGATTTCTGCACTATCTGCATTTGCCTCTTAAATCTTTCTTTTTTAGTTCTTTTGATCAGAGAACTATTTTAAAGGTTGCCACAGTAGCTTATGATTTAATATATGTTTGATATATATTAGTACTGAAGACAGGTGGATTTGTTTATTTTGATTATACTAATGCTGCTAATAAAGAATTGTGCAAAGTTTTTGTATGAATGGAGTTTTCAAGTGTAGGGAGAGAAGAATGATGTGATGAGATGAAGAATGGAAAAAAGCTCAAGCTTGGGAATGCCCCTGCACTCGAAATACATATTCAAGAGGTACATGCGTCAAAGCTTGGGGATGCCAAGGCATCCCCTCTTCAACAACAAAGCAACAAATCATCTCTCTATACGCTATATTTTTATTGCTTCATACGCTATGTGTTGTTCTTGGAGCGTTTTTATTTTTGTTTTGTTTACTGTAGCATATGGTTGCATCCTAGTATTCTTGTGTGGGAGAGAGACACACTCCGTTTTCATTGCATAGAACGCTCTATTTTTCGCTCTTATTGTTCTGCGAGTTTTCTAGTTTTCCAGTACTGCGTTTAGCTCTTGTTGTTTCACTCGAGTTTTGTTTAGAGCTCGTTAGTATTATTTGTTTATCTATGATTAGCTATCTGTTCCATATTGTATTTCATCTCTGAGAGTTATTTCAAAAAAGTTGATATGTGTTGGATACGAGTAAAATATTTCATCACTATAGTGATGCAAAAGGAAGTTTGTCTAGACTGTGGCATAGACTTTGGCATGTCATGTTGGATATTATTATTGTCATATGCTTAGTATTTATTGTTGTAGCATGACTTGTTTCAAATAGCTGAGAGTGCATAATGTGTCATTGAAAGAATCATGTGTTGTTTCTATTATAAAAGCATAATATTATGGTATTCTCCTTTGATACTTTCATGGGTTGACTTGGCACATGCTTATACCATGTTATGACGATAACCAGTCAACTAAAGCCTCTATGATCATTTATTTTTTGGCTTGTAATATCACTTTATGCTTTGATTGATAATGTTTTGTCGCTATGCATGATTATGTCCATTATTGCACTCTTAGTTGGTCTCTCCCAGTCTTTTGATAGCCTTCACCTGTGCTGAGTATGATCTCTACTCGTGCATCCAACGACCAATAATAAAAGTTTGCCAACTGTGTCTACTATATCTACCAAGTAGCATTATTACTATTCCAAGTAATTCATCATGTTTTTTATTTATCTTCTAAATTAAATTTTGGCATGAGAAAATTAGTAAGTAAAGCTCTCACGAACTTGATGGCACATTTACTTTCTTGCACTTAATAAATTTGGTCATTGTGCCTATCTTATGAAGTTTATATGTTTTCAAATTGCGAGTTGGGAGTTAGTAGAACCATACTTTCATGGGGAATACTTTCGACATTGCACTTATATTTACTTGATGTCATGTTCTTTTGTTTATGGATGCCTGAAATAAAATGAAAACTTATAAGTCCATGGAGGTTGTATATGAGTTAGGGAAACGTCTGGGCCGCTAATCTAAGCCATGCATCATTCATGGTGGAAATTTACAGCTAATCCATCGTGAGCATTCTATGAAGCATTTTCAATAAAAAGCTATACCCATAGTAAGTAAAAAATTGCTGAGATACTCACTTTCTGTTTGTCTTCTCATTTTAGCATGGGATTGATCCTACAAGAGTATTTCCATATCATCGGGAAGGAGGTACCCCGTTGGCAGTTCTCGATGATACATGTATACTTACAATGAAAAGAACTTATTTGGGACCTAAGTTGAGTAGCATGAGGTTTAGGTACTCGTATTCAAGGGGCATGAGATTTTCAACTTGTGATTTGTCAAGAATATAGCTCATATTTGCCTCACATTAACTTTAACCATTCAAGATTCTTATGATAGGGGCAATGAGAGCTCAAAACTAATGAGTACCATACTTTTTGGAAGGTTTATAAAATTTGTTTATCTTGCTTACTCTGCAAAGTGTATGTCTTTTACTTTTAGGTTGAGTCTTCATCTTCTAATTTATGCACCGATTAAGAGAGCATAGTTGTCATTCTTAGTGCAATGTGCATAGTCCCAAAATTATTATTGATTGATTCATGATTGTGCTATTGCTTATTCTTAATTTACTTGTATCTAGTCGCCCTTTGAACTTTAAAGGCGTTCTAGCATTTATGTTTTGCTACTTCATAAAGGACACGTTGAGTACCACTTTGCTATGTTTACTCTATGCTCATAAACAAACAGTTGCTTTCAATGCACTATTATTTATGATCCTTTGTTTGAGTTACTCTTCATGTTATAACATAGTTTCTAAGTTCTATTGAATTATATTTATCATGCCTATGTTTAGAGTACTTAGATCCCATTTCACAATACTTTACAATGCTTGATCAAGATTGTGTTGGCGGCATGTCACCTCAAAAATTATTTTGTTATCACTTGCCTACTCAAGGACGAGCAGGAGTTAAGCTTGGGGATGCTTGATACGCCTGAAACATATCTATAATTTTGGATAATCCATACTTGTTTTACACCAATTCATATATGTTTTTCTCATACTTCGTTGCTCTTTTATACATTTTCCGGCACTAACCCATTAACAAGATGCCACAATGCCAGTTCCCTATTTTCTGCTATTTTTGCATTTCAGAAAAGTTGTCCAGGAAATATTCTCGGAATTGGACGAAACAAAAGCCGAACTCGATATTTTACTGTAACGAAGACGAAACCCAAAGGGGAAATGAAGAGGAGCCATAGGGGAGCCAAACCACCCCTTCGCACGGCTAGGCCTAGGCCTACGCCAAGGCATGGTGTGGCCCACCCATGTGGCCACCGACATCGCCCATCCGCCTATTTATCACGATCTCGAGAAAACCCTGAATACCCGAGCCTCATCCACGAAAAGTTCTGTCACGGACGCCGTAGAACCAATATCGGGAGGGTTCTGAAGCTCTTCCTGGCACCCTACCGGAGGGGGAATCATCGCCGCAGGCATCCACCTCGCCATGCCCGCCTCCGAAGTGATGTGTGAGTAGTTCATCCCTAGAATATGGGTCCATAGCTAGATGGTTGTCTTCTCTAATTTGTGCCTCATGTTTAGATCTTGTGAGCTGCCCTACATGATCAAGTCATCCTTACACTACAAGGAATATGGTTCAATATGACGGTCCAAATTCGTCACTCAATCGTCACACTACAAGGAATATGGTTAAATATGACGGTCCAAATTCGTCACTGAACTCAGGCATCCAGCTGACCGGGAGGCGTGGAAAGATTTTGAAGATATACATAAATACTTTGCCGCTGATGCAAGGAATATAAGTCTTGGACTTGCAACGGATGGTTTTAATCTCTTTGGGAATATGAGCAACTCTTATAGCATGTGCCCCCCATACAACCTTCCACAGTGGGCATGCATGGATCAGTCCAACTTCATGATGACATTGCTGATCCCTGGTCCAAGCTCTCCAAGAAAGGATTTCGATGTCTTCATGGAGCCCTTGATAGAAGAGCTGCAGTTGCTCTGGCAGGGTGTACGCACATATGATGCCACGAGTCCAGAAGAGTTTGATCTGTGTGCTACAATTATATGGTGTATCCACGATTACCCAGCACTCCACACTTTGTCGGGGAGGATTACAACTAGCTGGTTACCGGCCTGTGTGCGGTGTGACAAAGAGCCGTGCTCGAAGAGATTAAGGAACAAAATCTGCTATATTGGGCACCATCGTTGGCTTCCTCGGTTCCATCCTTGGCGAAATAGTAATGATTTCAATGGTGCTAGTGAAAGCCGTGACAAGCCAGTGGAATTCACTAAAAAAGAGCTGCAACAATAGCTTGATAGGGTTAAAGATGTGAGACTAGGTAAGCTTGAAAGGAAAAGCAAACGTGAGGACGGTCAGTGTTGGAGCCGGAGGTCGTTTTTGTGCGACTTGCCATACTGGGAAGATCTAAAGCTAATCTTGATGTAATGCACATCGAGAAAAACATCTGTGACAATCTGCTTGGAACTTTCATGAATGTACAAGCCAAGACAAAGGACACACTGAATTCAAGGCTTGATTTGGAGGACCTGGGCATAAGATCTGATTTGCATTTGCAGCCTGTTAGAGGTGATCCGAAATCCTTTGAGATGCCACAAGCGGTGGTATACAATGACTAAACAAGAAAAGATTGCATTTTGTGAATTCATAAAACCTGTGAGGTTTCAAGATGGGTATGCATCTAACATATCCAAGTGTGTTTCTGCTGATAAGTGCAAGCTTCAAGGGCTAAAGACCCACGACTATCATATCCTGCTCCAAAGAATATTACCGGCTGGCCTCCGAGGAACAATCCCTGAAGATATATATGAAGCGGTTGCTGAGCTTGGAAATTTATTCAGAGAGTTGTGCTGCAAAACACTGAAGGTAGACGTTCTGAATATACTTGAAAGGGAAATCCCAGTCATTCTTTGCAAACTTGAGCAGATCTTCCCTCCAGCTTTCTTCGATGTGATGGCGCATTTGGCCGTCCATTTACCAAAAGAGGAAAGGCTTAGAGGCCCAGTGCAATATGATTGGATGTACCAGTCGAAATAAAGCCAGGCCTGAGGGATCGATTGCCGAAGCATATATTGTCGATGAGTGCCTGACATTTTGCTCAAGGTATTTCGCAACGTGGAAAAAAGATTCAACCATCCAGGCAGAAATCCAGAGCGGGATGAAGATTCACACGTTGGTGATGTGTCTGTTTTCAACCATAGTGTGAACTTTATTTGAGCCTTTGAATATGGGGAGGCTGGTGCTGACTATGACAGGATGGTTTGGTATGTGCTCCGAAGTTGCCCTGAGGTGCAACCATACATCGAGTACATTTCTCTTCGTCCTCCATAAATATAGGTTATTGTACTCAATATAAATGCTTGCTTTGATGTTGGCATTGCAGCCTGTTCAAATAAATAATTAGAATCTATTTTCTGTTGGAATTGCAGCATGTCCAAAGAAGAGTTGAACCGACAAGGTGGTCAAATCAATGTTGATAAATGGCTTACCAAGGTATTTTCTAAATGGTTTACTCATGTGAGATCTTTAGCTGGTTTATTTTTATAGGTTGAAAAAATGCATGATATTTTCTATGTGTGTTGCTCATCCTGGTTTGTTTTTTGCAGATTGGAAATATGTGTGATGTCAGTGCTGACCTCTATTCTTTGGCGTGCCAGCCAGATCTCAGAGTGAGACTATATTCAGCATGTGTTGTTGGCAGTGTTCGGTACCACACTGTTCACCGCGAGAAAAATAGAAAGACACAAAATAATGGAATCATTTCCGAGGGAGAACACGACAGTGAGATCATTGACTTATTTGGTCAGCTCAATTCCATCATCAAATTGCAGTACAACTGCAGCAGTGGCGTCCATCGGTTAGTCGTCCTCTTCCGGTGCGATTGGTTTGACCTTGGTGGTAGTAGGAGACCCGGAATCGATGATGATGGACACTTCAAAAGCGTGAACACATGAAGGTTTTGGTACATGAATGATCCTTTCATTCTAACATCGCAAGCAACCAAGGTTTTTTATGTGCCAGACACGCTCTTGAAAGAAAATTGGCAAGTGGTGCAGATATTTCAGCATAGACATCTATGGACTGTAACTGAAAGTGAAGCGGGACACGGTGTTGCTGGACTGTCATACCAAGATTATGATTCCAGGGAAGCTTATGTGCAAGACAGAGAATGTACTGTACGAACTAGGTTGAGATGGGACCATGAGCGTGTGTTAGTTGATGTTGTCGTTGTGGAAAAATGAAGAAAAGGAGGAGGGAGGTTGTTGCTGAAGAAATTGACGATGATGAAGAAACATGACTGATCGGACAATGTACCAGTATTGTAGTGGTGATGATGTAAATAGGAGTACGAATCCTCCAGTTTTCGAAGATGATGAATAGTACCAGCTTTGTAGGTTTTGTTTTGCAATCTTTATTCTTTGTCATGTGTTATTTGCACAAGATCATGTCCCAGATTTTGCTTTTATTTGTGTGGAAGACAATGGCAATGTATTGTATTGGTACTGATTTCTTCTATTACAACAGTTACACTGCCAATGTACTGGTAATGCTATTTTTGTGTGAAATACAATGGGTATTTGTGTACCCTGGAGTTTTGTGTTGGTACTGCCAAATTGCATTTAAATTGCAGTCAATATGCTGCCACAATAATTCATCTGAAGTAGTGGCTACATGCTGCCAAAATTCTGTACAAAATGGACACAAGCTTGGTGCTGCAGTATTGACAACAAAAAAACCACAATTACACTTGCTACACTTATCCAGAGTGCACATCACTTACTGCAAGGAATTACACTTGCTACACTACTACAGGTAACACAACAATCTGCTTTATCTACTCTCAGATAACACCCAAATCATGAAAAGGTTACTGCCTCCATCAGCTTGCATCTTCAAAGCTTGGTTCTTCGGTTCATCGTTGCTCTGCTTCCTTCCAGCAAGCAGCGAGATTTCTTCCTGGAGCCTCTCAAGTTCTTCATCTCGATCCCAAACTTCATCACGTAGGTCACGGACTAAGTCTTTGAGATACTTATCCATGGGTTCATCAAGCCACTCAAAACTAGCACACCCTTTGCAAACATCAATCTGAGAGATATGAAAGATAAATCAACCAAAATATAAATGAAATCGGAAGGGGCAATCTGCAATTTAGAAGAGGATAACTAACGAGCGAATTTGGCAATTTATGTATCTTCGCCCAGGATTTGCATCAGTCCATGAAATCCACTGGGGCATCATCTCGCCACACGCACAGAGGACGGCGGGCCCGTAACTGAACGGCGGCTGCCGATACGAGATTGGCTTGCCCGGGTGCCGGCGGCGATGCGACGACGCTCCCGACCTCGAACAACTGCCTGACGCCGCCATGCGATGATCCTGGATTTTGATTTCGGATGCAATGCAAGAAGTTGGTTCGATGCAATGCAAGAAGGAGGTCAAACCCTGGATGCGAGGAAGAGGATGACTGCACCTGGTGCGCACCTGGTTCGACCGCACCTGGTGCACACTGATACGTCTCCAACGTATCTATAATTTCCTATGTTTCGTGCTAGTTTTATGACAATACCTACATATTTTATTCATACATTATATCATTTTTATGCATTTTCCGGGACTAACCTATTAACAAGATGCCGAAGCGCCTGTTCCTGTTTTATGATGTTTTTGGTTTCAGAAATTCTACACAGGAAATATTCTCGGAATTGGACGAAGCAAAAGCCCACGGCCCTATTTTCCACGGAGTGTTCCAGAACATCGAAGAAGAGTCGGAGAAGGCCAGCAGGGGGCCACCCCATAGGGCGGCGCGGCCCCACCTCCTGCCGCGCCCAGGTGTGGGGAGGCCACCCCCTGGCTCCCCCGATGCTGCCTCTTCGCCTATATATTCCTTCGTATCGGAAAACCCTAGTATGGAGAGCCAAAATACCATAAGAGTTCCGTAGCTCCGCCGCCACCAAAAACCCTAATTCGGGGGATATAAGTCTCTGTTTCGGCACCCTGTCGGGACGGGGAATTGCCCCCGGAGCCATCTCCATCGACTCCATCGCCATCTTCATCGTCGTTGTTGTCTCCCATGATGAGGAGGGAGTAGTTCTCCCCCGAGGTTTTGGGCTCTACCGGTAGCTATGTGGTTCATCTCTCTCTCCCATGGTGTGATCTTTATGTGATCATGAGCTTTGTAATCTAGTTGAATATGGAGATGTTACTCTTGTCTATTATGCACTCTAGAGGTTACTTTAATATGAACTCCGGAGTCACTCTCCACGGTGTGATGGTGACAGTGTGCACATTGTGTGTGATTCCTTTATGACGTTGTGGAGCTTGTTTACTCCGGCTTGGGGTGTGCTTTTGCAGCCCTACACAATGAATGATGTTTGTTATCCAATAAGAGAGTGTTTGAGAGTAGCATTTATTTATTCAGTTATGTGATCATTGTTGAGAGTGTCCACTAGTGAGAGTATGATCCCTAGGCCTTGTTTCTAAGCATTGAAACACCGTTTCCAACAAGTTCTCCTACATGTTCGCTTGCTGCCATTTTTATTTCAGATTGCAATTACTACTTATAATCATCTATATTACTTGTATTTCACTATCTTTTCGCCGAACTAGTGCACCTATACATCTGACAAGTATATTAGGTGTGTTGGGGACACAAGAGACTTCTTGTATCTTAATTGCAGGGTTGCTTGAGAGGGATATCTTTGACCTCTACCTCCCTGAGTTCGATAAACCTTGGGTGACTCACTTAAGGGAAACTTGCTGCTGTTCTACAAACCTCTGCTCTTGGAGGCCCAACACTGTCTACAGGGAATAGAAGCGTGCATAGACATCAAGCTATTTTCTGGCGCCGTTGCCGTGGAGGAATCAACACTCCATCACCGTCACGCGCCATCAAACACTTGGTTCGATCGCACCGTATTTGCTGTGATATTTTTAGAATAAGTAATTTCCTATCTTTGCTATGTCAACAACTGAAGCGTAGTGTAGCGGTTCGGTCAAGGGTTCGTGCTCGGTCGAGGGTTCGACTACTCGCAAGAGAAGTTTTTGCCTACTAATTTGCGCGAGCGCAGTGCATCCACCACATGGGCCGTCGGACTAGCTATTCATTCACCGCTTGGGCCGTGTGAGAACCCTAACTTTTGAGTTATTAATTAATTTCAGTTGGAAAATTATTAGCTTTTAATCATTTAGATTTTTCTAATATAGAGTGTTTAGTTTGGGGTGTTATATCTGCATGTAACTAAGATTAGATAGATTTGTTAAAACGAAAGCTAAGGGCACGCACAATGACTGATAAGACTGTCTTATCTTAATTGTGCTATGTAATCTAGATATGACAGTAAAATATGATGTACAATGGATTATTTTTTAATTTTATCTTTACTAACTAGACATCCTAAATATGTGCTGAGACAGATTGTGCTAAGAGATCTCTTAGCTAAGAGAAGGGAAAGTCTTTTTTTAACTTTCCTTCCTCCACGTCAACATTTATCCTACGTGCCAGTGCTAAGATATCACCATTGTACATGCCCTTAATTAGTCCATGCTTCACGCATAGCTTGAGGGATCTCTTTCCTTCGTGCATGCACATGTGCTGATGTGCATTGAACAATGCATGCAAGACTAGTTAACTTGAGATATTTGACAAAGAAAAGGTGACGTGGCGTTGTACTAGAGGTTGTAGAGATGCATTGGCAAGATAGACTGGCCGTGGACTCGCTGCATATGTCGGCCAGCATGAAGGAGTAGTATACTTTTGCTCACTTCTGGGATGTCGGCCAGCGATATTTCTATCCAGCTCCAAGACTTAAGCGGTAGGCGGTTAGTGTCATTACCGCCGTACGTGGATATTTTACCAGGTTAGACGGTGCTAATTCCTTATAAATAGCTGGGTGTCGCTGCTCGTGAGAAACACCATACTGCCCATATATAGGTAGACCAACCGAGAGAAAAAGAGTGAGGTAGAATCTAGAGAGAAGCCAGTGCGAGAGATGCACTACAGGAATCGCGGTAGATGCCGACGGCCTTCGACCCTCGGCGTAGCAAGCGCTTGCCCTCGGCGTACGATACGCCGACGGGCCCCCTCGGCGTAGCTCCTCGGGGAAGATAGGCCTCGGCAGAGCACACGCGGCCCTCGGCGTAGAGGCCGCCGTCGGCGTAGCCGCAGAGGGCCGACGGCTGGAACCGCTCGTCGGCGTCGCAACCCTCGGCGTAGCACGGTGACCGGCGCCGTCCGGCTAACGTCCGTTTGGGCTACGCCGAGCGTCGCCCCGTCGGCGTATGGAGGCACGTGGCGCCTCCTGGCCGCTTCTACGCAGACGCTACGCCGAGCGTCGCCCCGTCGGCGTACGGAGGCACGTGGCGCCTCCTGGCCGCGTCTACGCAGACACTACGCCGAGCGTCGCCCCGTCGGCGTATGGAGGCACGTGGCGCCTCCTGGCCGCTTCTACGCAGACGGTACGCCGAGGGGGAGGCCCTCGGCACATCAGGCGACGTGGCAACCGCTGGGAGCTCCCAGTTCATACGCCGAGGGGGAGGCCCTCGGCATAGCCCTGACCATTTGGTCCATGTCGAGGCTATGCCGAGGGTTAGGCCGTCGGCGTAGCGTCGACCCAGATTTCACAAAATTGCGAAATTGACAGATTTCACAGTTTTTCACAGTTTGCACAGATTTCACAGATTTCACAGTTTTCACAGCACATATATTGCATAATTCACAGGACTTTGCACATAGACATCACATGATGTTCAAATAGCTACAAATCATGGTCTCATAACATAGCTCCGGATACATAGTATCGTGTCGATAAGATACATGCATGGGACTACTAGAGGAGCTCGTCGCCGCTAAACACCGGCCCGGGCCGATTCCTTCCGGTAGAAGCTGCGGAAGAACCACCGGGAGAAGGACCGGGAGAAGTACCGGGAGAAGTACCGGGTGTAGCACCGGGAGAAGGACCACCATGATGAACCGGTGTAATGTCCCTCCCACCACCCTGGTTTCCGGAACATCCCGTTCCCTACACACATGTTCCCGAGATGTTAGCAATTTGCCAGGCAAAGGAAAGCCGTAGTATTCGGTTTGGCGAAGAACTTACCGTTGTTCTCCCATAGTACTCCGCAGCGAAATTTTCCTTCGATGGCATGTTTGGCGCCGGCCCCGGAAAGGGAGGCATCGGCCCTAAATCCACTGTCTGTCCAGTTTGATTGCCCACAAACGACGCCTGCAAGATAGTTTACATGTCAGTCTTTGCAGAAATGAAGCATCAAACTAGGGAAAAGTGGGACTTGTCATCATTTGCGAAAACAAAGGTTGGAACTTACATGTATATATGCCATGTACTCCATGAACTGCTGCTGGTGCTGGTTGAAGGCCACCTGATATTCTTGATTAGCGGCCACGTAGGCCGCCTCGAAGTCAGGCTACAATTTCACAAATTCATGTCTCGTTAGCACTTAGCAATGTATGAACGAAAGTCGGAAAGAGGATGGAAATGAGGGAAACTTACGTCGTATGCGGGTTGTTGCCGAGCCCGGCGACGAGGCGGGAGAGGGGGCTGTCCTTGGTGAGTCCCGCCTTGAGACGCGTGAAGGTCGTGGTGAGGGTATGCTTGACGGCCTTGTTCAGCATGGCGAGACGGCCATGCGGCAACCCTCCGGACGACGGGACCAACGACTCCTCGTCGACCTCCGCGCTCATGGGGTCATCCACCTCCGGGTGACGATGCCTCACCATCTCGCAGTAGTTCTCGACGTCCTCGGCGTAGGTGCCGAAGTACTCGGGAGCGAGGGCTGAGGCTGCGAGAGGTCGGGCTTCTTAAGCCGCATCTTGTTGTATATCTCGAGGTCGAGACATCTCCTCCTCGGGTCCTAACGCGGCCCTCTGCATCGCGAAAGGAAATGTTGTGAGTACCAACTTTGAACCTGAAGGAAAATAAAATGTATACATACCGTCTTCCCCTTGTAGCGCTCGTAGCTGAGGTTTCCCCCACAGTGTGTGCCACCGTCGCCTCGGTTCTCCGCGTTCCGCCTCGCCACGGCTGCAAAGTCCTCGTCCATCTTGAGCCACCTCGTCCTAACCATCTCCTCCCATGCCTCGGCATGCGGCTCGGCCCAATCGGGGATAACCTGAAAATGCAATACTCAACTCAATCTAATGCAATCGCAACTTAGTAGCAATGTAGAATCTCATTGACATTTTACTCACCGACATGTAGTCCTCCACCGTCATCTCGTACTCGGCATTAGCATTCTTACCGACAATGTCCGGCTTATGGACCCTCTCGCCTCTCTCGCCCGAAGTGACCCGCGGACGTGATCCTTTGGTTGTACCACACCTGCGGTGTCAACCTCTCACAAGTCGCCCGCAAAGTCTCGTTCGCGGCCGCCTCCTCAACCTCGGGCGCCACACGATAAAAACACTTCAATCATGCAAAAAACAATTGTGAGATTCATGAGTTAGAACATTGGGGTCATCAAATATGAACGAAGCTCGAGAAAATATGTCTTACCCAAAACTTTCTCATCACGGCCTCGGCAGCCGTCGGGAAGCCTACGCCGGGGCACTCTCGTAGTCCGTCCAAGTAGTGGCTAGCTTCTTCTCGCCAGCAGGGATCGAGCCGAGGGATAGTACTTGCCCGGCCAGAACTTCCTAAGCAAAGCTCCAATCATGCTGCTAGGCAGGCGCCCCTTGACCCCCGGAGGAAATATCCAATTGCTGCACATGAAAATCAAACATTAGCACATGAAAATCAAACATTAGTACATGAAAATCGAAATTGCCAAATTAGTACACTTACTCAGGGCCAGCAGGAATAATAAGGGTCTTCGCCTCATGGGTCTTAGGCTCCTTCCTCTCGTCGGGGACTCTCGCTTCCCCATGAATCTTCAGTGCCTTCGGCCGCCCATCCTCCTCCGGAGTCTCAAACCCGCGGCTAGAGTCCTCCTCGGCTCTAGACTCCGTCTCCGCCTCCTCTCTAGACGTCCCCTCCAAAAAGAACCCAGAAGCAACGTCGCTCGAAGCCGAGGGTGGTGGCTCAAAGTCCGGTCCTCCCCAGCCACCTCCACCTCCACCTCCACCTCCACCTCCTCCCAAGCCACCTCCACCTCCACCACCTCGTCCCCGTCCTCGTCCTCGTCCTCCTCCTCCTACCGCAAAGTCCTCATAACGCGGATTGCGACGCGGTTCCCTCTCACTCCTTCTAACATTGTTCTTGCGTTGTTGCATCTTCTTAAGCAAGCTCGACGAGTCCTCCTTGCCGCCGCTCATATTGTTCAATCACCTGCATTGAGAAACAGAAAACAATTAAGAAGCATGTTCAAAAATATATAAATAGTAAGCATAAAGACACTAAACAATTAAGAAGCATGTTCAAAAATATATAAATAATAAGCATAAAGATACTAAACAATAAAGAAGCATGTTGAAAAAAATATAAATACTAAGCATAAAGATACTAAACAAATAAGAAGCATGTTGAAATATAAACACATAAAAGACCCTCACCAGCCGTCATCAATCTCATCGTCAATCTCATTTTGTTTCTCCTTGCCACTATCACTATCACTATCTTTTGAGTAGTAAGTTGGATTTTGATAGACGGGTGGAGGCTCATCATCGCTATCATCTTCCACTTGTAACTTCTCGAGCATATCTATGTCCTTTAGATCCACCACTGACTCACCACGAGTTTCTGCATCGTTCCTGAGGTCCTCTTCAAGAACACATTCTAACTCAAAGTGCCCGAAGTCCTCTTCCTCTTGATAGAAAATTCCCTCGTATGTTGCAAGGTCAATGTTGTTGTAATCGTCTTCGGAGGGAATCGGTAGGTTACCATGTGGCGATACCTGGAACACGACTTCCCAGCCGTTGAGGGCCGCTTTCTGGCATGGGTACGGCAAATAATAAACTTGCTTGGCTTGGTGAGCAACAATATAGACATCGGCTCCGGTATAGGTGGTGGAAGGCTTAACTTCAACTAACCCAATGGACTTGGTAATTCTCTCGTCCACCTCTTGGGTCGAACCAATGACACTTGAACACAACGAGATTGAGTTGTTTGTTTGTACGATTGAAGGTCAGCTCGTATACATTCTCTAACCTCCCGTAGTAATCAAAGGTATCGGATCCTTTAGTGAAGACACCAGTATTTATCGTTTTTGGATTCGCCCGGCCCTTCTGGTGTGTCTCTGTATGGAATCGAAACCCATTCACGTCATACTTCTCATACTTCATGACGTCACGGTTACAACCTTGGGAAACACATCTCAACTCATCCGTCATCTCAACGTTTGCATCAGCTCCCTACAATCACGGTTCAAATTTGTTGTGTGCATTAGTTACGTGGAATAACAGGGACAAGTCACATATTGGTAGGTAAGAGGGACAGCTTAGACATTACTTTTTTCATGAACCAAGACACAAAGTTTATTTTTACTTCGGGAGCACCCTCTTTCCGTAGAGTCTCCAACTCCGCGCCCGTGGGATCGCGCGGAAGCCACCACCTGTTCATCCGTGAATTCGCCGAAAGGATACAATAAGCATTAGACCGAGTTGAGTGTAGGTGATCGAAACTAGATACAATAAGCATTACACCATGTTACCTAATGAAATCGTGACCGCCATCGTCGTCGTCCCCCCCACCACTTCCTTCATGTTCATAAGCACATAGAGCATTATGCAATCCTTCTCTTCCCTCTCCAATCTATATTTTTGTCCTTTACCAGCCTTGCCACCGGGACATTGGAATAGTTGAAGCTTGGGGTCATTCATGGGCACGTCGACATTGTAACGAGAGACCGGGTTATGCGAGTGGGAACTTCATCGGGATAGTACGTTGTTGCGGCATCCGCCATCTCCCGAAGGCACGTTGCCTCGCCTATGCATGCTTCAATCTTGGCTTTGTTTCCGGTTATCTTCCGAATATACTTGAACTCTCTCTCAATACAAAACTGCCACCGAAACCGCATCGGGCCACCCAATAGTGCCTCGTTTGCGAGGTGCACAATGAGATGTGCCATCGGAGTAAAGAAGCTCGGCGGAAAGATCATCTCCAAATTGCATAGCAACTCCGGCACTTGAACTTGCAGCTTCTCAATAACCTTAGGACATATCTGCTTAGCACAGAGCGTGCGGAAGAAATGGCTCAACTCCGCGAGCACTCGCCATATTTTCTCGGGGAGATACCCTCGAAGCATCATCGGCATCTGCCGCTCAATCCATATATGATAGTCGTGACTCTTGAGCCCGGTGACTTTTCCCGTCGAAAGATTGACTCCCTTGCTCGTATTCGAACAATAACCATCAGGGAACATCACAACGTATTTTAGCCACTTGAATGCCTCCTTCTTTTGGATGGAATCAAGGCGAAGTCGGCGTGCGGCTTGAACCAATTCTTTCGACGGCCAGTAGGACGTTGCATGTGTAATTTCTTCCTATCACGTAGCTTCTCAACATCGACTCTAGCCTTGACATTATCCTTTGACTTCCGGGAATGTTTAGGCACGTGTGAAATAAGGACTCCGCGACATTCTTTACGGTGTGCATCACATCGATGTTATGGGGAAGTTCGAGGTCCTTGTAATACTCGAGCTTCGTTAAGGCTGCCTCGTGAGTCCAGCTTGTGCGTTACACCATATCCCTCAAATTGATGGCCAGCTTCCGATGCCGCCGGCACGAGAGCACGTAGCTCGGCATCAACAGCCTATACCATCGAACTTTGGCACCTCTGTTACTTCATGCACAACTTTGCCTTTCTTGAAGTTCTTTTTGTCTTCTCCGAACGGATGCCTCCGTTTGAGGTACCGCCGATTCGTGTCAAACGCACCATACTTGCGACCCTTATTTAGCCAAAGGAACTCAAGTCGATGCCCGCACACCGGGCATGGCCATTTACCACTCGTACACCATCCGCATGTTAGGGCGTACCCGGGCATGTCATGCATGGTATACTCGCAACCAAACTTTCATGCGAAGTTTGTCTTCGATGCTCTGGTCGTACGTCAACGTCCCGTGGTGCCAAGAGTGGTTCAAATCTTCCACAATCGGCTGCATGTAGACACTCAAGTTCTTCCCCGGGTAATGGGGCCCCGGAATGATCAGCGACGTAAACATGGTCTTCCTCGTCATTAGGACTCCGGGAGGGAGATTGAGCGGAATTACAAACACGGGCCAACAACGGTAATTGGAATTCGACATACCATATGGATTGAAGCCATCTGTAGCTATCGCAATTCTGACATTCCGAGCATCTGCTGCCATATGGGGGTATTTTCTATCAAAGTTCTTCCATGCATTGCCATCAGATGGATGTCCCATCTTCGTCCGCCCCTGATTGTCCTTTATTCGAGTCCCCATCTTGTGCCACGTCATCTGTTTGGCGGTCTCCTCAGTCAAGTAAAGCCGCTGGATTCTTTTTATGAATGGGAGATACCGAAGAATCGACTTTGCGATCTTTGACTGCCTCACCTGACCATCCTTTCCCGTTACCTCTTCATACCTAGAGGCCTTACAAATGGGACAGTACTTGTCCTCCGCAAACTGTTTCCAGAAGAGAACACAGCCATTTTCACAACAGTCTATCCTTTGATAATCCATGTTGAGCGCCGACATGAGTTGCCTCGTCTCGTGCGAGTGCTTTTAGGCGGACAATGCCCTTTGGGCAACATGTTACCAGTTGTTTTCAGACTTGCTTCGAAGCCGTCACGGGTGGTGTTGTACCGGGTCTTGTCGGCTAGACATTGGGAGATGGCATCGAGCTGAGAAATCTCGGCGCCATCGTAAAGAGGCGTCTTAGCAGCGGCTATCATATCATAGAAGGCCTTCGCGGCTGGCTCTGGTTCCTCCGGTTCTGGAGGTTCCTCCGGTTCTGGCGGTTCCTCCCGTGAAGGTGGCGACTCTGGCATGTGGGCATCGACAAGATCATCTAGAAAGTCTCTAACCCCATCGTACTCATTGCCATTGAGCTGCCGCCGCATCACCTCACCTCCGTCACGTTCGTGCTCATCAAAGTCGATCTGCGTGACGTAACGAGGCATATACCCATATTGCAGAAGGTGTTTAAACATGTCATCCTTTCCACGACGGTGATGCTTCAAGCAACGATTGCACGGGCAAAGTGGCTGAACCTTCTGTTTTGTACCACGCGCCAACTCCTTCACTAAATGCCAAGTCTTCCTTATCCACTCATCCGTTTTATTAGTCGCACTAACACGGCCGGTGTACATCCATCCATTATCAGCCATCCTCTGCTCTATTGGAAGCCAAACGACAAGCATAGCATTTATATCAAATAGGAAAATGCATCATATTTTAATTTTTTTAACAGGCAAAACGAATGCATCAACCTACATCTCTACTAGGTGGGCTCCTAGCAGCCGCCGGATCCGTAGATTGAGTACGTTTACCATGCTCTGCTCCGGTCCGAGTCAGGATTCCGGCAGCACCTCCCCGCTGCTCTCCCGATACACGTCTCGCCAAAAAGACAAGAGGATGTGCATCCGGAGAACAACGGTGAGGCGCTGCCGAAATCCTGACTCGGACCGGAGCAGAGCATGGAGAACGTACCCAACTACGGATCCGCCGACTGTCCCGTAAATGCCGCAAGCGTTACGGTTGAAAATATGCCGACCACTAATGCATATTTATCCGCGTAACGCTTGAGGACGGGAAGTGACACCTAGGTTACGCAACTTGACTTGGAAAATGAATCTAGTGACATAAATAAAATGTGGAGAAGAAGTTGGAAATTTTGCTCACCCTCGGCTGTAGAGGAAGTAGTCGAACAACCGACCTGTCGATGTCGGCGACCGTCGAGAAGCGCGTCACGCCGGGGTGCTCACGACGAGGCGGTCACGGCATAGCCTATTACAAATCCGCATTCGGGGTCAGCGTTAGTGGAATAGAAACATAGAATCTACATACCAAAAGATGACAAATTCACAAACTAGCAACCGAACAAATAAACTACAAACAGCGGCGCATCATATCCCGATAATTTGACAGACAATTGGACAATATTTGTGTCTTAGAGCAAGTCCAAGAATTGGAGTTTGGAGAAAACCTCACTTAATTTCCCAAACAATTGGACTTCATCCACAAATTAATTGGATACAAAGCAGTACCAAATAACAAACAGTAGCAAGCACTAGCAAAATAAACAGAGAACTTATGCATAACAAAAATGAAAAAAAAAATAGGGGCTAACCTAGCTTACCATGTGCAGGCCGGGTACTGGGCAGGGGTGCGAGGTGGAGGAGGGCGGCGCGAGGAGGAGGCCGGCGACGGGAGGAGGGCCGGGCCGGGGCAAGGAGGTGGGCGGCGCCGGGAGGAGGGCCGGGGGCGAGGTTGGGGATGAGAGGAGGGCGCGGGGCTCGGGTCGAAACGAGGAGGAGGGCGCGGGGCTCGGGCGGCGGCTCAGGTGAGGAGGAGAGGGCGGCGGCGCGGGGCTCAGGTGAGGAGGAGGAGGGGCGGCGGCGGCAGCTCAGGTGAGGAGGGGCGGCGGCGGCGGGCGGCGCGAGCGGTAGGTGGCGGCGTCGGCGCGAGCGGCAGGTGGCAGCGGCGTCGGGCGGGAGGCTGCGGCGGCGGGCGGGAGGCTGCGGCGGCGGCGTCGGGCAGGAGGCGGGATTGGGAAATAATGGGCGTGGGTTTTTGGCGAGGAGGAGGCCGACCAGGTGGTTTTTTGGGGCTCACAGCCCTAGCTATGCCGAGGGCCACCCATACGCCGAGGGCCACCCTCGGCATACTTTTTTTTTTGTTTTTTCTTTCCTTGTTTCTTCTAACCATAATTAATATACTAGTGGGAGAATTATTGTAAAAACCATGAAGTTGTGATACAAAAACCTCCATTTAGATGGTACTAGAATTTACTTCCTCCCCATCTCCCACTTCTCTCTACATGAACCACTTGTGAACTACCCGCGCATCTTCCATTCCTGAAAAGAGCGATGACACGAATATGAAGGCAACAGAAAAGAAAAGTGCTGACTTGATCAGAGTTCTTACTTGATCAGAGTTATACTTAAGACAATAAATTTTGATAAAATATAAAAATGACTGCATATGCAAGAAAATGATGGACAAGAACCAAAACACGAATATCTACCTTGGTTTATGGATAGGAACCAAGATCAAAAATAGGAACTTAGAAACAAAATGTGAAAGAAGGTGGTGATATAATAATAACTAAGAAATGTTCTCTGCCATGGCTATCTTAGATACTAAGTAAATAAATGCAGGGGTTCCAACGAATGAAGAGTCTAACATAATTCAAAACAGACATTGAGCATACTGAGTGACCGGGGCCTTGCTTCCCATCCTAAGGCCCACGCACGTGCCAAATATGGCCTCGTTCCGACAAACTATGTGGTGAAACGGGCCGTTTCCTACTCATTTCCCCTAAAAGCCATAGAACTCCGGACGTGATAGCCCTGTTCGTGAAGGGTTCTCCAAGATAATTGCCGTATCCCAGTTCCGTCTTTTGCAGTGGTTACTAGGACACATAAAATGACGCCACACGGATCCGCTCGATTTTTTGGCTCTGTTTGCTTTGCCAACTGCGCAAAACGGGGCCGCCGGGACATGCGGTATGGCCGTACCGGGCGCGCGCGTGCACCCCTCCGCCAACGCGCGAAACGGAAAACATTTAGCACATAAAATGACGCGTCCTAGACCTAAAAACATTTTTCCCTCCATTTATTGAGCGAAGGAAAGTGTCGCCCTGGCTCAAATCCGGACAGTTTCCGACGGATTTGGCGGGGCACCGCAGAAGCGGGTGGGATTCCCGGATGGCTTCCGCGCGCATATGGCATGTGATAGGTGGTGCGTAGGAGGTATCCTACCGCCGCGCGGAGGTCCCGCGCGATACCGAAATGCGCGCCATGTAGCCGCTTCACAAAAAAAGCCCTTCCGCACCCCGAAAATGGAAAAACCGTCGCCCGTGGTTCGGATTGGAAATCCGCGACCGGGGCCTTGCTTCCCATCCTAAGGCCCACGCACGTGCCAAATATGGCCTCGTTCCGACAAACTATGTGGTGAAACGGGCCGTTTCCTACTCATTTCCCCTAAAAGCCATAGAACTCCGGACGAGATAGCCCCGTTCGTGAAGGGTTCTCCAAGATAATTGCCGTATCCCAGTTCCGTCTTTTGCAGTGGTTACTAGGACACATAAAATGACGCCACGCGGCTCCGCTCGATTTTTTGGCTCCGTTTGCTTTGCCAACTGCGCAAAACGGGGCCGCCGGGACATGCGGTATGGCCGTACCGGGCGCGCGCGTGCACCCCTCCACCAACGCGCGAAACGAAAAACATTTAGCACATAAAATGATGCGTCCTAGACCTAAAAACATTTTTCCCTCCATTTATTGAGCGAAGGAAAGTGTCGCCCCAGTTCAAATCCGGACGGTTTCCAGCCGGATTCGGCGGGGCACCGCAGAAGCGGGTGGGATTCCCGCATGGCTTCCGCGCGCATATGGCATGTGATAGGTGGTGCGTAGGAGGTATCCTACCGCCGCGCGGAGGTCCCGCGCGATACCGAAATGCGCGCCATGTAGCCGCTTCACAAAAAAAGCCCTTCCGCACCCCGAAAATGGAAAAACCGTCGCCCGTGGTTCGGATTGGAAATCCGCGACCGGGCCCTTGCTTCCCATCCTAAGGCCCACGCACGTGCCAAATATGGCCTCGTTCCGACAAACTATGTGGTGAAACGGGCCGTTTCCTACTCATTTCCCCTAAAAGCCATAGAACTCCGGACGAGATAGCCCTGTTCGTGAAGGGTTCTCCAAGATAATTGCCGTATCCCGGCTCTGTCTTTTGCAGTGGTTACTAGGACACATAAAATGATGCCACGCGGCTCCGCTCGATTTTTTGGCTCCGTTTGCTTTGCCAACCGCGCAAAACGGGCCGCCGGGACATGCGGTATGGCCGTACGGGCGCGCGCGTGCACCCCTCCGCCAACGCGCGAAACGGAAAACATTTAGCACATAAAATGACGCGTCCTAGACCTAAAAACATTTTTCCCTCCATTTATTGAGCGAAGGAAAGTGTCGCCCCAGTTCAAATCCGGAAAGTTTCCAGCGGATTCGGCGGGGCACCGCAGAAGCGGGTGGGATTCCCGCATGGCTTCCGCGCGCATATGGCTTGTGATAGGTGGTGCGTAGGAGGTATCCTACCGCCGCGCGGAGGTCCCGCGCGATACCGAAATGCGCGCCATGTAGCCGCTTCACAAAAAAGCCCTTCCGGCACCCCGAAAATGGAAAAACCGTCGCCCGTGGTTCGGATTGGAAATCCGCGACCGGGGCCTTGCTTCCCATCCTAAGGCCCACGCACGTGCCAAATATGGCCTCGTTCCGACAAACTATGTGGTGAAACGGGCCGTTTCCTACTCATTTCCCCTAAAAGCCATAGAACTCCGGACGAGATAGCCCCGTTCGTGAAGGGTTCTCCAAGATAATTGCCGTATCCCGGCTCCGTCTTTTGCAGTGGTTACTAGGACACATAAAATGATGCCACGCGGCTCCGCTCGATTTTTGGCTCCGTTTGCTTTGCCAACCGCGCAAAACGGGGCCGCCGGGACATGCGGTATGGCCGCACCGGGCGCGCGCGTGCACCCCTCCGCCAACGCGCGAAACGGAAAACATTTAGCACATAAAATGACGCGTCCTAGACCTAAAAACATTTTTCTCTCCATTTATTGAGCGAAGGAAAGTGTCGCCCCAGTTCAAATCCGGACAGTTTCCAGCGGATTCGGCGGGGCACCGCAGAAGCGGGTGGGATTCCCGCATGGCTTCCGCGCGCATATGGCATGTGATAGGTGGTGCGTAGGAGGTATCCTACCGCCGCGCGTAGGTCCCGCGCGATACTGAAATGCGCGCCATGTAGCCGCTTCACAAAAAAAAGCCCTTCCGGCACCCCGAAAATGGAAAAACCGTCGCCCGTGGTTCGGATTGGAAATCCGCGACCGGGGCCTTGCTTCCCATCCTAAGGCCCACGCACGTGCCAAATATGGCCTCGTTCCGACAAACTATGTGGTGAAACGGGCCGTTTCCTACTCATTTCCCCTAAAAGCCATAGAACTCCGGACGAGATAGCCCTGTTCGTGAAGGGTTCTCCAAGATAATTGCCGTATCCTAGTTCCGTCTTTTGCAGTGGTTACTAGGACACATAAAATGACGCCACGTGGCTCCGCTCGATTTTTGGCTCCGTTTGCTTTGCCAACTGCGCAAAACGGGGCCGCCGGGACATGCGGTATGGCCGTACCGGCGCGCGCGTGCACCCCTCTCGCCAACGCGCGAAACGGAAAACATTTAGCACATAAAATGACGCGTCCTAGACCTAAAAACATTTTTCCCTCCATTTATTGAGCGAAGGAAAGTGTCGCCCCGCTCAAATCCGGACAGCTTTCCAGCCGGATTCGGCGGGCACCGCAGAAGCGGGTGGGATTCCCGCATGGCTTCCGCGCGCATATGGCATGTGATAGGTGGTGCGTAGGAGGTATCCTACCGCCGCACGGAGGTCCCGCGCGATACTGAAATGCGCGCCATGTAGCTGCTTCACAAAAAAAAGCCCTTCCGGCACCCCGAAAATGGAAAAACCGTCGCCCGTTGTTCGGATTGGAAATCCGCGACCGGGGCCTTGCTTCCCATCCTAAGGCCCACGCACGTGCCAAATATGGCCTCGTTCCGACAAACTATGTGGTGAAACGGGCCGTTTCCTACTCATTTCCCCTTAAAGCCATAGAACTCCGGACGAGATAGCCCTGTTCGTGAAGGGTTCTCCAAGATAATTGCCGTATCCCAGTTCCGTCTTTTGCAGTGGTTACTAGGACACATAAAATGACGCCACGCGGTTCCGCTCGATTTTTTGGCTCCGTTTGCTTTGCCAACTGCGCAAAACGGGGCCGCCGGGACATGCGGTATGGCCGTACCGGGCGCGCGCGTGCACCCGTTCGCCAACGCGCGAAACGGAAAATATTTATCACATAAAATGACGCGTCACACTTGTACATATATGTTAGGGGCAGATGCAAGTTTTCCAACAATTCTGACGCTCCGGTGATTTGTATCTTGGGAAACCCTAGGGCGGGGACCCTGCAGATCTACCCCTATAGCTTTTTCCGTGCGAGGGTTTACCAATGGATTTTTTTATTTTCTTTGCTTTGTTTAGGACATATGCACATGGAAACCATAGGTTTGGAATAAAATAGGCCACGGATGAGCCGTAGCAGGAGTTTTCACATACGGATCCCGGATTTTACCAAGTGCGGGCCAATGTATGCGGAAATCGTCAACGCCGGATACATGCAAGGTTAGACAAACCTTACATCACACTTGTACACATATGTTAGGGACAAATGCAAGTTTTCAAGCGATTCCGACGCTCCGGTGATTTGTATCTTGGGAAACCCTAGGGCGGGGACCCTGCAGATCTACCCGTATAGCTTTTTCCGTGCGAGGGTTTACCAATGGATTTTTTTATTTGCTTTGCTTTGTTTAGGACATATGCACATGGAAACCATAGGTTTGGAATGAAATAGGCCACGGATGAGCCGTAGCAGGAGTTTCCACATACAGATCCTGGATTTTTCCAAGTGCGGGCCCATGTATGCGGAAATCGTCAACGCCGGGTACATGCAAGGTTAGACAAACCTTACATCACACTTGTACACATATGTTAGGGACAAATGCAAGTTTTTAAGCAATTCCGACGCTCCGGTGATCTGTATCTTGGGAAACCCTAGGCCGGGGACCTTGCAGATCTACCCCTATAGCTTTCTCCGTGCGAGGGTTTACCAATGGATTTTTTTATTTGCTTTGCTTTGTTTAGGACATATGCACATGGAAACCATAGGTTTGGAATGAAATAGGCCCCGGATGAGCCGTAGCAGGAGTTTCCACATACAAATCCTGGATTTTACCAAGTGTGGGCCCATGTATGCGGAAATCGTCAACGCCGGGTACATGCAAGGTTAGACAAACCTTACATCACACTTGTACACATATGTTAGGGACAAATGCAAGTTCTTAAGCGATTCCGACGCTCCGGTGATCTGTATCTTGGGAAACCCTAGGCCGGGGACCTTGCAGATCTACCCCTATAGCTTTTTTCGTGCGAGGGTTCACCAATGGATTTTTTTAATTTCTTTGCTTTGTTTAGGACATATGCACATGGAAACCATAGGTTTGGAATGAAATAGGCCCCGGATGAGCCGTAGCAGGAGTTTCCAGCGATTCGGACGCTCCGGTGGTTTGTATCTAGGGAAACCCTAGGGGGCGGGGACCCCGCAAATCTACCCCTAGGGTTAGGGTTAGGGTTAGGGTTAGGGTTATCAATGGACTTTTTTCCTTTGTTTTAGGACATATGTACATCGATAGCAGATGTTGGGCCTCATCTGGATCCCGTCGACCCGTCTACGAAGAGCGTCACTCGTGGGATCTACATAAGCCATCTACCATTTTTTTCTTTAAAAAAGTAACTATTTTTACATAATTCATACTAGTACATAAATAAAACAAACATAATATAAAGTTAATGACCGAGAAGAAAAAAAGAAAAAAAAAAGTGTATGCCGAGGGTGACCGTCGGCATAGGTGGGTGATGCCCTATGCCGAGGGTGGCCCTCGGCGCCTCTCTGACGCCGTGACCGGGCCGTCACGGCCGGAGCGGGACCGTAGCACTAGCATATGCTACGCCGACGGCCTTCAGTACGCCGAGGGTGGCCGTCGGCGTATCCCTCTCTACGCCGAGGGTATGTCTACGCCGAGGGGCTAGATGGGCCGCCGCCATGGACCGGACGTACGCCGACGGCCCCGACATTTGGCCGTCGGCGTACGCCACGGCCGTCGGCGCAGCGAGCCATTCCTGTAGTGATGAGAGCTCGTGTGTTTCTAATATAGGTAGTGCAAGCAAGTTGAGATACAGAGAAATAGGTGATGTTGATCCATATCGATAGCTAGATAGAATAGAGAGATAGTACTCTAGCGAGGAGAGATAACGATCGATGGAATACTAGATCGAGGGAGATGTTGCCGTGACGGAGATGCTGCTATATGATCTGGAGGAGCGTAGCAGGGTGTCTCTAAATATTTGATGATTGTCACAATGTCACACCGTTTTGGCATACGCTGATGTTATACTTCGGTGGAGGTCTACCAGGATGGACTTTGCCGACGTACGTAGTAGTTCATTATCTTTCCACCGAGGCAAGTAGTGTCTTCTTCTAATCCTTTGATCTTGCAAGTAACACTCTTCCATATTTCACTTCATGTGTATCTCCCTTGATCCATGGATAATCTGTTGTGCTATAATCTTTAGTGTCCTTTGATCATATAACTATGCTGCTATATGATAGCTCAATACTGTTTCCTTTGATCTGTTGATTGTCCGTTGAATCTATATAGTTGCATCATGATTGTTGGTCATGTTTGATCATCATGTCGTTGGGGGAGTGACCACTGGTGGAAAAAGGGCCTTTGGTCGCGGTTCGCAACTGCCATTAGTCGCGGTTGCGCAACCGCGACCAATTAAGCGCGACTAAAGCCCCCCCCCCCCCCCCCTACGAACCGCGACTAAAGGCACGTCCACGTGGCCGCCAGCAGTCCGTCGGGGCGGAGGACCTTTAGTCGCGGTTCTCCTGTCCAACCGCGACTAAAGGCAGGTTTAGGGTTTTAGCCCCCCCCCCCCCTAAACTTGTTTTCTTTTTAATTTGTATTGTTTTATTTCTTTTGTGTTTTATTTTAATTTTGAAGGAGTTTCACATATTCTACGGTACTACATACATGCATATGAATGTACAATTTCAAACAAATTTGAAATTAGAACCAAAAAGAATTCAAGAGGAATATACAGTATATATTCAATATCATCGGATGACCATATACAATTTTGAACAAGTTTCCATACATAATTTAATGCATATGAAGTTCTACGTCCTCTACATAGTGTTCTCCTTTAGGATCGATGACTTCCCTCGTGAACCATCCAGCTAGTTCCTCTTGAAGTGGTCGGAAGCGAGCTTCTGGACTAAGCATCTTCCGGAGGTTATTCCTCTTCTCATTGTTATCACTCGGAACCCGCTCAGAGTTGTATCTCCGGATCATCTCACAGACATAGTATCCACATAGATTGGTCCCCGCTGGCTGAATATCGCCACCATTCTTAGCCATTGACCGCATGAAATGTAGCTCTTTTTTGAATTCACCGACCCTTTCATCTGAGAACCGTCTCCAAACCCTACGAGGCAAAGAAAATTAAATGAACAAGAGAGTTATTAGTTACTTGATATTAGGAAATGAACGAAATAGGCCGATCGATATAGAGCGCAAATGAATGAAAATAATTACTTCTGCAGCATTCTTCTCATGTCGCCCCAAAGCTTTGCATCCAGAGTCAGAGAGTCGTGGACGAGACATGTGGAGGTGTCAAATTTAATTACTAGCAGAATCCAATGGAACCTGCGGACACGATACATGCACAGTCATGCATAACTCATCGATTAGCCGGCCACATACCATGCATGGAGTAAACAAAAGAGAATGTGCTCAAGATAGAAACACTCACCCAAAATGGTAAGGAAATAGAATATCACTTTTGAGTTCCTGCTTTGAAAGAAACTGCCACATGTCTTCCTCCACGTCGGCGGGGTGATGCTCTAACACATATCCATTAACGATGTGTGGGTCAATGAACCCAACATCATGGATGTTCCTTACTTCGCATTCCTTAATCTTCACTCTGCATATATAATAGCGTACACAACAATATAGTTAGGACATATATATAGTGCAGGCAATATGAACGAGATGGGATAGAAATAAATCACTTACAGAACGTAGCAACTGATGATAGATTTGTCGAGCTCGCACGAAAAGCTGGAACAATTCACTCAGATGAATTTGTACATAGTAATGTTTGAAGTGATGCTCATATCTAACCGCCGCATAAATATATTCTTTGGCGTTTTTATTTTTTATGTAACCCTTGTACCATTTCAGCAGACTTGTCATTTGTGGAGGTAGATCCTCTTCCTGCGCAGGCTCGACGAGAGGCCCATTCGGCACATATGTAATTACTACCTCCTTCACTGGCGCCTCATCAAGGCCTAACAGTTCACGAAGATTCATACCTAAGTTGGCCGCTTGTTCTCTGGCACTCGTTACAGTCAATCCCTGTGCTGCCGCAGCTGCTATGATATCGGGGGCATCCGGACCGGCGGCTTTCACTATGAGCGGGGCAATCGATTGTTTACTTTGTTTCCCGAGCTGGGCAACTCGTTTCCCGCTTTTTTTACTTGCTAATTCTTTCTCGACCTCCTCCAAGGCTTTCTTCTCCTGCTTCTCCGCCCGCTCTTTCTTCTCCTTCAACACGAGTGCCTGCCTACGAAGTTCACGTGCATAGTCGTCAGGCAGATTCTTCGCGGCTTGGGACAGTGTGCTCAAAAATGACTTAGCCCACTTCTTTTGCTCATCAGAAAATACTGGCTTGGGCTCGGGCTCTCTTTTCTTCTTGCAGTCCGCCTTCCATTTCTCATAATCAGCAGTCGCGGTCGCGTCGACTTCCTCGGCACTACGTTCCCAAGGCCTTTTGGGGAGAGGCTTCAGTGATGGCTCTGGTACCTTTGTGGTCTTAGGTACATAAGGGTCCGGGTTAATACTCCAGGACTGCTTCTGCTTCTTCGCCGGAGCTGGATTGGGGGGGCGGCGTCTGCTTACCCGCCCGGGGCGGACTGGGGGGCGGCGGCTGCTTACCCGCTGGAGGTGAATTCGGGGGCGTCGTCGGCTGACGTGAAGGAGGTGTAGGTGAAGCACCACCACCACCAGCACCGCCACCGCCACCGCCACCGCCACCACCACCGTAGGGGGGTGGACTTGTTGGCCTTGGCGCCTCGCCTGGAAATTTGATAAACTTCTTTTGCCATAGAATGAAATGGCGCTTGACATCTCCAAGTCTTCTCTCCCCTTCAGGTGTAGCAATGTCAATCTCCAGGTCCTCAAACCCTTGTACTATGTCCTCCACCGTGACACGAGCATAGCCATCTTGAATGGGCTTGTTGTGGTGGAGTGCTCCAGGTTCACATGGTAAAGCACTACTGATACGTCCAAAACGTATCTACTTTCCCGAACACTTTTGCTATTGTTTTGCCTCTAATTTGTGTATTTTGGATGCAACTAACACGGACTAACGCTATTTTCAGCAGAACTGCTCTGGTGTCTCGTTTTTGTGCAGAAATCCAACTTTCGGGAAAATCCTCGGAATTTATGCAGAAGGCCCTATTTTTCCAGAAAACTGACGGAGCCAGAAGGACAACTCAGGTGGAGGCCCGAGGGCCCCACACCATAGGGCGGCGCGGCCCAGGGGGGGCCCGCGCGGCCCTGTGGTGTGGCCCCCTCGGCCGGCCTCCGACGCCCTCCTTCGGACTATTTATCGGCCTCGACCTAAAAACGCACGGGGAGAAGTCGAAGTCGCCAGAAACCCTCCAGAACGCCGCCACATCGCGAAACTCCGTCGCGGGAGCCAGAAGTCTCCGTTCTGGCACTCCGCCGGGACGGGGAATTGGAGGGGATCATCGCCGCCATCACCGCCAACGCCTCTACATCAACCAGCCATGTTTCCCCCATCCATGTGTGAGTAATTCCCCCGCTGTAGGCCGAAGGGGATGGTAGGGATTGGATGAGATTGGTCATGTAATAGCATAAGATTGTTAGGGCATAGTGCCTAGTGTCCGTAATTGGTACTTTGATGATATTGTTGCAACTTGTTATGCTTAATGCTTGTCACTAGGGCCCGAGTGCCATGATCTCAGATCTGAACATGTTATTGTTTCATCAAGATAATCATTGTTTATGGTCTTACCTATAAGTTGTATACACATGTCGCTGTCCGGAACCAATGGCCCCGAAGTGACAAGAATTGGGACAACCGGAGGGGATGGTAGCGATGTGAGGATCACATGTGTTCACGGAGTGTTAATGCTTTGCTCCGGTACTCTATTAAAAGGAGTACCTTAATATCCAGTAGTTTCCCTTGAGGCCCGGCTGCCACCGGCTGGTAGGACAAAAGATGTTGTGCAAGTTTCTCATTGCGAGCACGCACGACTATATATGGAACACATGCCTATTGATTGCTTTGTACTTGGACACCATTTTATTATTATCTGCAAATGCCCTGCTATGATTGTTACATGAGTTTCTCTCATCCATGCAACGCCCGTTCATCCGTCCCCGTGCCTACAGTATTTTAATCCCGCTGTTTACTAAAATCACTACTGCTGTCTCTGTTACTCTGCTGCTGTCGCTACTGCTATAAAACTGTTACTACTGATAAACTCTTGCGAGCAAGTCTGTTTCCAGGTGCAGCTGAATTGACAACTCCGCTGTTAAGGCTTCCAAGTGTTCTTTGTCTCCCCTTGTGTCGAATCAATAAATTGGGTTTTACTTCCCTCGAAGACCGTTGTGATCCCCTATACTTGTGGGTCATCAAGACTATTTTCCGGCGCCGTTGCCGGGGAGCATAGCTTTATTTGGAAGTTCACTTGGATTAATATTGTTCGCTGCAAATTCTCCATCATGGGTAAACCTCGCGATACTAAGATCGCCATATTACCATCCACTACAAGAAAAGGTACAATTCTCGAATACCTCTCGCTGCTCTTGATTCACCATCCGTGATTGATAAACTTGTTTCACCGCCGCATGCTTCACATGCGGGTACTTCGCTGAATCTGAAAACTCTCATAATATTGATAATGTTTCTGCTGTGCTTGATGATAGTGGTTCGTTGGGATCTTTTCTAGATGCTACAATTGCTAGGTCTAGACAAATTGAAAATACTCGAAACTCCTAATGCTACTACACCCGTTGATTCACCCGAACTTGATTATTTTAGTGATGATCCTGATGAAGATTATGTGGAGCTTAATGATGATTTTATTGAAAAATGCAATGCTACTACTGATGCAAGAAAAATTAAAAAGTTGCTTGCAGAACATGCTGTTAGATATAAACTGTCTCCTGGTCCTAAGTTTGCCACATCTCCTATAAACATTAAGGATAAAGATTATGATTTTTCTCTTGATCTATCTCATATATCTATTGTTGAGAAAACACCCTTTTGTGGTACTGAAAAAGAAAGTGCTGTTGAACACATGACTGAGTTATCTACTCTTAGTAGCTTGTTTTCTGATGATGTCAAGATGCGTACTTACTTTGTTGCTAAAATCTTTCCATTCTCATTAAAGGATGACGCTAAAACTTGGTATAATAATTTGCCACCAAATTCTATTAGAAGTCCAAAAGAATTGCTTGATGTTTTCTTCCGCAAATACTTTCCTGCTAGTGCTCAACTTATTGCTTTGCAGAGAATTTATAATTTTGACCAGGGAGATGAAGAGAAATTGCCTGAGGCTTGGGCGAGATTTTGCTCTCTTATTAGAGCTCGGCCTGATCATGATCTGGAAAAGCATGATTTACTTGATATATTTTATAGTGGACTAACCATTGAGTCTAGGGCATACCTGGATAGTTGTGCTGGTTGTGTTTTCGGAAAAGAACTCCGGACGACGCTGAAGAATTATTGGCTAAAATAAGCCGGAATCATGATGATTGGACTACGCCTGAACCAATTCCAACGCTAATATTGAAGAAGAGGGGTTTAATTAAATTGAATGATGAAGATATGAGGGAAGCCAAGAAGTCTCTCAAGGAGAAAGGTATTAAATCTGAAGATGTGAAGAATCTACCTCCTATAGAAGATATATGTGAGATAATTCCCCCTTCATCCATGATTGAGGTAAACTCCCTTCAACGCTTTACTAGGGAGGATATTCCGTATTCGAAACCTCCTGCACAATGCTTAGATGAGTTTGATAATTATATTGTTAAGCAAGAAAATTTTAATATGAGAGTAGAGAATCATTTAATGGAAAATTCTTGAGCTATTAGTGAATTGCATGATATTGTGGAGAGAACCTCCAATGATGTTAAGATGCTTGTTAAACATTTTCATATGATTCAAACTCAAATTGATCAACTCACTAAAGTGCAAAATGACTTGTTAGGGAATAATTCTAAAGAGAAACATGCTTATGAAGTAACAACTAGAGGTGGTGTCTCTACCCAGGATCCTCTATATCCCGAAGGGCATCCCAAAAGAATTGAACAAGATTCTCAACGCATTGAACCTAGTGCTCATTCTAGGAAGAAAAAGAAGAAGAAACATAAAAATGTTGTAGAATCCTCTCGAACCTCGCTAATGATCCTAATAGTATTTCTATTTCGATGCTGAAACCGAAAGTGGTAATGAACATGATAATGATAAAGATAATGATAAGAATGATACTCCTGATAAAGAAGAGGTTGAAGAAGAACCTGAAAAGCATGCTAAAAATAAAAAGTATACTAAAGAAGACTTTATTGCTGAGAAACATGGTAATGAAAGAGAACCTTGGGTGCAAAAGCAAATACCTTTTCCTGCTAAGAAACTAAAATCAAAGGAAGAAGAACACTATAATAAATTTTGCGATTGGATGAAACCTTTATTCTTGCAAATACCTTTGACTGATGCTATTAAATTGCCTCCTTATTCAAAGTATATGAAAGATATTGTTACTAACAAAAGGAAAATCCCCAATGAGGAAATTTCCACTATGCTTGCTAATTACTCTTTCAATGGCAAAATTCCAAAGAAGTTGGGCGACCCGTGTATACCTACTATTCCTTGTTCTATTAAGAATAATTATGTTAAAACTGCTCTATGTGACTTGGGAGCCGGTGTTAGTGTTATGCCTTTTTCTCTTTATAAGAGACTTTACTTAGATAAATTGATACCTACTGATATATCTTTGCAAATGGCTGATAAATCTACTCGCTATTCCCGTTGGTATATGTGAGAATGTTCCTGTTCAAGTTACTACTAACTCGCTTGATATTAACTGATTTTGTTGTGTTGGAAATGCCTGAAGATGATAATATGTCTATTATTCTTGGGAGACCTTTTCTTAACACCGCAGGGGCTGTTATTGATTGCAACAAAGGAAAGGTTACTTTCAATGTTGATGATAGGGAGCATACCGTTTATTTTCCCAAGAGGATTGAGAAAGCGTGTGGAGTTAATACTATTTCTAATGTGAGAACTATCAAAGTGGGAACTATTGATTGTCCTATATATGAGCCTAAGGAAGAATATCAAACTCTCGTGATTGGATCCATATCAATACAATTCAAGGTAACATGATTGATTTAAGGTTTATTTCTTCTTATGCTATGTAAAATTTATTTGGTGGCAAGACTTGATCAACCTTGTTAACGAATACCTTTTACATGCATAGAGGAGGTAAACAACATCTCTTTCTTCCTCCATTTGCTCTAGTTGCTGTAGCACTTTTAATTTGCAAAGTTCCTTAGTTATTTGAAGATTTCAAAAAATTTCCTGGCCAGTAATAATAAACTAAATACCCAGAAATGTGCGTTTTTCAAAGTTTTCAAAAATTCACAAAAATTATACCGTTGGTCCTAATTTTCGACGAGGCACCTGGGAGCACCAGAGGATGACCTGTGGGGCACCAGAGGGCGCCAAACCACAGGCCGGCGCGGCCAAGGAGGTGGCCGCGCCACCATGTGGTGTGGGCCCCCCTTTGCCCCACTTTGTCATCTCTTTCTCCCAGCACCTTCTCTCTCCCGAAAAAACTCGTACCAAGTTCCTCTCTCTCGCGTTTTTGCTCCAGAGCTCTAGATTTCTCGATCTCTTTGCTCAGCCCAGATTTCCTGCTGAAATTTGGCACATTTGCTCCTTTGTATGTGACTCCTCCACCCATCCAAGTAGAATTTTGTTTGGTTGAGTATATCTTGAATATTTTGCTGCTGTAGGTAACATGTTTAGTGAGCTTGCATGCTTGTTCTAAGTGGTAGAAACTAGTTTTGATGCATGATTAGTACTCTAGCAAGTTCCTATGGTAGTTTCCCTCAATTATATGTCACCAAATCAAATTTTTATATCATTTGTTGAAAATTTCAGAGAAGCTATGAAGAAGTTCAACTTTGGAGAGTTGTTCAAGAAAGGGACAACCAGCACCGGGAGGCCTTCTAGGGCCGCCACCCGGATTAGGCGATCATACAATGAAGACATCATCGCGCCTAGCTTCGCGCCCGAAGAGGACAACGGGGCTCCTAATGCTTCGTCTTTTCCATGCTATGATTTTCTTAGGAATGCAGGGATATTGGAGGATTTCTTAACCCTTGTCAACAGGGCAGGATTAACCACTTATTTGGGAGATGAAAGGGAGCAATACTACATGCTCACCAAAATCTTCGTCGAGAGTTTCCAGTTCAACAACAAACAATATGAGCCGACGGTTGCATTCAGGATCTATGGTAATCCTGTTACTATGCAATTGAAGGATTTTTGTCGTGCATTGGATATTGCCCCTGTAGGTACAGCAAGTAGGATTGATGACAACCCCCGGGACTTGTTGGAGCTCTATCGAGGGATTACCGATGATGATTGTCGCACCATTCAGCGTGGCAAGATAAGGAACATTCAACTCCCCGCCATTAAGTATTTTGCATACTACATTGCTACTAGCATTCTTGGTAGGGAGAACACTAGCAACATTTCTAGTTACCATCTTGCTTTCTTGAATATTGCACTTACTGGTCAGACATCTTATCACCTTGGTGCTCTTATTGCTCGCCGCCTGACTACCAGGGGGCCTATTTTTGGAGGAACTATCGCACTGCGTGTTTTAACATATCTAAATCTTCCTATTGATCCTAATGATGTGCCATTGGCCCCTAGGAAACTCGATATTACTGCTATGAAGAGTCATCATTTTGTTACCACTGATTCTACTTTAGATAATATGGTTTATAGAATGTTGTTTTCTGACGGGGATGAGAAAGAAATTCCTCTTCCCCAACCAGGTTTGTTCAGTATTGACAGGCAATCATGGTCGTGCACTAAGGAGGAAGTGGATGAACATTTGAAGATAAAAGACTTCCACCAGCAACATGACTCCGAGGACGCCGGGGCCTCCTACGACCACACCGTCACGTATCCGGGTGCTTCTTCCAGCACATACCCGGAATACGATCCATCTTCGTCATACTACGGAGACACTACCTCATGGGATCGATGGGATTGAACTCCACTTAGGCCAAAAGCCTAAGCTTGGCGGGAGGTATACCGGCATCACTCATTCTTTGCATATTATGGTTGCTGGATACTTGCACATACTTGTTTTGTTCGTTTGAGTGGTTTCCTAATGAGAGGAAGATGATATTTGGGGAAGTGCTGCCTGAAAACAGATTCTGGAACGTTACCGTAAAAATTCTCAAAAATATCCAGAGCGTCATTTTGAGCTGCCAATTTTTGTGCAGGTTCCCCAGGTTGTTATCTAACTTTCATTAGTTGAACACTTTTCGATCTGAGCAACTTAAGATTTTTGTAAAAATCGATTTCTGTACTGCTGTCAGGTTTTGGCAGATTTCTGCCATCTCGCTTTTCTGTGTTTCTTTTAATTTGCTATTTCTTGTTTTTGCTTTGTTTCCTTCCCAAAACACAAAAATACCAAAAATATTTCTGTTGTTTCTCTTCACCATTTGTTTGCTTTGGTTTCTTGCATTTGTTTCGCTTTATTTGCTATTGCTAGTTTGCTATAAGAAAACCCAAAAAGATTTTGCTTTGTTTGCTTGTTTCCTCTTATTCTTGTTTCTAATTTGAAAACACCAAAAATATTTGCTGTTCTTCTTTGTTTTGTAAAGTTCTTTATGAGTTCAATGGTCTTCGGTGGCTGGAGCGTGGTTTTCATTTCATACTATCCAAGCTACACAAGTGAAAAGGCAATAATGACGATCTACGACAATCTGATTGTGGTGAGAGGCTGGTATGAACTCTATTTGTTTTCATTTTTGTACATATACTCATCCATGTGAGCATGCTTAGTTGGTTCATGTGAGGTATATGTTATTTGAGAAAGTCTAGTAGTTTATGATCTCTCATGTTTAGCTCCAATTTATTAATATGAGTAGCATGTCATGGATGTTTGCTTGCATTGTTTTATTCATAAGTAAGTATGGCATTGTGGTATCCTCCTCTGAATAATTCATTTATATCGACTTGGCACATGCTCACGCATGCATATGGCTGAACAAAAAGTCAATTAAGCCTCGATGATCTATATTGCTTCAGAGTTCTTGTATCACTTTTATGCCTCCGTTAATTTATTTTGCCGCAAGCATGATTATGACAGTTACTGCTCTCTTGATTTGTCGCTCCCTACTCTATTGCTAGCCTTCACTTGTACTGAGCGGGAACGCCGCTCGTGCTTCCAAACACCTGAAAACCAAGTTGTTCCAAAAGTGTCCACCATAAATACCTATGCATGGCATTTCAAACCATTCCAAGTAAATTCTCATGCACTACCTTTAAAACCTTCAAAATGCTTCTCAATTTGTGTTTATGTTTCATAGCTCATGAGGAAGTATGTGGTGTTTAGCTTTCAACCTTGTCATTTACTTTTGACGGACTCTCATATGGACTAGTGGCACATCCGCTTATCCAATAATTTTGCAAAAAGAGCTGGCAATGGGATTCCCAGTCCCGAATTAATTAACTTAAATAGACACTCCTCCATGGTTTGTGATTGTTGGACGGCACCCGAAGGATTCGGTTAGCCATGGCTTGTGTAAGCAAAGGTTGGGGGGAGTGTCATCATCATAATAAAACTAAAATAAAAAGGCACTCCTTCATGGTATGAGATTGTTGGCAGTGCACCCGAGGATTCGGTTAGCCATGGTTTGTGAAAGAAAGGTTGGAAGGAGTGCCAAATAAATATGCAATAATTCATGGGAGCCGCTCTTGAAAGTCCGGTTGGCGAGGTAGTTAGTGTACCCATTACCATTCGTTGACAACAACAAACACCTCTCAAAATAATTTTACTCCTGTCTTTATAAAAATGAAAAGCTCTAGCGCATGTTAATCCCTCGCTTCCCTCTCGCGAAGGGTCAATCTTTTACTTTTATGTTGTGTCTCCATTATTTCTTTGAGCACTATCGTGAGAGCACAACTGTCATTCTTAGTATAATATGCTTGTCTCAAAATATGATTGATTGTGGTATAACTTTGATGCATTTATCTTTTGACAATCACTACTTCTAGTCTTTCTATGAACTCCAAAGGTGCCCGGGCATTTATGTTTTGCCAACCAAATACAGGCAAGCGAGATACCACTTTATCATACTCTCTTATGAACATTGCAATCTCACTTATATACATGATTCATGATGCTTATTATTAATTGTTGGTACCTCTCCATGATTGACATAGCTGTTAGATGATCTTATTTGCATGTATCTCATTATGAATTGCTTAAGTATTAGCCATAGCATGAGAATATATACATCATATGAGCAAATGTATTCGTGAAAGTTCTTTTATCGCTCAGTTGTTAACTGAATTGCTTGAGGACAAGCAATAAGCTAAGCTTGGGGGAGTTGATACGTCCAAAACGTATCTACTTTCCCGAACACTTTTGCTATTGTTTTGCCTCTAATTTGTGTATTTTGGATGCAACTAACACGGACTAACGCTGTTTTCAGCAGAACCGCTCCGGTGTCTCGTTTTTGTGCAGAAATCCAACTTTCGGGAAAATCCTCGGAATTTATGCAGAAGGCCCTATTTTCCCAGAAAACTGACGGAGCCAGAAGGACAACTCAGGTGGAGGCCCGAGGGCCCCACACCATAGGGCGGCGCGGCCCAGGGGGGGCCCGCGCGGCCCTGTGGTGTGGCCCCCTCGGCCGGCCTCCGCCGCCCTCCTTTGGACTATTTATCGGCCTCGACCTAAAAACGCACGGGGAGAAGTCGAAGTCGCCGTAAACCCTCCGTAACGCCGCCACATCGCGAAACTCCGTCGCGGGAGCCGAAGTCTCCGTTCGGCACTCCGCCGGGACGGGGAATTGGAGGAGATCATCGCCGCCATCACCGCCAATGCCTCTACATCAACCAGCCATGTTCCCCCATCCATGTGTGAGTAATTCCCCGCTGTAGGCCGAAGGGGATGGTAGGGATTGGATGAGATTGGTCATGTAATAGCATAAGATTGTTAGGGCATAGTGCCTAGTGTCCGTAATTGGTACTTTGATGATATTGTTGCAACTTGTTATGCTTAATGCTTGTCACTAGGGCCCGAGTGCCATGATCTCAGATCTGAACATGTTATTGTTTCATCAAGATAATCATTGTTTATGGTCTTACCTATAAGTTGTATACACATGTCGCTGTCCGGAACCAATGGCCCCGAAGTGACAAGAATTGGGACAACCGGAGGGGATGGTAGCGATGTGAGGATCACATGTGTTCACGGAGTGTTAATGCTTTGCTCCGGTACTCTATTAAAAGGAGTACCTTAATATCCAAGTAGTTTCCCTTGAGGCCCGGCTGCCACCGGCTGGTAGGACAAAAGATGTTGTGCAAGTTTCTCATTGCGAGCACGCACGACTATATATGGAACACATGCCTATTGATTGCTTTGTACTTGGACACCGTTTTATTATTATCTCGCAAATGCCCCGCTATGATTGTTACATGAGTTTCTCTCATCCATGCAACGCCCGTTCATCCGTCCCCGTGCCTACAGTATTTTAATCCTCGCTGCTTACTAAAATCACTACCGCTGTCTCTGTTACTCGCTGCTCGTTATTTCACTACCGCTATCGCTATAAAACCGTTACTATCGCTAAACTCTTGCGAGCAAGTCTCTTTCCGGTGCAGCTGAATTGACAACTCCGCTGTTAAGGCTTCCAAGTGTTCTTTGTCTCCCCTTGTGTCGAATCAATAAATTGGGTTTTACTTCCCTCGAAGACTGTTGCGATCCCCTATACTTGTGGGTCATCAACTACCGATGGCTACCTTCATGGACATGTTCCCCATTGGATAATACAGATGACATTCTTTCATCTCCTTTACATTGTCCACGGGGTAGCGAGGAGGCTTCGGTGTAGTAATTTCGATCGCCGGAGGCTCCGGTGCAGTAATATCGATCGTCGGTGCATGTGCACTATCCGGCGGGGCCTCCATGGAAGCCACGCTGCTTCTCCGCTGCTGGCTTCCGAGATCCGCTGGATGATCTGCATGCGTCCCAGCTGCCGATCTTTCTTGTACTAGTATATTCACGGTTTTCTTCATCTCATCGATTTCCGATGCCAACCGCGCCACAACATCTGCATCCCGATCCATCTTTCTCTTACGGCTTCTGTAATCGTACGGGTCATCATTCTGGGAGAACCCTATTTTCCACGGAATGTTCCCCATGCCTCGTACACGTCCTCCGTGTTCAGGATTCCCGAGGGCTTTTGTCAGCGCGTCGTTCTCTCTGTTGAACTTGATCTTTCCCTCTTGAGCATTCCTCATTGCGTCAATAAGGGCTTGGGTGGGTTTAAACGTTTTGTCCCAGTGAACACACTCCCCTGTCTCCAGGTGTAGCGTTCCCCCATGCTCGTACCACCAGCTTTTGGCCCTTGGGTCCCATCCCTCCGTACCTGGACGGATTCCTCGCACCCTCAACTCGTTCTCCATCTTCTCCCACCTAGGCTCCCAAAGGTGATACCCTCCTGGCCCCATAATATGATTGTACTCCTTCTTAGCCGCATTTTCCTTATTTTTTTCGATATTTCAATGAACTGCTCCGATTTCTTTTGCTTCACAAATTCTGGCCAATCATGTTTCAGTTTCTCATATTGTCCTTTGAAATCCGGAGTCTCGTTCTTGTTAACATAGTCACGGGCTAGATTTTGCTTGAATTTCCGGAATGCGGCGGCCATCTTATGAAGAGCGAACTGTTTGACTAGCCTCCTCCTCTCCTTGTTTTCCTCAATCTTGTTACCCTCCTCATCGAATTTGTTGTATTCCGGAGGTAGAACAAAATGTTGCATAAGCTTTTTCAAGCAATCTTTTTTTGTTCTCTTCTCGACAAAAGTGAAACCGTGCCTTCTTTGGCTCATTCCACTCCTGGACGGTGATCGAGACGTTGTCTCTAACAACGGCTCCGCATTGGTTGATAAACTTGGTGGCGTTCTTGTGGGGCTCCAGCGGCTTGCTGGTTGCACTGACAACCTCGATGGTATAAGTTTCTCCTTATTTCAGCATCTTGGTTGCGCCACGCTTTGACGACGTACTCGATTGTTTCGACGATCCGGCCGAGGGCTAAAATAAGAAAGAGAGTCGCGCGCGTTAGTACACACATATTTATTCAAATCAGTAAGTTTGTATCACCAGAGGCTCAATGTATATATATACATCGGCGCCGGAGGTGGTTGCTACTTCCAATTGAAGATCGTCGTTTATCGACGTTTCTTCGTCGACGGCCTTCATCTTGACCGTCAAGGTTCAGATAAGAAGAGATATCCTCTTCTTCATCTTGTTCGGTCGGCACATAAAGAATATCGCCGTTTATGAGGCCCATTATATGTTCTTCAGCGTCCGGATCATAGTTGGCCATAATCGGGCCAGCTCTATCGTCCGCCATATGCCAGTCCTGAAAACATGTAGTAAAAACTAATTAATTAAGTGAAGAAGGGGGCGGTGGCGGTGGCGAAAGGGCGGTGGCAAAAGGAGGGGGCGAGGAAGGGGTGGGAGAGGGTGTCGCGGAAGAGCGCGAGACGGGGCGGCAGACGACGGCGTCACGGAGAGGGAGGCGAGGACGAGCGCGTTGGTGGCGATTAAAGGTTTTTTTAACGGCGTCACGGAGAGGGAGGTGAGGACGAGCGCGTTGGCAGCGATTAAAGGTTTTTTTAACGGCGTCACGGAGAGGGAGGCGAGGACGAGCGCGTTGGCGCGTTGACGGCGTTGCATTTTTAAGTTACATTTAATTAAGTTACAAATTTAAAAAACTTAGTTAATTACAAATTAGTTAATTACAATACACGTTTATAAATTAGTTAATTAAAAAACGCGTCGTCTCTCCCTCTCTGTTTTCTTCGCGCGTCTTGCAGCAAGACGATGACGGCCGGCGGCGAGGGAGGCAGCGGCGGCGGCTGTGGTGTCGGGAGCGGCGAGAGGCGGCGGCGAGAGGGGCGGCAGCGGCCGGCGCGTGTGGCGGCGGCGGCTGTCGTCGGGCGCGGCGGCTTACGGCTTACGGCGCGCGCGGGGCGTACGGTGTGCGTGGGGCTTACGGCAGCTTCGTCGGGCGGCGGTGATGAGAAGAAAAAGTGATGCGCGGTGGTGGTGAAAGGGTGGTGGCGGTGGCGGTGGTGAAAGGGTGGTGACGGTGGCGGTGGCGGTCGTCATCGTTGCGAGGGGGCGCGGCGCACAAAGCGGTGGCGGTGGCGGTCGTCGTCGTTGCGGTGAGTTCTTTTTTAAGTAATATTTTTAAGGTTAACTTTTATTTATTTTTTTTCATTAAGTTAACTAAGAATCATTAAGTTAATTTTTAGGTTAATTAAGTTCATTAAGTTAATTTTATTGGTAGTTAAGTGAATTAAGTTAAAATTAACAAGAAAATAAAAAAGGCCGGGCGGCGTGGGGTGCATGCGTGCGCGGCGGCGGTCACGGGCGCGGTGGCGGTGCGTGCGCGGCGGCGGGCACGGGCGCGGCGGCGGGGTGTTTTGGGACACGGGCGCGGCGGTCGGTGGTCGTCACGGCACGGACGACGTACGAAAGATACGGCGGCGGCGCGGCGAGACGTACGGGCGACGACGGAGGCGGCGTCGGTGGCGCGGGACGATGACGGAGGCGGCGTCGGTGGCGCGGGACGACGACGGAGGCGGCGTCGGTGGCACGGGACGAAGACGGAGGGTGCAGCGGCAGCCTGATGGCGAGGTCGACAAAGAAGATCGCGCGGCAGCCTGGCGGTTTCGAGGAGGAAGAAGGACTGAATCGCGCCTGCGCGCCGCGCGATATATATAGGGAGGCACCTTTAGTCGCGGTTGGTGTGGCCAACCGCGACTAAAGGGTACCCTATAGTCGCGGTTGGCCACACCAACCGCGACTAAAGGCATTTTCGCCGAATTCGAGCGGTTCCCGCGGAAAGACCCTTTAGTCACGGTTGGCCTCGCCAACCGCGACTAAAGGTCTTTTTTCAAATTTCTTTTCAATTCCAAATTTGAAAAATACAAATAATATATCAAAAAAATCAGAAAAATAAAACTAAGTCAATTCTAAATGTTAAAAATACAAATAATATATCAAAAAATTCAGAAAAATAAAACTAATTCATTTAAAAAACTTAAAAATACAAATAATATATCAATAAATTCAGAAAATTAAAACTAATTCAATTCAAAATGTTAAAAATACAAATAATATATCCCAAAATTCAGAAAAATAAAACTAATTCATTTAAAAATCTTAAAAATACAAATAATATATCAAAAAATTCAGAAAAATAAAACTAATTCATTTAAAAATCTTTTCGCCTTCCTCTTCCCACCAGTTCTTCCCACCAGTTCTTCCCGGCCGCCTCTGTCTTTCCGCCGGCCCCCTCTTCCCGCCTCTGTCTTTCCACCGGCCCCTCTTCCCGCCTCTGTCTTTCTTCCTGCCTCTTTCTTCCCGCCAATTTCTTCCCGCCTCTTTCTTTCCGCCACTTTCTTCCCGCATCCTGTCTTCCCGCTCTCATTTTTCCCGCCATTTCTCAGTACATATATGTAGCCCGGCTTGGCCCCAGCATTATCACATCTCTACAATCTCTCATCACTCTCTCATGGCTTCCACCGCACCCACTCTAACCTACTAGCAGGTGGAGGAGCTTTGCGCCTCGAACTACCCTTGCCCACCGGGCTACCGCGTCCCCGCCGGCTGGAGCCTAAGCGCCGGAGGCATGCCGATCCCTCCCGTCCCTCAGGGTACTGCGCGCCAGGCAGCCATCATGAACCACTACTACCTCGACCTCACGCCGGGGCAGCGGATGAATCCACGCTGGCATCCCGATAACCAGCATACTTGGGACGCCTTTTTCATCAATCGGCGTGAGAGGGCGCTCGCCAGGTATGAGGAGGACAGTCTGCCTCCTGGGAACTTCCACGAGGCCGGCCGTCGGCTATGGTGGTACGGCCGGACTCTTCAGACCGTCATGGACTACATCACGGCCGGCAATATCCCCCGCCTGCGCTACCCTCAGTTCGAGCCACGAGCGCCGCCCGACGACAGCGACGACAGCAGCAACGACGAAGGCGACGACTACCAGTACAACGGCGGCGGCTATGAAGACTACGAGTATGCATATTATACGCCTAGGCAGGAGTATGACTAAATCACTCCAAATTTCATGTATCATCAGTGGTATCTCGAATCAATCGAATCATTCGAAAATGGACACCAAACACATCACGGGCAATATAATTCACATGATCCATTAAACAAAGTTTGGTACAATAAATTATTACACATCATTTCTTCCCTTGTGTCCCTGCTTGCTTACGATTGTGCCGTATCCATGGAGCATCCTCATCATTTAACTTAATGCTTGGCTCGGTGTTCACTTTGAAGGGCGGAATTTCACCAAACATATTATAATCTTCTGACATGTCTGTCTTGTCATCCACTCCCACGATGTTTCTTTTCCCTGAAAGAACAATGTGGCGCTTTGGATCATCGCATGATGTACTGATCGTTTTCTTATCTTTCCGTTTCCTCGGTTTGCTACTCATGTCTTTCACATAGAAAACCTGAGCGACATCTTTCGCTAGGATGAATGGTTCGTCAAGGTAACCAAGATTGTTGAAATCCACCATTGTCATTCCGTACAGCTGGTCCACCTTTACCCCACTGTAATGTCCCAGGTTTAGAGGCGATCGAGGGGTAGATTTTAGAAAGGGATGTGCATTGCATGGTAAATTCCGGGGAAATTTCGCGCTTTTAAAACAAAACTGCATCAAAGGGGGACAGGTTTCTCTCTCGACATCCTACAAGGTTAGGGTTTCGAGAGTGCGATGAACTTGTTCCTACTTATCTAAATTAGGGTTTTGAGAAGAGAGAAGTGATATTGCATTGAGATCTTAAGTTGCATGATTGAATTATAAGTTAAGTTGTTTGAATGAATTCAAACCAAATTTGAATTGGAATTTCAAATTCAAACATCAAATGGTTATCACATAATTCAAACTTGAGATGATTTATTAAACAATTATCATTAATCAAGAATATGAATATAAAAACACTTAGACAAAGCTCATTAGAGAGAAACTTGAGCTTTATTGATATTCACACAAAATACAATGTCAATTACAATATCCAGAATTGAAAAATAAATTTACAACACATTACAAGAATTGAAGAAATAGAAAAAGAAAAAGGAAAGTTACAAGGTATTTAAATGACCTAAACTACATTGTGATCTTCATAAATTCTTTGATCAAGATGATCTTGAGTTCATCTTGAGCATCTTCTTGATCCCTGCACACACACACACAACAATCAGAACATTAAGCCAAGTGGCAAAGCCACTTGGCAGGTTAACAAATATTACATAGAGTGGATATGACCAAGCTGCCGAGCTGATCCATCCCACCAGCCCAAGTCCCAAGCCACACACACACATGCAGCACACAAGGCCTGCTGCATGTGTAACAACACACAAGGCTAGGGGGAGTCACCAAAACAGCCAGGTAGTGCTGTCGACCAGGAGAGCAAGTAGAGGACCAGATATAAGCTTTTCACCAGCAAACTTGCTTCATTCATCGACAGCAGCCTCACAGAGTAAGTCACAAGAACACAAGAACACAAGGACAGCTTGAACAGCCACTGCTGTTCAACCCATCTTCACCACCACAGCAAAGAACCAAGAAGCATCAATCTCACAAGGAGGAGTAGGGCAAGCCAAACAAACCACCAGAAGCAAAACCTCTACATCAACTGAAATTCTTGTAGCTGGAGTGAGGTATACCAAGCATCATGAACAAACCAGATGGTTTTGTTCATAAATAAGCATATGCACCAATCACACACAAGCAAAAGGGTGTGATACCCAATTTGTGTCATCATCTGGCTACTAAGCCATATGGTGCAAGCAAAGGTAGTAAGGCCACTAGGAAATCATCTTATGGGAACATCAGCTATGAAAATCAATGCATAACTGAAGAAATCCAGCAAGAGATGAAAGCACAGCTAGCCTAGCTACACACTTAGCACCTACAGCTAGTTAGGACATCAGACATAGACAAATCATTGTCTATTTGGTTTCAACATCAAAAGTTACTGGCAATCCAACAAAAGGATCAACAAGAGAGCATCTAGTGAGCCACAGTAAGCCAACACTGGTGGGAGCCACCCTAACAGCAAGGATTTACTGTCAGGGTTACCTCAACCACACAACCAATCCAAACAATTAAGCCTTACACATGCATCATCACTCAAGTGGGTTCAGAGTGGGCTAGGGTCCCCAACAATTGTTGGCATCCCTCTAGCCCAAGCAAATCAATTGATATGATCATCATCGTAATCACGAGTTCACATCATTTATCCAAATAACAAGGCAAATTAAGCGGATAAATGAAACGAGATAAGCTATCGATGCACAGGGTCTTGCGGATGATCCAAGGGATCATTGCACACGATCATCGATGCTTGGACAAACACCAGCACACCCAGACTAAGTCTGTAGGAAGCACAAATAGCACTGAATGAGCACCAGTGAGTCACAGAGAGGGGCACCCACTAATTCACAAACAAGAAATGATCATATGATCATCAGGGCTTGCTATAGCATGCCAATACATGTTAGAGCATCACTAAGCAGCAGAGCATGGACCAGATAATTAAATAGCCACACATAATCCACAATTGCTTCACAGATAATCAAATGGATGATTTATAATTGTATCCAGAAGCACATCAAATACATGATGTACCACTGGATCTTTCTAAACAAATAAGCACTTATCACTAATCACTGAATCATGCAGTTAAGCCAACAGTAATGCTCAATTGAGCATGCTCATGAATTTGAGCACAAGGAATAGCACACCATTGCTCTGGCACTTGCCAAATTGCAAGTAATACACACAGAACCCAATCCAGAGCAGGATATATGAACACACTTGATATCTAGCAAGCTTAGTAACAAGAACAGAGCCACAGAGAGGGAATTAAGCAAGAAACGAGAGCATGGCAACCAATTAGATTGGGTATTCTTACACAGAGATATGGCAGAACATCACCCAGCAATAGCACATGCCTAGTGCAGGCAAGCACAGCACAGTAGTATAGCTAGCATGAACATGAGCATCAGTACAAGCACATGAACTACAACTAGGCCATGGAGGTAGCAGAAGCACAGCAGCATGTCTAGCCCGAATGGCGCAGCAGAGCACCAGCATGGCTGGCCTCTCCACGAGGAGGAGAAGCTGTGACCAGAGCTAAGGGAGGAGGAAGAAGAACAAGCACACGAGAGAGAGGGAGAGGTGGCGAACGTACCGGGGTCGAGCAGGCGGACAACCATGGCGGCCACGGCGGCACACGCCAGGGCGCGGCGGCGCCAGGCCAAGCCAAGCCATGGCGGCGCCACAACACCACCCCCACCATGGCAGCACAGCCACAGCGGCGCCACGACGCCAGGAGCGTCGGCGGCGACGAATCGCCGCGGAACTCCACGGCCTAGCGAGCAGGCGTGTTGGGGGCGAGAAGCGGAGGCGGCGAGGACCAGATCGACGCCGTAGATCTGGTGCGCCGTCACGAGGTGGTGCAGATGCGCCCCATCTCACCGCCGGCGATGGTCGGAGGTGGCCGAAACAAAGCGGCGACGGCGCAGGCGACCACCGCGTCGCGGGAGAGGTTAGGGTTTCGCGAGAGGGGAGACGAAGAGCGCGTCTGGGTCCGACCGAGCCGGTTGGGGCGGCTCGGGTTAGACTCAACCCGTTGGGCCACCCGACGGGTGGGGCCCGGGGGTATTATAGACATTTCATAAATCCATTAAAAACAGCAACTTTGAAATTAAGTAAAAATTGTTTAAAAGCTCTAAAAAAATAATTAAAAAGATGAAAACTGATCAGCATAAAATTCTCTATCTAAATAAAATATCAAAGAGAATTTTTTAAGACAATTAAGAATAAGTCTTAATTTGATAATTTAAATAATAACTTAAATCACACATATTATTTTCAATAATGAAAATAAGTCCATTAATGCAATTGGATTTTAAAAACATCTTGACAATATTTCAAGATTGTATTTTACCCTAAATTAAGTATCTCCAAATTGTTCTTAGTATAAACCCTCACATGAAATAATAACGACATCGGAAGGGGGGAATAAACCCTAAAACTGGAATCATGCATAATTGCTTCTTTAACCATTGCCCTTATCGGACAATGATGCTATTTTTCAGAGACTGTTGGGGGGATGACCCCCGGTATGCCAAAGGCATGCTAAACCGGATGGTTTGAGCCATCAGGATACCGGTTAAATGTTCATACCGGAGCGTAAGATAGGCGTTTGGCTGAGCAGGACTAAGCCGGTATCCTCAGAGGAGGGATACCGGAGCCGGATAGAAAAGATACCGGGCCACCGGAAAGAATAGCAAGTCGGCAGGACCGGTCAAAGATTCTCTCCAGAGCTAGAAGACAAAGATGAGCTAAGCAAAGTAGCTTTAAACGAAGGGCTGACGATAAAGAAGAAGATGACGGAGAAAGAAGCCGGAGGACGTCAGCCTCCCTGATTAAAGAGGACCCCGGTGTCATCTATGATTAAAGTAGCTTTGTAAAGTAGCTTTGTAAAGTAGTTTTGTCCAGTCAAAGATGCCATTAGGGTTTCTTGCACTGTAAGCCACCCTCTCCCCTACATAAGGAGAGGGGGCAGCCCTCCTTACGGGCACGCACGGGAGTAGCAAGGCCCAGGGCACAAACCTGTAACATGTATGAATCAATGAAGATAGTGATCTAGAAGCGAGTCCTTCCTTGTGTCTTTCTTCTTCAACCTCTGGCCTTGGCCAAGTTCTTGAGGAAACCATCCGGAAGTTCGTCCCATCTGATCGCAAACCCTCCCCCGAATCCTCTAGCGTCCATTCGGCCCCAATCTAAGCCATCCTATGGCATCTGCTCGTTCACCACGACGACAGTTGGCGCCCACCGTGGGGCATGAAGTGGCGCTTGAAGGAGTTCACATTCGGGCGGGCGTCCTCGAGATCTCCGGCGAGCGTACGGTGTCCGCGCTTGTGCAGCGCATCTACGCCATGGACTTCATCAACGACAACGCGGGCTGCTTCGCCAACGGCGGCATCTTCCCCAAGAACAGCCGCATCATCGAGTTTGGCAGCCACCGCGTCTACCTCGGCACCGTCCCTGTGCGCCAGCGCCTCTCGCCGGTGCTGGTGGCATCGGACCCGCCAAGATGGCTCTGTGCTGGCCGCGCCGCCGGCAGCATCGAGGTAATGATGACCGGCGTGGTTGGTGCAGGAAAAGAAGCTGTGGGTGAAGGTGCTGGTCGTGCGGTTTCGACCCGTGCGGCCAAGCCACCGCTGGAGCGCGATGCAGGCGCAGCGGGAGCGTCATCCGTGCCACCGGAAACACCGCTTCAAGCGGCGATGAACGTCCTCGCCACCCCCATCCGCGCAGAACGTCGATCCGGCAGCAGCTCAGGCGGAGCTGGAGGCGCAGCGCCAAAAGGTGCTCGAGAGCGGCAAGGACATCATCCGGGCGCAGCGCGAGCTGAACCTTACCCTACGTGAGTACAACGCTGCCCATGGCTTTGCTTCTGTTAGCGCGCATGCTGCTAGGATGCCATAAAACCGGCTAAAAGCTCGCAACCTAGATCAGGATTTGCGCAAAGAGATTCATGCCGGCAAAAGTACCTCTGCATCTGTTAGCATCGTGGAAAAACCCAAGTATAGCAGCCCGGATAAAACTATAAAAGCTGCTAAGGCTGCAGTAGAGCTGTGTGAATCGCTTTCCGGAGATGCTTTGGCAAAACAGCAAGAGCGTGTTAGAGAGCTGCTGGAAACTATTGAGCAGCAGAATGCTGAGCAGCTGGCTAAGCTGAACAAGGCTGCGGCCTCAAAATCCGCGCGTTCGACAAGGAATGCCGGAAGCAAGTCCCATGGGCAGGCATCGTCCCCCCATCCGGACAGAAGAAGAGAAAAAGAAATGAACGCACAGTAGATGACTGTGTACGATCCGGTTCTTGCCGGAAAGCAACAAGCCGGGCAACATGATGCCGGTAGAAAAAGCCAAGGGGCAGAACGAGGCTACGCCAGAGGAGGCTATGCCGGAAATAATCATACCGGTAGATATGAAACCGGGCAAAATTATCGAGCTGCAAGGGCAGCGTACGATGAGGAGGAAATAGATCCCCCGAGGTACCGGCAGGCAAGGGCCGCGGTACCGGAATGTTATGATGAGGCTGATTCTGCAAGACCGGTAGCTTTCCGGAACCCACTGGGAGAGCGCCTGGGAGAGAGATACCTACCGGAACGGGATGCGAGGCACCGTCTGGATAGAGTGTACTTGTCAGAAATGATCGAGGAGGAAGGTCCTCCAGGCCCAAAGTGCTTTGGCCCAAGGATCATGAAAGAAAAACCGCCAGTTCGCAACTTTATGTTGCCCCGTGACACAAAAACATACGATGGCACCACGAAGCCGGAAGACTGGCTCGCGGATTACGTGACAGTGGTATACGTCGCAGGCGGTGGAGGAACCGTAGCAGGAGGAGGAAATCGGCGCTGGGCCGTGAGGATCATACCATCGTTTTTGGTTGGACCGGCAAGAATCTGGCTAAACAACTTGCCGGCCGGAAGCATAAATGGCTGGCTGGATTTTGAGGAGGCTTTTGTGAGCAATTTCAGCAGCACCTATCAAAGGCCAAACAGGCCGCAAGCAACTCGCTCCGTGCGTACGGCGCCCGAACGAAACGGACCGGGATTATCCGGCCCGGTGGAACACTACAAGGAACTCCTGTGAAGGGGTAATCGAGGCACAGGCCATTGCTTGGTTTAGCAGTGGGTGCAGAAGAGGTTCACCGTTGTGGCAAAAGCTGCAGCGGAACATGCCGACAACGTTGGCAGAGATGATACGTGTGGCGGATAGCTATGCGTTGGGAGACCCAATGCAGCCGGCAGTGCAGCCTGAGCCGGAACAGCTGCGCCACGAACAACACCGGGATAACCGGAATAACAAAAGAAGAGAAGATTTTCCGGATCGAAGGTACGGTCCGCAGCAAGTTGCTGCTGTGCAGGAAAACTCTGAGGCCAACGGCAGTCAGAGGCAAAGAACCGGATCGCAGCCGTGGGCGGGTCCTAAGAAACAATGGGTGGAAAAGAAACCCTGGGTCCAGAAAAGAAACTGGCAAGAACCCGCAAAATACACCATGGAAGCTGCCATGGACCAACCATGCCGGTGGCACACACCGAATCCGGCACACCCGTCAAACCACCTGACGAAGGATTGTACCTGGACCAAGTACTTGATGCAAAAGGGAACGGTAAAAGATGCACAACCACCACAAGACATGCCGCGGCAACAATAGCTACCGCCACCACCGCCACTTACCGGGGCAAACGCCTTACCGGTGCCGCCAAACCGGCAGCAGTACCAGCAAGTTAACCGGGTGGAACAAAATGATGATCAACCCCCTCCACCGGCACCTTTAGGCCGGAATGTTTACGAGGGTCCGGATATGTGCTGTGTTGTCTTTGTCACTGAGCCAACAGACAGGCAAAGTGTACACCGCCGCTCCATGGAGGTCAATGCCGTGATGCCGGCAGTCCCCAAGTACATGCTGTGGTCAAATCAGGAAATTACCTGGTCATTCAAGGATCACCCTAAGATCATGCCGAATCCGGGTGGATACGCTCTTGTTGTGGACCCAATCATGAAAGGGCCACAGACTCGAGTAAAGTTCAGCAAGGTGCTGATAGACAACGGCATCAGCATAAACATCATGTACAAGCATACCATTCGTACGCTGGGCATAACAGAAAACATGCTTCAGCCAACGCGTACAACGTTCCACGGAATCGTTCCGGGCTTGTCCTGAGCCCCGATAGGAAAAGTTCGGGTGGACGTAGCATTTGGAGGACGTGACAATTGCCGGGTTGAAAATGTTGAGTTTGAGGTGGTGGATCTAGACAGTCCTTACCATGCGTTGTTGGGAAGACCAGCATTGGCAGCTTTCATGGCCACAACTCATACGGCTTACCTCAAGATGAAGATGCCGGCACCTCGTGGACCCTTAACTGTGGTGGGGAACTACAAAGTCTCACTGGAAACTGCATCTGCCAGATCAAACCTAGCGGAATCGCTGGTGATCGCGGAGGAAAAGAAGAGGATGCAAACAGCGGTTGCGCTAGCTCAGTCCTCACAGTTGAGCTTAGCGGCAATGAGTGGAAACTTGGGCTCACCGGCATTCAAGCCAACGAACGAAACAAAGGACATTGTGCTGGATCCGGCTTACCCAGAGCGCACTGTTCGCATCGGTGCCGGACTCGATCAAGCATAGGAAAGCGCGCTCGTCAGCTTCCTCCGTGAGAATCGGAATATCGTTGCCTGGTCAACTGATGATTTGGTAGGTGTTCCGAGGGAGCTGGCTGAGCACTCTTTAAATGTCCGGAAAGATGCCAAGCCGGTGCGGCAACCCTTGCGCCGGTTTGCTGAAGACAGGAGGAAGATTATTGGAGAAGAGGTAACCAAACTGCTTGTTGCCGGATTCATTGTGGAGGTCACGCACACAGAGTGGCTGGCCAATCCGGTAATGGTCGAAAAGAAAAAAGATGAGAACCTGGAGGCAAAAGCTCCGAAGGTGTGGCGCATGTGCATCGACTACACCAACCTAAACAAGGCTTGCCCAAGAGACCCTTTTCCTTTGCCACGGATCGATCAAGTGATTGATTCAACTGCTGGGTGTGAGTTGTTGTCCTTCCTGGATGCCTATTCCGGTTTCCACCAGATTCCCTTGAAAAAAGGAAGATCAAATAAAAACTGCGTTCATTACCCCGCACGGGGCTTATTGCTATGTTACTATGCCTTTTGGTTTGCGCAACGCTGGTGCAACGTACCAGCGCTGTATGCAAAAATGCTTGTTTGATCAGGTTGGAAAGAATGTGCAAGTCTATGTAGACGACATTGTGACAAAAACTAAGGTAAAGAACACCTTAATCGATGACATCCGGCAAACATTCGATAACCTAAGACGGTTCCGGATGAAACTCAATCCGGCGAAATGCACCTTCGGTGTCCCTGCCGGCAAGCTGCTCGGTTTCCTGGTATCAAGCCGGGGCATAGAAGTCAATCCGGTAAAAATCCGGGCGATAGAAAGAATGACTGTCCCTCGAGAGCTAAAAGATGTGCAAAAGTTTACCGGAAGCTTGGCATCGCTAAGCCGGTTCGTAAGCAGGTTGGGAGAAAAAGCTCTGCCACTCTATGCTCTGATGAAAAAATCCGACAAGTTCGTCTGGACCCCTCAGGCAGACGCAGCGTTTAAAGAACTGAAAACAATGCTAGCCACAGCACCTATACTGGCTTCACCTCTAGAGAGAGAGCCTATGCTATTATACATAGCGGCAACAAACCGGGTTGTGAGCGTAGTGGTTGTAGTTGAAAGAGAAGAGGAAGGAAAAACCGTCCAGAGGCCGGTATACTACCTGAGCGAGGTGCTCTCCCTCTCAAAACAAAACTACCCTCATTTCCAAAAGATGACTTATGGCGTGTACATGGCCGCCACAAAACTCAAGCACTACTTTGAGGAACATCCTATGAAAGTGGTGAGTGAAGCACCAATCTCCGATATCATGTGCAACAAGGACGCTAGCGGAAGGATTGCAAAATGGGCAATCCAGATATCACCATACGTGCTGGCATACGAAAGAAGGGATGCCATAAAGTCACAGGCTTTGGCTGATTTCCTCGTTGATTGGGCGGAGATGCAATACAAACCGCCAGATCAGAGAATAGAATACTGGAAAATGCATTTTGATGGATCCAAGCTCAAAGAGGGTCTGGGTGCCGGTGTGGTGCTCACCTCGCCAAAAGGAGATCACCTCCGGTATGTTTTGCAAGTACATTTCAGGGCATCGAATAATGTCGCTGAATATGAAGCTTTGATCCATGGGCTTAAGGTCGCAAAAGAAATCGGTGCACACCGGATCATTTGCTATGGAGATTCAGATCTTGTGGTACAGCAGTGTTCCGGAGATTGGGATGCAAAAGATGCCAACATGGCCTCGTACCGGTTTCACGTGCAAAAGATGGCCGGATTCTTCGAAGGGTGTGAGTTTCACCATGTGCCGCGCGCAGAAAATGAAGCCGCGGATGCTTTGTCCAAGCTGGGCTCATCCAGGCAAGAAATTCCTCCCGGAATAGCTTTAGCTCACCTAAGAGCACCATCGATCAAACCAAGCCCGGAATCGGAATCAATTTTTGTACCGGAATCACATGTAGTACCCATGGATATTGATGAAGGAAACCCGGGGACTGCACCGGTAAACCCGGGGACTGCACCGGTAAACCCGGGGACTGCTCCGGCAAGCTCGGGGACTGCTGTACCCATACCGGAAGAAATGATGCTGGTAGATAACATGGAGATAGATGCACCGGTGTTTTTGGTTCGAGAGACACCGTCGTGGGTTAAACCTATTAAGGAATTCCTGATCAACGGCACCTTGCCGGATGACGAAAATGAGTCAAGGAGAATACAAAGAAGGTCCAAAGCGTATACATTCATCAATGGTGAGGTGTACAAGAGAAGCGTTACCGGTGTCCTTCAAAGATGTGTGGAACCGGAAGAAGGGAAAGAGATGCTTGAGGAAATTCACCAAGGAGAATGTGGGCATCATGCTTCATCAAGGGCGCTGGTAGCAAAAGTATTCCGGCATGGGTTTTATTGGCCCACTGCTTTGGAAAACGCAGAGGATTTGGTAAGGAAATGCAACGGGTGCCAGAGGTACGCCAAGCAAAATCATACCCCAGCGTCCGGTTTAAAAACAATACCATTAACATGGCCGTTTGCCGTTTGGTGCCTCGATATGGTTGGCCCATTCAAAACTGCAAGGAGCAGCATGACTCACATCTTGGTGATGGTGGATAAATTCACCAAATGGCTAGAAGTGAAGCCTATCGCAAAATGTGATGGGCATACAGCAGTAAAATTCTTGAAAGATGTCATTTTGCGGTATGGATACCCGCACAGCATCATCACTGACAATGGAACCAACTTTGCTCAAGGTGAGTTCAAAAGGTTCTGTGAGGACAACAACATCCGGTTGGATTTGTGCTCAGTGGCACACCCACAAGGCAATGGCCAGTGGAAAGAATGAATGCTTTGGTACTTTCCGGTATCAAACCTAGACTCATTGATGCAGTGGAAAAGTCACCGGGATGTTGGCTCGATGAGCTACCATCGGTACTGTGGAGTATAAGAACAACTCCAAACCGGTCTACCGAATACACTCCGTTCTTCATGGTTTATGGGGCAGAAGCGGTCATACCAACTGACATCATTCATGATTCACCAAGGGTACAGCTCTATACTGAGCAAGAGGTCAAAGAGGCCAGAGAAAACGATGTGGACTTGCTAGAAGAAGCAAGAGAGCTGGCTTTGGCAAGAACAGCCATTTACCAGCAAAACCTCAGACGCTATCATAACCGGAAAGTTAACCCGAGAGTTTTCCGGGAAGGAGATCGTGTGCTTCGCCTAGTGCAGCGCACTGAAGGCCGGCATAAGCTTTTGCCACCATGGGAAGGTCCCTTCATTGTAAGCAAGGTGCTTCACAATGATGCATATTACCTGATCGATGCACAGGAGTGGAAAAAAGGAAAGGCGGACAGGTCCGGAGAGGAGAGCAAGCGTCCATGGAACGTAGCTCTGTTGCGTCCTTTCTACTCTTGAAGTTGTGGTGTAAGAAGTTACTTTTTGTACCTTACATGCTATGAATAAAAGATGCCGGAACCTTGAATGAATCTCGGGGACTACCCCAACTTAAGTTGCATGTAACTTGTTTATTTTTTCAGTTTACCGGTTGCTTATTGAATGTTTTTTCTTTCCGGTTTAGTAGTGTGCTAAATCCTACCGGAGTCTTCGACTCTGCTGCTGTCCGAAACCCGGCTTCATGGCAAGCAAGATAAACCGGTAGGAGATAAGCACATGAACTGCGAAGAGGGAGAGCAGGAAAGAACAATCCAAAAAATTTAACTAACCCCGGTTAAACCGGTTTTTTGCAAAATTTCGAAGTTATTTCTAAGTTCAAGAAAGTGCTTGTTTGGTGAAAGAACCTTGTGCTCATACGCCAAAGAACGCCCAGAGAAGGCAGGCAGAGCCAAGGCAAAAGAACCAAGTGTGCATCGAATTGGATGCGGAAACAATTTGGAAATCTTTGCAGTACAGGATAAAAGCAAAACCATGAGCAAATATGCTAAGGCAAACATAAGATACTTAACTACCGGCATAACTTACCGGCATAAAATGTTATGTGGCAACCAAAAGCAAACTTAAAGTTTTACATCATAAGCCCCGGCATACCGGGGCAGAATTTAACAGAACATTGTCTTAAGGCACGCAGGGCCAAACAGCACGACAAGGTAAATTTTAAGGCAGGTAATCAGGCAGCAGGAGCTTCCGGAGGAGCGTCGCCAGCACCAGCGTCGTCTAGAGGCTCCTCCTCGGCTTCATCCTCCTCCTCATCAAGATAATCTTTGACGTCAGGAGGGGGAGGGATGAAGGTGCGCATGTCGGCATACTCCGCGATGTGGTACGCACGATCCTGCCGCTTAGCGGTGAGGATCGGGTCCAGATCGGTTTCCGCACCTTCACGCACTCCGGTAAGGGCATCCAGGTTGAGCTCCGGGTACCAGGAACAAGCGACGCGGAGAGCAGAGTCCGCTCCAGCGCGGGCAGCAGAACACTGCCACTCGCGGATCCTCTTGCCGGCGCCCATGAGACGATCGCTGATGAGGGAGAAAGTATCCGGCACCTCCTCGCCAGGCCACAGAATCCTGAAGAGCTGGGTAGCTACATCAGGGATATCAGATAAATTGCGATCTATGGCGCGCATGTGAGACACCCGCGCATTCAGCGCGACCAGATGGTCATAGGGCGTCCATGGCACGGCGAGATTCGCTTGGCCTTGGGCAGTGCGGTGCTCGTCAACTTTCTTGACAGCATACCTTTGAGAGTCCGGAAAGAGGCCTGTGTAAAGAAAGAAGAAGGCTAAGGAAAAGAATCCGGAAAAAGATGCAACCGGAAGGAAATGCAACCGGAATTAAAAATGCAACCGGAAGAAAATGCAGTTGGAAGAAAAAAGGCTCGTATGCGGTAGTCAAAGAATGCAAAAGGAAAGGACTTACGGTAGGCAAGTGTATCAGTTTGCAGGATCAACTGGTTGCACCCCTTCTGCTCCTCCTCCAGGCGCGCAGCTTTCTCCTCGGCACCCTTCCGGGCCTAGGCCAGCTCCTCCAGCTCAGCTCGCAACACCACAGTGGCATTGCTGGCGTCCTCCAGAGCCTCGTCCATCTTGGCCGCTGCATCAGTGATGACCCACAAGTATAGGGGATCGCAACAGTCTTCGAGGGAAGTAAAACCCAAATTTATTGATTCGACACAAGGGGAGGTAAAGAATACTTATAAGCCTTAACAACTGAGTTGTCAATTCAGCTGCACCTGGAAAAGCACTAGCAACAGGGGTGATGTGAAAGTAGCAGTAATATGAGAGCAAGAGTAACAGTAACACAGCAGCAGTAATAGCAATATGAGAGCAATGGCACAAGAAGATAGTTGATACTACTTCCAATGACATGTAGAACAAGTATATGATGATGAGAGATGGACCGGGGTTCCCAGCGATCTACACTAGTGGTAACTCTCCAATAACAAGTGTTGGGTGAACAAATTACAGTTGGGCAATTGATAGGATTGATAAAGCATTAAGAAAGAACATCAATTCATTAATCATGTAGGCATGTTTTCCATATATAGTCGTACGTGCTCGCAATGAGAAACTTGCACAACATCTTTTGTCCTACCAGCCGGTGGCAGCCGGGCCTCAAGGGAAACTACTGGATATTAAGGTACTCCTTTTAATAGAGTACCGGAGCAAAGCATTAACACTCCGTGAAAACATGTGATCCTCACATCACTACCATCCCCTCCGGTTGTCCCGATTTACGTCACTTCGGGGCCATTGGTTCCGGACGATGACATGTGCATACAACTTGTAGATACAATCTAAGCAACAATATAGAGCTCAAATCTAAGATCATGCCACTCGGGCCCTAGTGACAAGCATTAAGAATAACAAGATTGCAGCAACGATAACTTCACAAACTTTATAGATAGACTAATCATAATGTATCATCCATCGGATCCCAACAAACACAACACCGATTACATCAGATGAATCTCAATCATGTAAGGCAGCTCATGAGATCATTGTATTGAAGTACATGGAGGAGAGAATACCAACTAGCTACAGCTAGAACCCATAGTCCATGGGGGAACTACTCACGGAGCATGATGGAGGCGATGGCGTCGATGGAGATGGCTTCCGGGGCACTTCCCCGTCCCGGCAGGGTGCCGGGACGAGACTTCGTCCCCCGAATTGGAGTTTCGCGATGGCGGTGGCGCCACAGTAACTTTTCTGGAGTTTCGTCAATTGGTACTGCGTTTTAGGTCGAAAGGGGTTTTATAGGCGAAGAGGCGGCGCAGGGGGGCACCTGGGGGCGCCACACCATAGGCCGGCGCGGCCTAGGCCTGGCCCGCGCCGCCATGTGGTGTGGTGGCCCCCTGGCCCCTCTCCGACTCTTCTTCGGTGTTCGGAGCCTTCCGGAGAAAATAGGAGGTTTGGCGTTGATTTCGTCCAATTCCGAGAATATTGCCCGAACAGCCTTTCCGGAACCAAAAACGGCAGAAAACGAGAACTCGACAACGTGGCATCTCATTAATAGGTTAGTTCCGGAAAACGCATGAAATCATCATAAAGTGCAAGCAAAACATGTAAGTATTGTCATAAAACAAGCATGGAACGACAGAAATTATGGATACGTCGGAGGCGTATCAACATCCCCAAGCTTAGTTCCTGCTCGTCCCGAGCAGGTAAACGATAAAAAGAATAATTTCTATAGTGACATGCTACTTACATAACCTTGATCATACTATTACAAAGCATATGAAATGAATGAAGTGACTCAAGGCAATGATCTATAGTTGCTAACAAATGGATAACATATAGCAAAACTTTTCATGAAGAGTACTTTCAAGGCAAGCATCAAAATTCTTGCATAAGAGTTAACTCATAAAGCAATAAATTCAAAGTAAAGGCATCGAAGCAACACAAAGGAAGATATAAGTTTCAGCGGATGCTTTCAACTTTCAACATGCATATCTCATGGATATTGTCAACACAAAGTAATATGATGAATGCAAATATGCAAGTATGTAAGAATCAATGCACAGTTAACACAAGTGTTTGCTTCTAAGGTGGGAGGAAGTAGGTAACTGACTCAACATAAAAGTAAAAGAATGGTCCTTCAAAAGAGGAAAGCATCGATTGCTATATTTGTGCTAGAGCTTTGGTTTTGAAAACATATAGAGAGCATAAAAGTAAAGTTTTGAGAGGTGTTTGTTGTTGTCAACGAATGGTAATGGGTACACTAACTACCTCGCCAACCGGACTTTCAAGAGCGGCTCCCATGAATTTTTATTTTTGGGTGGCACTCCTTCCAACCTTTCTTTCACAAACCATGGCTAACCGAATCCTCGGGTGCCCGCCAACAATCTCATACCATGAAGGAGTGCCTTTTTATTTTAGTTTTATTATGATGATGACACTCCCCCAGCCTTTGCTTACACAAGCCATGGCTAACCGAATCCTTCGGGTGCCTTCCAACAATCACATACCATGGAGGAGTGTCTATTTGAGTTAATTAATTCGGGATCGGGAATCCCATTGCCGGCTCTTTTTGCAAAATTATTGGATAAGCGGATGTGCCACTAGTCCATATGAGAGTCCGTCAAAAGTAAATGACAAGGTTGAAAGCTAAACACCACATACTTCCTCATGAGCTATAAAACATTAACACAAATTGAGAAGCATTTTGAATTATTTAAAGGTAGCACTCAAGCAATTTACTTTGGAATGGCAGGAAATACCACATAGTAGGTAGGTATGGTGGACACAATTGGCATAGTGGTTGGCTCAAGAATTTTGGATGCATGAGAAGTATTCCCTCTCGATACAAGGCTTAGGCTAGCAAGGTTGTTTGAAGCAAACACAAGTATGAACCGGTACAACAAAACTTACATAAGAACATATCGCAAGCATTATAATACTCTACACTGTCTTCCTTGTTGCTCAAACACTTTTACCAGTAAAATATCTAGACCTTAAGAGAGATCAATTATGCAAACCAATTTTAACAAGCTTTACGGTAGTTCTCCACTAATAGGTTTAAACTACATGCAAAAACTTATGATCCACTTGAGAGCTCAAAACAATTGCCAAGTGTCAAATTATCCAAGACATATGAGGCATTTTCCTTTTCCAACCAAATAAAGATAAGTATTGTAGCTTCCAACTTTTATCACTGAACATTAAAAGTAAAACGAAGAACAAGTGTTCATATGAAAAAGCGGAGCGTGTATCTTTCCCAATCAAGGATTGCTAGGATCCGATCTTATTCAAACACAAACAAAACGAAAATAAACACACAGACGCTCCAAGTAAAGCACATATGATGTGACTGAATAAAAATATAGTTTCAGGGGAGGAACCTGATAAGTTGATGAAGAAGGGGATGCCTTGGGCATCCCCAAGCTTAGACGCTTGAGTCTTCTTGAAATATGCAGGGATGAACCACGGGGCATCCCCAAGCTTTGACTTTTCACTCTTCTTGATCATATATCATCCTCCTCTCTTGACCCTTGAAAACTTCCTTCACAACAAACTTCTCATAAACTTCATTAGAGGGGTTAGTACTCAAAAAATTTGAATCCACCTTGGTCCTGTAGTGACACATTGCAAGAACTCAATAAAACATTAGCTACAGCTCTCTACGTCTAGAAAACCTCGCTTAAAGTCCACAAGAGACAATGCAAAAAAACAGAGACAGAATCTGCCAAAACAGAACAGCCAGTAAAGACGAATTTTAATAAAATACTTCCGTTGCTCAAATCAGAAAACTCAAAACTAATGAAAGTTGCGTACATATCTGAGGATTACTCACGTAAATTGGCATAATTTTCTGAGTTACCTACAGAGAATTTTGCCCAGATTCGTGAGAGCAAAGAAATCTGTTTCTGCGCAGAAATCCAAATCTAGTATCGACCTTCGATTAGAGGCTTCACTTGGCACAACAAAACACAAAACTAAGATAAGGAGAGGTTGCTACAGTAGTAAACAACTTCCAAGACACAAATATAAAACAAAGTACTGTAGCAAAATAACACATGGGTTATCTCCCAAGAAGTTGCTTTCTTTATAGCCATTAAGATGGGCTCAGCAGTTTTAATGATGCACTCGCAAGAAATAGTATTTGAAGCAAAAGAGAGCATCAAGAAGCAATTTCAAAACACATTTAAGTCTAACATGCTTCCTATGAAAAGGAGTCTTGTACATAAATAAATTCATGAAGAACAAAGTGACAAGCATAAGAAGATAAAACAGGTGTAGCTTCAAAATTTTAAGCACATAGAGAGGTGTTTTAGTACCATGCAAATTTCTACAACCATATTTTCCTCTCTCATAATAATTCTCAGTAGCTTCATGAATAAACTCAACAATATAACTATCACATGCAGCATACTTTCCATGATTTCCAAACACATAATTTTTATCAAGTTCAAGAATAGTGGAATTAAAACTTTCAAACTTACTTTTATTAATAATATAACAAGGTAGTTGATCAATCTCAAGAGATATGGGACACATAGATAAAGTTAAATCCTCTCCAATCCCATTTTCATTAGAAGTACAATTAATAGTATCAAGTAACATAGGACCATCATCTAGAGCTTTATCATAAACATTTGCCAAGCAAAATTCTTTAGTACCATGCATTTCGACATCAGGCACAAACAAAGCATTATCATAAAATTTATCAAAGTAGCATGGATTATCATAAATAACAGTAGCATAATTATTCTCACAAGTTTTACTCATAGGTAATATTTCAAGAGAATCCACAGGAACATAACATTCAACCTCTTTCGGTAAGCATGGAGGACAATCAAATAGTGTAAGAGATGAAGAGTTACTCTCATTAGAAGGTTGGCATGGGTAGCTAATCCATTCTTCCTCCTTTTGTTCGTCGCTCTCCTCTTCTTTTTCATCCAATGAGCTTTCAAGTTCATCAATTTCCTCCTCTTTTTCATCCAATGCGCTTTCGGGTTCATCGGTTTCTTCTTCCACCGGTTCCTGCAAATTGTGAGTGCATTCTTGTGCATTAATGTGTCTCTCTTTATAATCAAGGATATAAGGATTCCTACTCGTAGCATTCTATGCAAGAATTAAGGATAGTAGAGACATAATCTTTAAGGTCCTTACAAATAGCACAAGTTTCATAATTCTCAACCATGAAGGATTCTATCTCGGAGGCTCCCATAAATAAGACAAATTGTTCTACCTCTTCGAACCCATAATGAATATAGCAATTCCGATTATAGCTCTTAATAAACTATTCCTCACTAAAGCCACATTGAAATTTAAGATGTTTAGTATCCTGTTGAGAGCAACAGTTTATGTCATGGCGTCTAAGCAAGATTCTAGCAATTGTATTTAATTTTTCTATCATAGCACTCATCACTTTTCCCGTTCTTGATTCTCTATAACAATTATAACATTCCATAAGCTCCAAGTAGGTTGTAGGTTCTCCCATAATAGCAGTTTTTAATTTTTCAGTTTTTCAAATTTTTATGGGTTTTTGGGTATATGAGACAAATAAAACAAGACAAAAAATAAACTAAGCAAAAGTAAACTACGCAAACTAATACTAGACAGAAATAAACTAAGCACAAATAAACTAGGCAAAAGTAAACTAAGCAAAGCAAAATAAAACAAATTAAAAACAGAGAGAGAGGTAGAGTGTACTCCCCGAGTGAACTTATGAGTAGAGCTATGCCTCCCCGAGCAACGGCGCCGAGAAAATAGTCTTGATGACCCACAAGTATAGGGGATCGCAACAGTCTTCGAGGGAAGTAAAACCCAAATTTATTGATTCGACACAAGGGGAGGTAAAGAATACTTATAAGCCTTAACAACTGAGTTGTCAATTCAGCTGCACCTGGAAAAGCACTAGCAACAGGGGTGATGTGAAAGTAGCAGTAATATGAGAGCAATAGTAACAGTAACACAGCAGCAGTAATAGCAATATGAGAGCAATGGCACGAGAAGATAGTTGATACTACTTCCAATGACATGTAGAACAAGTATATGATGATGAGAGATGGACCGGGGTTCCCAGCGATCTACACTAGTGGTAACTCTCCAATAACAAGTGTTGGGTGAACAAATTACGGTTGGGCAATTGATAGGATTGATAAAGCATTAAGAAAGAACATCAATTCATTAATCATGTAGGCATGTTTTCCGTATATAGTCGTACGTGCTCGCAATGAGAAACTTGCACAACATCTTTTGTCCTACCAGCCGGTGGCAGCCGGGCCTCAAGGGAAACTACTCGGATATTAAGGTACTCCTTTTAATAGAGTACCGGAGCAAAGCATTAACACTCCATGAAAACATGTGATCCTCACATCACTACCATCCCCTCCGGTTGTCCCGATTTCGTCACTTCGGGGCCATTGGTTCCGGACGAGTGACATGTGCATACAACTTGTAGATACAATCTAAGCAACAATATAGAGCTCAAATCTAAGATCATGCCACTCGGGCCCTAGTGACAAGCATTAAGAATAACAAGATTGCAGCAACGATAACTTCACAAACTTTATAGATAGACTAATCATAATGTATCATCCATCGGATCCCAACAAACACAACACCGATTACATCAGATGAATCTCAATCATGTAAGGCAGCTCATGAGATCATTGTATTGAAGTACATGGAGGAGAGAATACCAACTAGCTACAGCTAGAACCCGTAGTCCATGGGGGAACTACTCACGGAGCATGATGGAGGCGATGGCGTCGATGGAGATGGCTTCCGGGGGCACTTCCCCGTCCCGGCAGGGTGCCGGGACAGAGACTTCTGTCCCCCGAATTGGAGTTTCGCGATGGCGGCGGCGCCACAGTAACTTTTCTGGAGTTTCGTCAATTGGTACTGCGTTTTTAGGTCGAAAGGGGTTTTATAGGCGAAGAGGCGGCGCAGGGGGGCACCTGGGGGCGCCACACCCTAGGCCGGCGCGGCCTAGGCCTGGCCCGCGCCGCCATGTGGTGTGGTGGCCCCCCGGCCCCTCTCCGACTCTTCTTCGGTGTTCTGGAGCCTTTCGGAGAAAATAGGAGGTTTGGCGTTGATTTCGTCCAATTCCGAGAATATTGCCCGAACAGCCTTTCTGGAACCAAAAACAGCAGAAAACAGGAACTGGCACTGTGGCATCTCATTAATAGGTTAGTTCCGGAAAACGCATGAAATCATCATAAAGCGCAAGCAAAACATGTAAGTATTGTCATAAAACAAGCATGGAACGACAGAAATTATGGATACGTCGGAGGCGTATCAATCAGCTTCAGCGGCTTTGAGGGCCTTGGCATGATCAAGCCCCAGCTGAATGAGCTTGGACTTGAGCTCCTGGTAGCTGGTCTTGTGGGCGCTCAGCTCCTCCTGATGCTGCCGGATGAGCTGGTCTTTCTCCCCTGCAACCCGGAAAAGAGAGTGTTAACAAGGTTGTGCTGGTAAAGATGAAAAGGAAACCAAGTTAACAGGAGAAAGGAGAAAATCGTACGTTGGGCGGCGGCGAGCTGCTCCCTGAGAGCATCAATGGAAGCTTCTGGGATCACTGTTAAGCAAAAATTATAAATGTCAGAAGGAAAAAAGGTTTCCGGTAAAAAGATGCCGGTTGTACAAAATTACCTTGGCACTTATCGTGTGCCTCAGCGAGCTCCCGATGCTCCCATAGAAGCTCCTCAAAGAGAGCCTTCCGAGCGTCAGCCGTGAGCTGTTCAAAAAAAAAAAGAAATGAGTTAAGTTTTGCACTAAGAACAAAGTTCTTAACCCGAAACTCGGGGACTGGCAGTGCCGGTTTTGCACGTTTCTAAGATAAGTTTTGCGCTAAGAACAAAGTTCTTAACCCGAAACTCGGGGACTGGCAGTGCCGGTTTTGCGCGTTTCTAAGATAGGTTGTGCGCTAAGAAGAAGGTGTTTAACCCGAAACTCGGGATCGGCGAGTGCCGGTTTCACGCTAAGTTTTAAGTTAAGTTTTGCGCTAAGAGCTGCGCTCTCACCACAAAACTCGGGGACTGGGAAGATAGACAAGAGAGAAACCGGCATGAACTAAAGATAGAGCAAAGCCGGAAGCAAGGAATCCGGTAAAGATTGAAGAAAGTTAGTAGAACGTACCATCAAATTGTTCGTGGAATCGTACCACGCGCTGTCGAGCTCCTTCACGGCGCTGCGAAGCCGCATGAAGTGCTCCTCGGAAGACCGGTCCCCGACAGGGTCAGGTGCCGGCAGCCTGTCCTTGCCCAGGCCGCGGGTCGCCGGAGTCATGTCCGCGGCGTTCCACTTTTGGGCGTAGGGCAGAAGATGCCCCAGGTCCCGGCCTTGGCGCTGGAACTCAGTAATACGGCCAAGGAGGCCGGTGGCCTTCGTGGCGGTATCCTTGGCGGCCTTGGCGACGTGCAGCACCAAGGGCTGCTGGCCGCCGGAAGGGGCGCTGGAGGCCGTCGCCTTCCCCTTCATCAGCCTGGAGGCCTTGGGCGGCGGCACAGTTGAAGCAGCCCTGGAGGGCTTGGCGCGAGGAGCGTCTGGTGGTGGCATGAGGATGGTTCGTGGAGAAGGGGGAGCGCTAGGAGCGTCACCCGATTTGGAGCCTTCCGGCGCGGAAGTTGTCGTCTTTTCAAGGACGGGAGGAGCCGGAGGCTCCGCCCGCCCGGCAGCTTCTTCTTCTTCGGCGCCGATGTTGCTGGCGCCGGTGTCTTGGTTCTCAGGGAGAAAGGAAAGATCCTCCTCCGTGCGGTGATCTGACGATGAAGGGGCCGCACGCCCCGAATTTGTTGTGCCCCCCGAGGGGGAGGCAGAGGTGTTGCCGGCACCAGATGGTGCTGGGCTTGAGCGAGGAGGAGGGGTTGAGGTCCTTGCGGAATTTTTAGAGCCCGATGGCCTTGGGCCAAGCTTGAGCGCAGGGCTGAGAAAAAGAAAAGACAAATAGTTGGAAAAAAGCAACCGGAAAAAGAACTTGGCAAAAAAGAGGCGAGCCAGAAAATGAAAAACTCACCCGGAAGCAGTTGGCATTTGCTTGCGCCCGTAGCGGCGCACGCCCACTTCTTTCTCCCCCACGGGCTCAGTCCGGAGAGCGGCGGAGGCGCAGAGGGCAAAGGCACTAAGCGCGAGGAAGTGGAGAATGCGAGGAGAGGAAGAAGAAGGAGCGGTTTCGCGTTATAAAGGAATCGGGCGACATGGGCCAGAAAACCGCTGGGCCTCGGTGGCTCAGATCGTGGGCCGCGACGGTTCGCTCCACGGGCCGCCACATGGCGCGCACACACGCGTGCAGAAAACGGTTTGCCACAAGAGGGCCACACGGATCTGGAACGGCCGCGAGGATCCGATGTGCCGCCATAAATGCTGGCGCAGAAGCCGAAGGGAAGTGACCCCTGACACTGGCGCGTCAGTCACAGTGCGCATGTCTCTATCAGGCGCGGGGCCCAAGATATTCTCGACTTCGCCGAGGAGGTGTTTAATGGCTAAGATACCGGAGGATAAGATACCGGAGGATAAGGTACCGGAGGATGACTTGCAAAGAAAGATAATGAGGATCCGAGCAAAGATGCCGGATCCAAGCCCAACGCCGGATGGATTAAACCGGTATCCAAAGACATGAGAACCTGGCATGGTCTGTTGGATAGGATCCGCCAGACTATACCAGCTTCGGGGACTAATGTTGGGGGGATGACCCCCGGTATGCCAAAGGCATGCTAAACCGGATGGTTTGAGCCATCAGGATACCGGTTAAATGTTCATACCGGAGCGTAAGATAGGCGTTTGGCTGAGCAGGACTAAGCCGGTATCCTCAGAGGAGGGATACCGGAGCCGGATAGAAAAGATACCGGGCCACCGGAAAGAATAGCAAGTCGGCAGGACTGGTCAAAGATTCTCTCCAGAGCTAGAAGACAAAGATGAGCTAAGCAAAGTAGCTTTAAACGAAGGGCTGACGATAAAGAAGAAGATGACGGAGAAAGAAGCCGGAGGACGTCAGCCTCCCTGATTAAAGAGGACCCCGGTGTCATCTATGATTAAAGTAGCTTTGTAAAGTAGTTTTGTCCAGTCAAAGATGCCATTAGGGTTTCTTGCACTGTAAGCCACCCTCTCCCCTATATAAGGAGAGGGGGCAGCCCTCCTTACGGGCACGCACGGGAGTAGCAAGGCCCGGGGCACAAACCTGTAACATGTATGAATCAATGAAGATAGTGATCTAGAAGCGAGTCCTTCCTTGTGTCTTTCTTCTTCAACCTCTGGCCTTGGCCAAGTTCTTGAGGAAACCATCCGAAAGTTCGTCCCATCTGATCGCAAACCCTCCCCCGAATCCTCTAGCGTCCATTCGGCCCCAATCTAAGCCATCCTATGGCATCTGCTCGTTCACCACGACGACAGAGACAGAGGACAAGGGTCAGTCCACACCATCCAACTGCAAAACTTTGCAGTGTTCAGGCAAGTTCATCACTTGCTCATGTCATTTGAGTATTTCTATCAAATTACTTGCAAAGTACTATGGTTATCACTATTGCATAAAAACCAAAACCACTAATTTCATAACTATGAATATGACTATGTGGTGGGCAATGGAACCATGGATTGTGTTGATATGGTGGAGGTTCCATTGCAAGGGTTTATATCCATCTAGGATTAAACAACAAATGTCGCCAGTGATTCTTGTGCCGTAATAACCGTGTTAACCATAAGATCTGAAATGGGACGGACTAGTCAATCGTATTTCCACCTCTTGTACATCAACGGATGCACTTACCGTAGCAGTTGTATCTTGCGGAGCAACTTGTGGGTGGGGAACCCATTCTAAGTCCCCACGGTTATGCTGTGCATACCGTAGCGGTTGCGGCTTGCGGAACAACTTGAGGGTGGGGATCCCACTCTAATTCCCCACGGTAATGTGGTCTATGATGGGTTGCAGCTACCGGCGAAGGAGTTTGGTTTGATCCCAGACTGTTGTCGTGGTCGGGGTCCATCCTTAAATGGTGTAAGTGGACCGACGAGGACCCAGGTTCGGGGTTTGCAACAAAGGGTGGGTGTGCGAGGTAGCGGAGGAATATGATTGGCTATGACCTTATACCGGGCCTCACACCGAAGGAAGTGTGGACGGGAAAGCTGCCCGGTTGGCACCAAGGTTAAGATCTCTTATGCGTAAAGCAACACACCTCTCGCGAGTGTAAAGAACCGTGACCTGTCACTCCCTGTTCCGGGATATGGAACTGCGAACGCGGCCAGAAAGGAGCTCCATGAAGTTCTAGTAAACCGGTGAAGGCTGACGGACATAGCTCTTGGAAATAAAGGCAATCTATTGAAGAAATGTTTATCAAAACCTGCATTGGTATTAGAATTTCTGGTCTAATATCGTAGCCAGTGCATTAAACACCTCTTATCTATAATGAACTTGTTGAGTACGCTCGTACTCATCCCACTCTTAAAATCCCTTGCTTGGATTGTCTGAATCGTCTAGAGGAGGACTACGACAACAATGAAGGAGCCAAGATCATCGGCTATGAAGAACCAGACCTCTCTGGAGGTATCGAAGGCGTAGACTACCTCATCGTCTACGGAACCGGGGAGGCTTCCGGACGAGATCAAGCCTAGAAACATCAAGTAGAAGTAGTAGTCGAGCAGCCCGAACTCTTAGTATTTAGCTGCTCGAGAAAATAAATGTATAACTTAATGAGACTCTTATATTGTAAGCTAAGTTGGGTTCACCTCGAACCCAGGAGTATTCCTCTTAGGACCCAAGAGGAGCTCCAAGACGATATGTGTATGATGTTTGTAATAATAAATGAATGAGTTATGGACCTGCTATGTTCTGTTGTACTACTCTGAGGGGTGTAATATTTGCGGAATGGTACTTCGTGAATGTTATATCAATGACTGGCATACTACAACATGCAGTGGTATGCGGGGTCACCACGGTTGGTATCGAGCAAAAGCTTTGACCTTAGGTTGGAACCTAGTAAATGGGACCAAACGTTAGGAGTCAAATAGGATTAGTAAAGAATTCTCTAAAAATATGGTGTATATTCAATTGAGAATAAAACAATCATATCTTTTAGTGCGATAATTCTTTATTATCTCTATTATGATGCATTATTACTAATCTTATAATCTTTCTATTTCTACAGCCAACATGGCAAGTTCACGTCCCGGACGAAACGTGAAAGTGATGGATTCCACACTGAGTGAATATGAAGGAGGACTTGCAGATATTCTACGTGCCATGTTACTTGAATTTGGGTGTGATCCCCAGATCCAAGTAAAGAAATACATGTACTATGATGGTACTGTATTGGCCAAGTGTAGGGTAGGACTGCGACTTCCCGAATCTTTGGGAATGAGCGTAGTAATGCCAGCAGGTGAAGCCAGAACTATCAACACAACCTACCATATAGCCGTTATGAGAGCCATCACAGATATTCGGGAGCATAAGACGAAAGAGCTTATGGGTTCCGAATTCACCCACATTCCTCATGTGCAGGAGGAAGAGGATCCCATGCTTAACCACTACAAATATGCAAAACGAAAACCAATAGCAGCTGCAAAATACATGGATAATAGCCGCAACTTAATATCATTGCTCTTTCAGTTGAACCATCACTTGACGGGAGCAATTGATACGATGCTAGAGGAGTTTACTGAACCCAAGGAGGAGACTAGGGGAACAGAACCTATGGAGAATGAGGTGCACACACCAGTTTACTCAGCTGGTGACTACATTACTATTGATCCTCTTGAGCGTGAAACTACACCCGTTACACCTAGGAACTATCTGGGTAGTTCCTATGGGGGATATGAGGGTGGAGAGGAATCCGAAAACAATCAGCATTCCGTGACTCCTATAGAAAACTCCACGGGTTGGCGTTGGGGATCTGATACGGGAACTCATAGTACTTCAGTGTATTATGACGGAGAGATGAATGAGGACGCCACAACCCAGAACCAGAGTTATCCTAGTAATGAAGGAGTTGATGGAGGGTATCCGACACAGGTTGAGTCGGATACGAATGTTGGAAACACCTATGGTGGAGCTACAGGGGAGTACACCCGATGGGTGGACTATGATGCACTCAATGACCAGTTTGTGAACACTGATTTCTCCCTAGGATCATCATCTGATTCTGATTACCAGCCGACGGAGAGACCTTATGTTCCAAGGTCTATCAGGAGGACGACACGTTCGACCGGATGGAAGCCTGGGATGTACCGGGAGTGTAGATCGACTAGAGTCCACCATGGAAGGCAGGACTACAATACAAAAGTACCACGTGTATTGTAGTGTGTAATATTTGTAGAAATTTGTACATATACTTTAATAAGTGAGTTTGCATACTCACATCGACTTGAGTATTGTAATAAGACCACTTAAGTATGTATATACATGGTATATGTTTTGTATGATTTGGATTTGCTTCTTGATTTCCATTGCGTGACTAGTTACAGTGCACAAAGTTGAGCTCGGAAAACTTGCGCATGGAGTAATTATGAGTATCATCTTGTGTTGCAGAACTAGGGGGTTATGTCGGGAGCGATAGGCGAGGAGACCGAAGCGCAGCGCATGGAGCGCGAAGCGAAGCAAGAGTCTCGAGAATCAGGGAGTCACCTTAGCAGACTTCCAGAATACTAAGCCTATATCTTTCGCATACGCGCCCGAACCAATGGACGCGGAGGATTGGCTTATGGACACTGAGCGAAAGCTCAATACTATTGGTTGCAACGACCAGGAGAAGGTTCGTTATGCTACACATTTATTGTGTGGACCTGCCGCATCATGGTGGGACAACATAGTAGCCGTTTATCCGGCCGGAAAAGTATTCACCTGGGAGGAGTTTGCAAGGAAGTTCAGGGAATCCAATGTCCCTGAAAGTATTGTGGAACTGAAGCGTCGAGAATTTGAAAGTCTCGAGCAAAAGGACAAGGCCATCCTGACTTATGTCAGGGAATTCTCAAAGCTATCCCGGTATGCGGTTGAAGAAGTCAACACCGAGGACAAGAAAAAGAAGAGGTTTCTCAGGGGGTTAAGTCCCCAGTTCAAGGTATAGCTCCGAATGATGAGAGCGACGGAATTCCAGGAGTTGGTGGATGCCGCCATCACTCTGGAAGATGATTTCAAACAACTGCAGGAGGAAAAGAGGAAGAAGGCCAAGTTTGAGCCTAAGAGGTTTTCCAGTAACAAGCCCAATACCAGCTTGAATTTCAAGCCAAAGTACAACAACAACAACAACAACAACAACAACAACAACAACAACAACAACAACAACAACAGCAACTACTACAGTAGCAGGAGGAACCAAGCGTTTCAAACTGCAAATCAAATAGTTTGTCGCATCTGCGGGTTTAAAGGACATGCCTCAAAGGATTGTCGTAAACACAGAATCATTTGCTTCGGGTGTCGTCAGGAGGGGCACATGATGAAGGATTTCCCCAATAAGAAGAATGGAGGAGGTCAATCTGGAGGAGGAGGAAACCGAGGAGGAAATAATGGAGGGAACTGGCAGAATAAGAAGCCCTTCGGCAAGCTGAACTGCACTAGTCTGGAGGAGGTGGTCAACTCCGATCAGGCGGTGATAGGTACGCTCCAGATACTCACTCATCCTGGCAAAGTACTTTTTGATACTGGTGTAACTACATCATTCATTTCTCAACAATTCATCATCAAACATGGTATTAGTTGCACTAAGTTAGATACACCCATAACTATACTTTCCGCGGGGGGAACGATAGTAGTAACCCATACCAAACAACAACAAGTCATCATGATCAATAAGTGCGCATTTGACGCGAACCTGTTCATTTTACCGATGAAGGACATTGATGTCATTCTTGGTATGAACTGGTTAGAAGCTAACGGAGCATTGATCGACTGTGTGAACAAGACATTATCTTTGAAAAGCCCCGATGGAAGTAGAATGATCTACCAAGGCGACAAACATACACAGATTGAAGTTGAGCTACAGTTGAACAGCATGAAGGAGGTAAAGTTAGAGGATATACCTGTAGTGAATGAATTCCAGGATGTGTTTCCTACGGAATTACCTGGTATACCACCAGATAGGGAGATAGAATTCACTATCGACCTAATTCCAGGAACAGCTCCGATTGCAAAAGCACCATATAAGATGGGGCCTAAGGAGTTGAAAGAACTTAAGGAGCAATTGGATGACTTGGAACAGAAAGGATTTATACAAGAAAGTGTTTCACCATGGGGATCACCTGTGATCTTCGTAGATAAAAGAGATGGAGGTAGAAGGATGTGCGGAGACTACAGGAATCTGAACAATGTCACAATCAAGAACAAGTATCCACTTCCTAGAATACAAGATCTATTCGATCAAGTTAGAGGCACGGGAGTCTTTTCCAAAATTGATCTAAGATCCGGTTATCATCAGATAAAGATCAAGAAGGAAGACGTTCTGAAAACTGCTTTTGTTTCAAGACAAAGCCGAACATGCTGAACATCTGAGGTTAGTGTTGCAAACACTAAGAGAACACCAACTCTATGCCAAATTTGGCAAGTGTGAATTTTGGCTGGATCAAGTGGAATTTCTTGGTCATGTCATTAGTAAAGATGGAATAGCTATTAACCCGAGCAAGGTAGCAGCAGTTCTAGAATGGGAAGCACCCAAGACTGTCAAGGAAATCCGAGGATTCCTAGGAATGGCAGGATATTATCGGAGATTCATTGAAGGATTCTCCAAGATAGCATGACCCATGACGAAGCTGTTAAGAAAGAACACACCATTCGTGTGGTCAGAGGAGTGTGAGAAGAGTTTTCAAACTCTGAAGGAGAAACTCACCACGGCACCGGTGTTAGCGGTTCCTGAAGTTGGCAAGGATTACACCGTGTACTGTGACGCATCCAAGCATGGATTGGGTTGCGTACTCATGCAAGATCAGAAAGTGATATCTTATGGATCAAGGCAACTCAGACCTCATGAAGTGAACTATCCAACACATGACTTGGAATTAGCAGCAGTTGTATTCGCACTTAAAACATGGAGACATTTTCTCTATGGAGCCAAGTGTGAGCTCTATACAGATCATAAGAGTCTCAAATACTTCTTCATTCAAAAGGAACTCAACATGAGGCAGAAAAGATGGCTTGAACTAATCAAGGATTATGATTTGACCATCAATTACACTCCAGGAAAGGCCAATGTTGTAGCAGATGCCTTGAGTAGGAAGAGCACCAGAGGAGTGGAACAAGAGATATCGCCGGAGTTGAGGAAGGAAATAAGTCAAGCCCAAATACAACTTTGGGAGAAGGAAGCTCATGAAGGACTATCGGCTTTACAAGTAGCCGATGAGTTAAATGTCAATCTGAAGAATGAGATAATGATGGGTCAGCTGGACGATCCATTCATCGTGGATGAGATGAGAAGAATAGATGAGGGAAGACCATCAGAATTTCACCGCGGAGAATCGGGATCATTATGGTTCCAGAAGAGAATTTGTGTTCCGGATATTGCTGAAATCAAGGAAGTAATACTCCGGGAAGCCCATCAAACACCATACTCCATACATCCGGGTAGTACAAAGATGTACATGGACCTAAAGGAGCTATTCTGGTGGAATAACATGAAGAGAGAAATAGCACAATACGTGGCGGAATGCCATACCTGCCAGAGAGTGAAGGCTGAACATCAGAGTCCGGCAGGGAAGTTACAACCTTTACCCATTCCAGAATGGAAGTGGGAGGAGATAGGAATGGATTTCATCACCGGACTACCCATGACCACTAAAAAGAAGGACATGATATGGGTAATCGTGGACCGGTTGACGAAGAGTGCACACTTCTTAGCGGTAAATCAGCAGGACAAAGGAGAGAAACTCATCGATCTTTACATCAAAGAGATTGTGAGTAAACATGGAGTGCCCAAGAAGATCATGTCGGATCAAGGATCCGTGTTCACGTCAGCATTTTGGAAGCAACTACACGAAGCTTTAGGATCCAAGTTGGATTATAGTACCGCCTATCATCCCCAGACAGGTGGACAAACCGAGAGAACCAACCAAATCTTAGAGGATATGCTTAGGGCTTGTGCCCTAGACTTCGGAGGATCATGGGAGGAGCACTTACCACTAGCAGAGTTTTCCTACAATAACAGCTATCAAAGCAGCATCAAGATGGCACCGTTCGAAGCTCTGTATGGAAGGAAGTGTAGATCACCGATATGTTGGTATGAAGCCGGATCAAGCAAAGAGTTCAACCCTGATTATGTCAAGGAAAAGCAACAAATAATTGACATTATCAGAGATAGGTTAAAGATAGCCCAGAGCTGACAGAAGAGTTATGCCGATCAAAAGAGGAGAACATGGGAGCCACAAGTTGGAGACATGGTATATCTTAAGGTGAGCCCGATGAAAGGACTTCAGAGGTTTGGAGTAAAAGGAAAGCTAAGCCCTAGGTACATCGGACCTTTCAAGATTCTGAGTCAAAACCGAGGGTTAGCCTTTGAATTGGAACTACCAGGAAGATTATCTCAGGTTCACAATGTATTCCATGTGTCGCAACTCAGAAAGTGTTTGAAGACCCCAGATGAACCAGTATCACATGAAGAGCTCGAGTTGCAACCAGATTTGACTTACATCGAGAAGCCAGCGAAGATTCTCGAGGAGAATTGGAAACAACTCAGGAATCGAGCTATAAAATACTGCAAGATACAATGGAAGCATCATCCCGAGAGGGAAGCCACCTGGGAAAAGGAAGAAGACCTGAGGAAAACATACCCCGAACTCTTCAGGTATTACAACCACAACTTCCGGACGAAGTTTTCTTTAAGGGGGAAAGGCTGTAATGTCCCCGGTTTAGAGGCGATCGAGGGGTAGATTTTAGAAAGGGATGTGCATTGCATGTTAAATTCCGGGGAAATTTCGCGCTTTTAAAACAAAACTGCATCAAAGGGGGACAGGTTTCTCTCTCGACATCCTACAGGGTTAGGGTTTCGAGAGTGCGATGAACTTGTTCCTACTTATCTAAATTAGGGTTTTGAGAAGAGAGAAGTGATATTGCATTGAGATCTTAAGTTGCATGATTGAATTATAAGTTAAGTTGTTTGAATGAATTCAAACCAAATTTGAATTGGAATTTCAAATTCAAACATCAAATGGTTATCACATAATTCAAACTTGAGATGATTTATTAAACAATTATCATTAATCAAGAATATGAATATAAAAACACTTAGACAAAGCTCATTAGAGAGAAACTTGAGCTTTATTGATATTCACACAAAATACAATGTCAATTACAATATCCAGAATTGAAAAATAAATTTACATCACATTACAAGAATTGAAGAAATAGAAAAAGAAAAAGGAAAATTACAAGGTATTTAAATGACCTAAACTACATTGTGATCTTCATAAATTCTTTGATCAAGATGATCTTGAGTTCATCTTGAGCATCTTCTTGATCCCTGCACACACACACAACAATCAGAACATTAAGCCAAGTGGCAAAGCCACTTGGCAGGTTAACAAATATTACATAGAGTGGATATGACCAAGCTGCCGAGCTGATCCATCCCACCAGCCCAAGTCCCAAGCCACACACACACACAGGCAGCACACAAGGCATGCTGCATGTGTAACAACACACAAGGCCAGGGGGAGTCACCAAAACAGCCAGGTAGTGCTGTCGACCAGGAGAGCAAGTAGAGGACCAGATATAAGCTTTTCACCAGCAAACTTGCTTCATTCATCGACAGCAGCCTCACAGAGTAAGTCACAAGAACACAAGAACAGCTTGAACAGCCACTGCTGTTCAACCCATCTTCACCACCACAGCAAAGAACCAAGAAGCATCAATCTCACAAGGAGGAGCAGGGCAAGCCAAACAAACCACCAGAAGCAAAACCTCTACATCAACTGAAATTCTTGGAGCTGGAGTGAGGTATACCAAGCATCATGAACAAACCAGATGGTTTTGTTCATAAATAAGCATATGCACCAATCACACACAAGAAAAAGGGTGTGATACCCAATTTGTGTCATCATCTGGCTACTAAGCCATATGGTGCAAGCAAAGGTAGTAAGGCCACTAGGAAGTCATCTTATGGGAACAGCAGCTATGAAAATCAATGCATAACTGAAGAAATCCAGCAAGAGATGAAAGCACAGCTAGCCTAGCTACACACTTAGCACCTACAGCTAGTCAGGCCATCAAACATAGACAAATCATTGTCTATTTGATTTTAATATCAAAAGTTATTGGCAATCGAACAAAAGGATCAACCAGAGAGCATCTAGTGAGCCACAGTAAGCCAACACTGGTGGGAGCCACCCTAACAACAAGGATTTACTGTCAGGGTTACCTCAACCACACAACCAATCCAAACAATTAAGCCTTACACATGCATCATCACCCAAGTGGGTTCAGAGTGGGCTAGGGTCCCCAACAATTGTTGGCATCCCTCTAGCCCAAGCAAATCAATTGATATGATCATCACTGTATCACAGTTCACATCATTTATCCAAATAACAAGGCAAATTCAGCAGATAAATGAAACAGATAAGCTACTGATGCACAGGGTCTTGCAGATGATCCAAGGGATCATTGCACACAGTCACTGATGCTTGGACAAACACCAGCACACCCAGACTAAGTCTGTAGGAAGCACAAATAGCACTGAATGAGCACCAGTGAGTCACAGAGAGGGGCACCAACTAATTCACAAACAAGAAATGATCATATGATCATCAGGGCTTGCTATAGCATGCCAATACATGTTAGAGCATCACTAAGCAGCAGAGCATGGACCAGATAATTAAATAGCCACACATAATCAACAACTGCTTCACAGATAATCAAATGGATGATTTATAATTGTATCCAGAAGCACATCAAATACATGATGTACCACTGGATCTTGCTAAACAAATAAACACTTATCACTAATCACTGAATCATGCAGTTAAGCCAACAGTAATGCTCAATTGAGCATGCTCATAAATTTGAGCACAAGGAACAGCACACCATTGCTCTGGCACTTGCCAAATTGCAAGTAATACACACAGAACCCAAGCCAGAGCAGCATATATGAACACACTTGATATCTAGCAAGCTTAGTAACAAGAACAGAGCCACAGAGAGGGAATTAAGCAAGAAAGGAGAGCATGGCAACCAATTAGATTGGGTATTCTTACACAGAGATATGGCAGAACATCACCCAGCAATAGCACATGCCTAGTGCAGGCAAGCACAGCACAGTAGTAAAGCTAGCATGAGCATGAGCATCAGTACAAGCACATGAACTAGAACTAGGCCATGGAGGCAGCAGAAGCACAGCAGCATGTCTAGCCCGAATGGCGCAGCAGAGCACCAGCATGGCTGGCCTCTCCACGAGGAGGAGAAGCTGTGACCAGAGCTAAGGGAGGAGGAAGAAGAACAAGCACACGAGAGAGAGGGAGAGGTGGCGAACGTACCGGGGTCGAGCAGGCAGACAACCATGGCGGCCACGGCGGCACACGCCAGGGCGCGGCGGCGCCAGGCCAAGCCAAGCCATGGCGGCTCCACAACACCACCCCCACCATGGCAACACAGCCACGGCGGCGCCACGACGCCAGGAGCGTCGGCGGCGACGAATCGCCGCGGAACTCCACGGCCTTGCGAGCAGGCGAGTTGGGGACGAGAAGCGGAGGCGGCGAGGACCAGATCGACGCCGTAGATCTGGTGCGCCGTCACGAGGCGGTGCAGATGCGCCCCATCTCACCGCCGGCGATGGCCGGAGGTGGCCGGAACAAAGCGGCGACGGCGCAAGCGACCACCGCGTCACGGGAGAGGTTAGGGTTTCGCGAGAGGGGAGAGGAAGAGCGCGTCTGGGTCCGACCGAGCCGGTTGGGGCGGCTCGGGTTAGACTCAACCCGTTGGGCCACCTGACAGGTGGGGCCCAGGGGTATTATAGACATTTCATAAATCCATTAAAAACAGCAACTTTTAAATTAAGTAAAAATTGTTTAAAAGCTCTAAAAAAATAATTAAAAAGATGAAAACTGATCAGCATAAAATTCTCTATCTAAATAAAATATCAAAGAGAATTTTTGAAGACAATTAAAAATAAGTCTTAATTTGATAATTTAAATAACTAGTTAAATGCCCGTGCGTTGCATCGGGATAAAAATATAATTTTTTTGAAATAGTAAATTAATTAAAGCATATATTTTATCGTATAAAGGTGTCGTATAGTAACATTATTGACTAACAATGAATTATCCTCCTAGAAACATGTTTTGTCCCCGCTTTACAAATAAAATCACACACGGTCAAACCGATAGAAGGTGATTAGAAGAACCTCTTACAAAACAGACCAAAGATAAACAAAAAAGAACCAAGACTTGCCAAGGAGGATTAGAGCTCCACAACAACGGGTCGAAGAGGGTAACATCGCCTACGCCGCCGTTGTTGAGACCGCAAGGTCAAGGGTTTTCACCCGAAGCCATAGTGCGACTAAGATAGCAGCAACGTGCCCAAGAGGGTTACAACACCCACATGTGTCGCCGCTGTTATCATCAAAACTCTGAGCTTTCGCCTGAAAAAATCTTCGCACACCCCTGATATCTCGACTCGCACAGTGGCTTCGAGCCCGTACATAACACGATATGAGAGGAGTCAGTACGCCACGCCGATAGCTCTAGGAACTCCCGCCGCCTAGTCCTCGCCATCCAAACAGCCAAAGGGCAAAACCATCACCACCACCACCATGTCGCTCGATGTAGAGATACACATGCAGTCCACCTTCCACGGCTACCGCCCTGGATTCCAACGAATTATAAAAAGATCACGCGGTTTATTATACCAAGCCAAGTTACATTTTTCAATAAAGAGTATATATTAATATCGTGAAGATACCAATTACACCTAGCCTCTGCAATAACGCATTGCCCTAGCGGTACTACGGATGCACACATCCAAAAAAGATTACAAAAAAAATCCCGCCAAGTTACATACTACATCCGTTTCAAAGAATAAGACACATACGTATTTTCAAGACAAACTTTGACTAAAAATGAAGTAACACAATATTGATTATATATCTAATTAGTATTGTTGGATTCATATTGAAAATCACTTTCTCATGATGCCAGTTTGATACAAATAAATTTTATATATTTAAAATAATTCTTAGTAAAAAAAGCACGAAAAATAAAGATAGCTTATTATACTCTTTGAAATAGAGGTAGTACATTAGTGCAAAGGCAAAAGACCGGTTATATCCAGTCCGCACGAGCAAGACAAATGTACCAATTACACATTGATTGGTCAAAATCTAAACTACCATGATTATTAAAAATAAACCACCATCTAAATTTCCCAATCTCCGCTGCCAAAATTAGATTGAAGAGACATGTACAGAGTACAGGAGGGCGGCAGGACTCCATCCACGGCAAGATGTCCCGGCGAGTCGACTGCAACCACGGCAAGCCTGAGGGTCGGCGTCCACGGCAGGACACCAGGGCTGCGACATTCTTTTGTTCTTCTCTACCTGATTTAGAATTTCTGTGTTTGTGCCTAATCTCAAGAGGGCTACGAAGCCATGTAGTCTCCATTTGTAATCCATGTCTTGGTAATTTCATTGCAAGAATAACGGGACTAAATCAAATCAGCTGGGCATGCAGCATGCTCCACCGAGTCCGCCCCATCTCTCCCCGCCGTCGCATGGCTGATATTCTTCCATCGCCATGGCCAAGCTCCCCCCCCCCCCCCCCCCCCTCTTCGTCTCCTCCCTGTCCCCATCTCGCCTCCCATCCGGCTTCCTCACCCAACCTCCACCTTTTTGAGATCCTGTTCCTTGCGATCTAGGAAATTCCGGTCGTGGAGGAGTTCCTGCTCGATAGCACTTGGCTTATCCCCGCCGGCCCTGAGCTAGCCAGGATTCGACCACGAGCGTGAGACCAGTCATGGGAGTCTTCCCAGCGTGCCCGGCTCGGCCGGCTCGGGTAGCCCGGTAGCGGTACTGCTTCAACCGGCGAGCGGCGGCGGGGATCTTTGTCCGCGTCCCTGGGGTCCTTATATTTTTCACGTGCGTGAAAGTTTGATGGAGATAGGAGTGCGGGCTGATTATCCAGTTTATGAGGGGTTGCGAGGCAAAAGAGCCGACGACCTACGACGCACCGGTCGTTTCGCAATTTAATAGTAGAGATAACTTAAATCACACATATTATTTTCAATAATGAAAATAAGTCCATTAATGCAATTGGATTTTAAAAACCTCTTGACAATATTTCAAGATTGTATTTTACCCTAAATTAAGTATCTCCAAATTGTTCTTAGTATAAACCCTCACATGAAATAATAACGACATCGGAAGGGGGGAATAAACCCTAAAACTGGAATCAAGCATAATTGCTTCTTTAACCATTGCCCTTATCGGACAATGATGCTATTTTTCAGAGACAGAGGACAAGGGTCAGTCCACACCATCCAACTGCAAAACTTTGCAGTGTTCAGGCAAGTTCATCACTTGCTCATGTCATTTGAGTATTTCTATCAAATTACTTGCAAAGTACTATGGTTATCACTATTGCATAAAAACCAAAACCACTAATTTCATAACTATGAATATGACTATGTGGTGGGCAATGGAACCATGGATTGTGTTGATATGGTGGAGGTTCCATTGCAAGGGTTTATATCCATCTAGGATTAAACAACAAATGTCGCGAGTGATTCTTGTGCCGTAATAACCGTGTTAACCATAAGATCTGAAATGGGACGGACTAGTCAATCGTATTTCCACCTCTTGTACATCAACGGATGCACTTACCGTAGCAGTTGTATCTTGCGGAGCAACTTGTGGGTGGGGAACCCATTCTAAGTCCCCACGGTTATGCTGTGCATACTGTAGCGGTTGCGGCTTGCGGAACAACTTGAGGGTGGGGATCCCACTCTAATTCCCCACGGTAATGTGGTCTATGATGGGTTGCAGCTACCGGCGAAGGAGTTTGGTTCGATCCCAGACTGTTGTCGTGGTCGGGGTCCGTCCTTAAATGGTGTAAGTGGACCGACGAGGACCCAGGGTCGGGGTTTGCAACAAAGGGTGGGTGTGCGAGGTAGCGGAGGAATATGATTTGCTATGACCTTATACCGGGCCTCACACCGAAGGAAGTGTGGACGGGAAAGCTGCCCGGTTGGCACCAAGGTTAAGATCTCTTATGGGTAAAGCAACACACCTCTGCAGAGTGTAAAGAACCGTGACCTGTCACTCCCTGTTCCGGGATATGGAACTGCGAACGCGGCCGGAAAGGAGCTCCATGAAGTTCTAGTAAACCGGTGAAGGCTGACGGACATAGCTCTTGGAAATAAAAGCAATCTCTTGAAGAAATGTTTATCAAAACCTGCATTGGTATTAGACTTTCTGGTCTAATATCGTAGCTAATGCATTAAACACCTCTTATCTATAATGAACTTATTGAGTACGCTCGTACTCATCCCACTCTTAAAATCCCTTGCTTAGATTGTCTGAATCGTCTGGAGGAGGACTACGACAACATTGAAGGAGCCGAGATCATCGGCTATGAAGAACCAGACCTCTCTGGAGGTATCGAAGGCGTAGACTACCTCATCGTCTACGGAACCGGGGAGGCTTCCGGAGGAGATCAAGCCTAGAAACATCAAGTAGAAGTAGTAGCCGAGCAACCCGAACTCTTAGTATTTAGCTGCTCGAGAAAATAAATGTATAACTTAATGAGACTCTTATATTGTAAGCTAAGTTGGGTTCACCTCGAACCCAGGAGTATTCCTCATAGGACCCAAGAGGAGCTCCAATACGATATGTGTATGATGTTTGTAATAATAAATGAATGAGTTATGGACCTGCTATGTTCTGTTGTACTACTCTGAGGGGTGTAATATTTGCGGAATGGTACTTCGTGAATGTTATATCAACGACTGGCATACTACAACATGCAGTGGTATGCAGGGTCACCACACCCACCTCCTGTTAGCTTGAACCATTTGCACCGGAACAAAGGGACCATAAAGGAGGGTCCATAGTCAAGTTCCCATATCTCCTCTATGTAACCATAATATGTGACCTTTTGCCCATTCTCGGTTGCTGCATCAAAGCGGACACCACTGTTTTGGTTGGTGCTCTTTTTATCTTGGGCGATCGTGTAAAATATATTCCCATTTATCTCGTACCCTTGGAAAGTCGTTATAGTCGAAGATGGTGTCTTGGCCAACATGTACAGCTGATCTACAACATCATTGTCATTCATTAAATGTTTTCTCAACCAACTGCCGAAAGTCTCCATGTGGGCCTTCCTAATCCAGGATTCAGGCTTCCCGGGTTGTCCGAGCGTAAAATATTCTTGTGTTTCTCAAAGTACGGAGCCACCAAGCTGGAATTGGTCAGAACTGTGCGGTGTGCTTCAGTCATAGAATGGCCGTCCATACATATCGTTGATTTCCTTCCGATCGTGCCTTTTCCACTTAGTCTCCCCTCGTGCCGCGATCGAGGAAGACCAATCGGCTTAAGGTCAGGAACAAAGTCAACACAAAACTCAATTACCTCCTCATTTCCATAGCCCTTGGCGATGTTTCCTTCTGGCCTAGCACGGTTACGAACATATATCTTTAATACTCCCATGAACCTCTCGAAGGGGAACATATTGTGTAGAAATACAGGACCGAGAATGGAAATCTCTTCGACTAGGTGAACCAGGAGGTGCGTCATAATATTGAAGAAGGATGGCGGGAACACCAACTCGAAACTGACAAGACATTGGACCATATCGTTCTGTAACCGTGGTAGAACTTCTGGATTGATTACCTTCTGAGAGATTGCATTGAGGAATGCACATAGCTTCACAATGGCTAATCAAACATTTTCCGTCAGGAGCCCCCTCAAAGCAATCGGAAGCAATTGCGTCATAATCACGTGGCAGTCGTGAGACTTCAGGTTTTGGAACTTTTTCTCCGCCATGTTTATTATTCCCTTTATATTGGACGAGAATCCAGACGGGACCTTCATACTGCTCATGCATTCAAAAAAGATGACCTTCTCTTCTTTGGTCAGAGCGTAGCTGGCACGACCTTGAAACCATTCCGGATGCCGGTCATCAGGGTCTCTCAAACGTTGCTGGTCCTGCCGTGCTTCCTTTGTATCATTTGTCTTCCCATACACGCCCAAGAAGCTTAGGAGGTTCACGCAAATATTCTTCGTAACATGCATCACGTCGATTGCGGAGCGGACATCTAGGACTTTCCAATATTCTAGCTCCCGAATATAGATTTCTTCTTCCACATGGCTGCGTGCCCGTCAGCTCCCTTCGGAACCGATTGTCCGCCAGGACCCTTTCCAAAGATGACTTTCAAATCCTTGACCATATCAAATACCTCAGCACCAGGTGCGTTCCGCAGGCTTCGGCCGGTGATCTGCCTTGCCGTTGTAATGTTTGCCTTTCTTTCTTACTGGATGAATTTTCGGAAGAAATCGACGATGCCCAAGGTACACGTTCTTCTTACAATTTGGCGAATGTACACTTTCAGTATCATGTAAGCAGTGCGTGCATGCATTGTATCCCTTATTTGACAGTCCCGAAAGGTTACTAAGAGCAGGCCAATCGTTGATGGTTACGAAAAGCAACGTTCGTAGGTCAAATTCCTCTTCTTTGTGCTCATCCCACACACGGACACCAGGTCTGCCCCATGATACGTCTCCGACGTATCGATAATTTCTTATGTTCCATGCCACATTATTGATGTTATCTACATGTTTTATGCACACTTTATGTCATATTCGTGCATTTTCTGGAACTAACCTATTAACAAGATGCCGAAGTGCCGATTCGTCGTTTTCTGCTGTTTTTTGGTTTCAGAAATCCTAGTAAGGAAATATTCTCGGAATTGGATGAAATCAAAGCCCAGGGGCCTATTTTCTCACGAAGCTTCCAGAAGTCCGAAGACGAGACGAAGAGGGGCCACGAGGCAGCCAGAGCATAGGGCGGCGCGGCCCCTGCCCTGGCCGCGCGGCCCTATGGTCTGGGCACCCCGTGCCGCCTCTTGACCTACCCTTCCGCCTACTTAAAGCCTCCGTGAAGAAACCCCGGCACCGAGAGCCACGATACGGAAAACCTTATCGAGACGCCGCCGCCGCCGATCCCATCTCGGGGGATCCAGGAGATCGCCTCCGGCACCCTGCCGGAGAGGGGAATCATCTCCCGGAGGACTCTACACCGCCATGGTCGCCTCTGGTGTGATGTGTGAGTAGTCTACCCCTGGACTATGGGTCCATAGCAGTAGCTAGATGGTTGTCTTCTCCCCATTGTGCTATCATTGTCGGATCTTGTGAGCTGCCTAACATGATCAAGATCATCTATCCGTAATTCTATATGTTGCGTTTGTTGGGATCCGATGAATAGAGAATACTTGTTATGTTGATTATCAAAGTTATATCTACGTGTTGTTTATGATCTTGCATGCTTTCCGTTACTAGTAGATGCTCTCGGCCAAGTAGATGCTTGTAACTCCAAGAGGGAGTACTTATGCTCGATAGTGGGTTCATGCCCGCATTGACACCTGGGACAAGTGACGTGAAAGTTCTAAGGTTGTGTTGTGCTGTTGCCACTAGGGATAAAACATTAGTGCTATGTTCAAGGATGTAGTCACTAGTTACATTACGCGCCACACTTAATGCAATTGTCCGTTGTTAGCAACTTAATACTCGGAGGGGTTCGGATGATAACCTCGAAGGTGGACTTTTTAGGCATAGATGCAGTTGGATGACGGTCTATGTACTTTGTCGTAATGCCCAATTAAATCTCACTATACTCATCATGATATGTATGTGCATGGTCATGCCCTCTTTATTTGTCAATTGCCCAACCGTAATTTGTTCACCCAACATGCTCGTTTGTCTTATGGGAGAGACACCTCTAGTGAACTCGTGGACCCCGGTCCAATTCTCTTTATCGAAATACAATCTACCGCAATACTTGTTCTACTCGTTTTCCGCAAACAATCATCTTCCACACAATACGGTTAATCCTTTGTTACAGCAAGCCGGTGAGATTGACAACCTCACTGTTTCGTTGGGGCAAAGTACTTTGGTTGTGTTGTGCAGGTTCCACGTTGGCGCCGGAATCCCCGGTGTTGCGCCGCACTACATCCCGCCGCCATCAACCTTCAACGTGCTTCTTGGCTCCTCCTCGGTTCGATAAACATTGGTTTCTTTCGAGGGAAAACTTGCTGCTGTGCGCATCATACCTTCCTCTTGGGGTTCCCAACGAACGTGTGAATTACACGCCATCAAGCATATTTTCTGGCGCCGTTGCCGGGGAGATCAAGACACGCTGCAAGGGGAGTCTCCACTTCTCAATCTCTTTACTTTGTTTTTGTCTTGCTTAGTTTTATTTACTACTTTGTTTGCTGCACTAAATCAAAATACAAAAAAATTAGTTGCTAGTTTTACTTTATTTGCTATCTTGTTTACTATATCAAAAACAAAAAAAAATTAGTTACTTGCATTTACTTTACTTATTTCATCATGTTTCCTTTTAATTTTACCACAAAAGACATACCGGTAGGACGTGGGTCTATAGTTGGGAGAAATAATATAGAAGAATTTTTCAATCATGTCAGTACCATTGATGACTTTGAAGATAGACACTTGGTAGACCTAGCGCCTACTTATGAAATTGCTGCTGCTTCTTTAGTTCACATGTTGGAAACTAAATTTGTTAATCTTAATCCTATAATCCAACACATGTTCCTCACACTTGGTGATATGGAAGAAGGGGAAAAGAAAGATTTTGTTTTAGAAACCCTTCTTAGAGAATTTGGTGGTATAGCAAGAGATGCTAGAAAGGTCTTTGCTAAATATGATATGCTTGGCTCATATACCAATTTTGTTAGTCTCCTTGAAAAGATGGATATAGATAGAATAAAGTACACAAATAATATTAATGATGGTGGGGAGATCAAAGCACCAATACCATGTAAACTCCTAGCTATGAATGATGCACTAGAAAATAACTATGCTTGGCTTGTCCCTGAAAATTTGTTTGATGAGAGTAGTAAGCCTAAGACTAATGAAAAAGGAGCCTCTGAAACTTACATAGACAAGATAACATGCATTGCTGAGGCAAATCCTAAAGCCCAAGGTAAGGATAATGCACCACCCTCAGATAATACTTGATACACACTTTCTGCGCCTAGCTGAAAGGCGTTAAAGAAAAGCGCTTATGGGAGACAACCCATGTTTTTACCTACAGTACTTTGTTTTTATTTTGTGTCTTGGAAGTTGTTTACTACTGTAGCAACCTCTCCTTATCTTAGTTTTGTGTTTTGTTGTGCCAAGTTAAGCCGTTGATAGAAAAGTAAGTACTAGATTTGGATTACTGCACAGTTCCAGATTTCTTTGCTGTCACGAATCTGGGTCCACCTCCCTGTAGGAAGCTCAGAAAATTAAGCCAATTTACGTGCATGATCCACAGATATGTACGCAACTTTCATTCAATTTGAGCATTTTCATTTGAGTAAGTCTGGTGCCATTTTAAAATTCGTCAATACGAACTGTTCTGTTTTGATAGATTCTGCCTTTTATTTCGCATTGCCTCTTTCGCTATGTTGGATGAATTTCTTTGATCCACTAATGTCCAGTAGCATTATGCAATGTCCAGAAGTGTTAAGAATGATTGTGTCACCTCTGAATATGTCAATTTATATTGTGCACTAACCCTCTAATGAGTTGTTTCGAGTTTGGTGTGGAGGAAGTTTTCAAGGATCAAGAGAGGAGTATGATGCAACATGATCAAGGAGAGTGAAAGCTCTAAGCTTGGGGATGCCCGGTGGTTCACCCCTGCATATTCTAAGAAGACTCAAGCGTCTAAGCTTGGGGATGCCCAAGGCATCCCCTTCTTCATCGACAACATTATCAGGTTCCTCCCCTGAAACTATATTTTTATTCCATCACATCTTATGTGCTTTTTCTTGGAGCGTCGGTTTGTTTTTGTTTTTGTTTTGTTTGAATAAAATGGATCCTAGCATTCACTTTATGGGAGAGAGACACGCTCCGCTATAGCATATGGACAAGTATGTCCTTGGTTTCTACTCATAGTATTCATGGCGAAGTTTCTCCTTCGTTAAATTGTTATATGGTTGGAATTGGAAAATGATACATGTAGTAATTGCTATAAATGTCTTGGGTAATGTGATACTTGGCAATTGTTGTGCTCATGTTTAAGCTCTTGCATCATATGCTTTGCACCCATTAATGAAGAAATACATAGAGCATGCTAAAATTTGGTTTGCATATTTGGTTTCTCTAAGGTCTAGATAATTTCTAGTATTGAGTTTGAACAACAAGGAAGACGGTGTAGAGTCTTATAATGTTTTCAATATGTCTTTTATGTGAGTTTTGCTGCACCAGTTCATCCTTGTGTTTGTTTCAAATAAGCCTTGCTAGCCTAAACCTTGTATCGAGAGGGAATACTTCTCATGCATCCAAAATACTTGAGCCAACCACTATGCCATTTGTGTCCACCATACCTACCTACTACATGGTATTTCTCCGCCATTCCAAAGTAAATTGCTTGAGTGCTACCTTTAAAATTCCATCATTCACCTTTGCAATATATAGCTCATGGGACAAATAGCTTAAAAACTATTGTGGTATTGAATATGTAATTATGCACTTTATCTCTTATTAAGTTGCTTGTTGCGCGATAACCATGTTCACTGGGGACGCCATCAATTATTCATTGTTGAATTTCATGTGAGTTGCTATGCATGTCCGTCTTGTCCGAAGTAAGAGAGATCTACCACCTTATGGTTAAGCATGCATATGTTAGAGAAGAACATTGGGCCGCTAACTAAAGCCATGATCCATGGTGGAAGTTTCAGTTTTGGACAACAATCCTCAAATCTCAAATGAGAAAATTATTAATTGTTGTTACATGCTTATGCATAAAAGAGGAGTCCATTATCTGTTGTCTATGTTGTCCCGGTATGGATGTCTAAGTTGAAGAATAATCAATAGCGAGAAATCCAATGCGAGCTTTCTCCTTAGACCTTTGTACAGGCGGCATAGAGGTACCCCTTTGTGACACTTGGTAAAAACAATGCATTGTGATGATCCGGTAGTCCGAGCTAATTAGGACAAGGTGCGGGCACTATTAGTATACTATGCATGAGGCTTGCAACTTATAAGATATAATTTACATGATGCATATGCTTTATTACTACCGTTGACAAAATTGTTTCATGTTTTCAAAATCAAAGCTCTAGCACAAATATAGCAATCGATGCTTTTCCTCTATGGAGGACCATTCTTTTACTTTCAATGTTGAGTCAGCTTCACCTATTTCTCTCCACCTCAAGAAGCAAACACTTGTGTGAACTGTGCATTGATTCCTACATACTTGCTTATTGCACTTATTATATTACTCTATGTTGACAATATCCATGAGATATACATGTTACAAGTTGAAAGCAACCGCTGAAACTTAATCTTCTTTTGTGTTGCTTCAATGCTTTTACTTTGAATTATTGCTTTATGAGTTAACTCTTATGCGAGACTTATTGATGCTTGTCTTGAAGTGCTATTCATGAAAAGTCTTTGCTTTATGATTCACTTGTTTACTCATGTCATATACATTGTTTTGATCGCTGCATTCACTACATATGCTTTACAAATAGTATGATCAAGATTATGATGGCATGTCACTCCGTAAATTATCTCGTGTTATCGTTTTACCCGCTCGGGACGAGCAGAACTAAGCTTAGGGATGCCGATACATCTCCGACGTATCGATAATTTCTTATGTTCCATGCCACATTATTGATGTTATCTACATGTTTTATGCACACTTTATGTCATATTCGTGCATTTTCTGGAACTAACCTATTAACAAGATGCCGAAGTGCCAGTTGCTGTTTTCTGCTGTTTTTGGTTTCAGAAATCCTAGTAAGGAAATATTCTCGGAATTGGACGAAATCAAAGCCCAGGGGCCTATTTTCTCACGAAGCTTCCAGAAGTCCGAAGACGAGACGAAGAGGGGCCACGAGGCAGCCAGAGCATAGGGCGGCGCGGCCCCTGCCCTGGCCGCGCGGCCCTATGGTCTGGGCACCCCGTGCCGCCTCTTGACCTACCCTTCCGCCTACTTAAAGCCTCCGTGATGAAACCCCCAGTACCGAGAGCCACGATACGGAAATCCTTACTGAGACGCCGCCGCCGCCGATCCCATCTCGGGGGATCCAGGAGATCGCCTCCGGCACCCTGCCGGAGAGGGGAATCATCTCCCGGAGGACTCTACACCGCCATGGTCGCCTCCGGTGTGATGTGTGAGTAGTCTACCCCGGACTATGGGTCCATAGCAGTAGCTAGATGGTTGTCTTCTCCCCATTGTGCTATCATTGTCGGATCTTGTGAGCTGCCTAACATGATCAAGATCATCTATCCGTAATTCTATATGTTGCGTTTGTTGGGATCCGATGAATAGAGAATACTTGTTATGTTGATTATCAAAGTTATATCTACGTGTTGTTTATGATCTTGCATGCTTTCCGTTACTAGTAGATGCTCTGGCCAAGTAGATGCTTGTAACTCCAAGAGGGAGTACTTATGCTCGATAGTGGGTTCATGCCTGCATTGACACCTGGGACAGTGACAGAAAGTTCTAAGGTTGTGTTGTGCTGTTGCCACTAGGGATAAAACATTAGTGCTATGTTCAAGGATGTAGTCACTAGTTACATTACGCGCCATACTTAATGCAATTGTCTGTTGTTAGCAACCGAATACTCGGAGGGGGTTCGGATGATAACCTGAAGGTGGACTTTTTAGGCATAGATGCAGCTTGGATGACGGTCTATGTACTTTGTCGTAATGCCCAATTAAATCTCACTATACTCATCATGATATGTATGTGCATGGTCATGCCCTCTTTATTTGTCAATTGCCCAACCGTAATTTGTTCACCCAACATGTTGTTTGTCTTATGGGAGAGACACCTCTAGTGAACTGTGGACCCCGGTCCAATTCTCTTTACTGAAATACAATCTATCGCAATACTTGTTCTATCGTTTTCTGCAAACAATCATCTTCCACACAATACGGTTAATCCTTTGTTACAAAGCAAGCCGGTGAGATTGACAACCTCACCTGTTTCGTTGGGGCAAAGTACTTTGGTTGTGTTGTGCAGGTTCCACGTTGGCGCCGGAATCCCCGGTGTTGCGCCGCACTACATCCCGCCGCCATCAACCTTCAACGTGCTTCTTGGCTCCTCCTGGTTCGATAAACCTTGGTTTCTTTCTGAGGGAAAACTTGCTGCTGTGCGCATCATACCTTCCTCTTGGGGTTCCCAACGAACGTGTGAATTACACGCCATCACCCCACAACTGTAAAAGTTCATCAACTAATGGCCTTAGGTACACATCGATGTCGTTGCCGGGTTGCTTCGGACCTTGGATGAGCACTGGCATCATAATGAACTTCCGCTTCATGCACAACCAAGGAGGAAGGTTGTAGATGCATAGAGTCACGGGCCAGGTGCTATGGCTGGAGCTCTGCTCGCCAAAAGGATTCATGCCATCTGTACTTAGACCAAATCTTATGTTCCTTGCGTTAGCTGCAAAATCTTTGAACTCTCTGTCGATCTTTATCCATTGCGTTTCATCTGCGGGGTGTCTCAACTCCCCGTCCGACTTACGGTCCTCTTTGTGCCATCGCAACAACTTGGCATGCTCTTTGTTCCTGAACGTACGTTTCAACCGTGGTATTATAGGAGCATACTCGATGCGTGTGGTTGGCACGTCCGTTGGGAACCCCAAGAGGAAGGTGTGATGCGCACAGCGGCAAGTTTCCTCGGCAAGAAACCAAGGTTTAATCGGACCAGATGAGGAGTCAAGAAGCACGTTGAAGGTTGATGGCGGCGGGATGTAGTGCGGCGCAACACCAGGGATTCCGGCGCCAACGTGGAACCTCGCACAACACAACCAAAGTACTTTGCCCCAACGAAACGAGTGAGGTTGTCAATCTCACCGGCTTGCTGTAACAAAGGATTAACCGTATTGTGTGGAAGATGATTGTTTGCGAAAAACAGTAGAACAAGTATTGCGATAGGTTGTATTTCAGTAAAGAGAATTGGACCGGGGTCCACAGTTCACTAGAGGTGTCTCTCCCATAAGACGAACAAGCATGTTGGGTGAACAAATTACAGCTTGGGCAATTGACAAATAGAGAGGGCATGACCATGCACATACATATCATGATGAGTATAGTGAGATTTAATTGGGCATTACGACAAAGTACATAGACCGCCATCCAACCGCATCTATGCCTAAAAAGTCCACCTTCAGAGTTATCAACCGAACCCCTCCAGATATTAAGTTGCAGAGCAACGTACAATTGCATTAAGTATGGTGCGTAATGTAATCAACAACTACATCCTTAGACATAGCATCAATGTTTTATCCCTAGTGGCAACAAGACAATACAACCTTAGAACTTTCGTCACTCGTCCCAGTGTCAATGCAGCATGAACCCACTATCGAGCATAAGTACTCCCTCTTGGAGTTACAAGCATCTACTTGGCCGGAGCATCTACTAGTAACGGAAAGCATGCAAGATCATAAACAACACATAAGTATAACTTTGATAATCAACATAACAAGTATTCTCTATTCATCGGATCCCAACAAACGCAACATATAGAATTACGTATAGATGATCTTGATCATGTTAGGCAGTTCACAAGATCCGACAATGATAGCACAATGGGGAGAAGACAACCATCTAGCTACTGCTATGGACCCATAGTCCAGGGGTAGACTACTCACACAGCACACCGGAGGCGACCATGGCGGCGTAGAGTCCTCCGGGAGATGATTCCCCTCTCCGGCAGGGTGCCGGAGGCGATCTCCGGATCCCCCGAGATGGGATCGGCGTTGGCGGCGTCTCTCGGAAGGTTTTCCGTATCGTGGCTCTCGGTACCGGGGGTTTCGTCACGGAGGCTATTTGTAGGCGGAAGGGCAGGTCAAGAGGCGGCACGGGGGCCCCACACCACGGGCCGCGCGGCCAAGGGGGGCCACGCCGCCCTAGGGTGTGGCCCCCTCGTGGCCCCTCTTCGTCTCTCCTTCGGACTTCCGGAAGCTTCGTGGAAAAATAGGCCCCCGGGCTTTGATTTCGTCCAATTCCGAGAATATTTCCTTACTAGGATTTCTGAAACCAAAAACAGCTAGAAACAACGAATCGGCACTTCGGCATCTTGTTAATAGGTTAGTTCCGTAAAATACACGAATATGACATAAAGTGTGCATAAAACATGTAGATAACATCAATAATGTGGCATGGAACATAAGAAATTATCGATACGTCGGAGACGTATCAGCATCCCCAAGCTTAGTTCTCGCTCGTCCCGAGCAGGTAAAACGATAACACGGATAATTTCGGAGTGACATGCCATCATAATCTTGATCATACTATTTGTAAAGCATATGTAGTGAATGCAGCGATCAAAACAATGTATATGACATGAGTAAACAAGTGAACCATAAAGCAAAGACTTTTCATGAATAGCACTTCAAGACAAGCATCAATAAGTCTTGCATAAGAGTTAACTCATAAAGCAATAATTCAAAGTAAAGGCATTGAAGCAACACAAAAGAAGATTAAGTTTCAGCGGTTGCTTTCAACTTGTAACATGTATATCTCATGGATATTGTCAACATAGAGTAATATAATAAGTGCAATAAGCAAGTATGTAGGAATCAATGCACAGTTCACACAAGTGTTTGCTTCTTGAGGTGGAGAGAAATAGGTGAACTGACTCAACATTGAAAGTAAAAGAATGGTCCTCCATAGAGGAAAAGCATCGATTGCTATATTTGTGCTAGAGCTTTGATTTTGAAAACATGAAACAATTTTGTCAATGGTAGTAATAAAGCATATGCATCATGTAAATTATATCTTATAAGTTGCAAGCCTCATGCATAGTGTACTAATAGTGCCCGCACCTTGTCCTAATTAGCTTGGACTACCGGATCATCACAATGCACTGTTTTTACCAAGTGTCACAAAGGGTACCTCTATGCCGCCTGTACAAAGGTCTAAGGAGAAAGCTCGCATTGGATTTCTCGCTATTGATTATTCTTCAACTTAGACATCCATACCGGGACAACATAGACAACAGATAATGGACTCCTCTTTTATGCATAAGCATATAACAACAATTAATAATTTTCTCATTTGAGATTTGAGGATTGTTGTCCAAAACTGAAACTTCCACCATGGATCATGGCTTTAGTTAGCGGCCGAATGTTCTTCTCTAACATATGCATGCTTAACCATAAGGTGGTAGATCTCTCTTACTTCAGACAAGACGGACATGCATAGCAACTCACATGAAATTCAACAATGAATAGTTGATGGCGTCCCCGATGAACATGGTTATCGCACAACAAGCAACTTAATAAGAGATAAAGTGCATAATTACATATTCAATACCACAATAGTTTTTAGGCTATTTGTCCCATGAGCTATATATTGCAAAGGTGAATGATGGAATTTTAAAGGTAGCACTCAAGCAATTTACTTTGGAATGGCGGAGAAATACCATGTAGTAGGTAGGTATGGTGGACACAAATGGCATAGTGGTTGGCTCAAGTATTTTGGATGCATGAGAAGTATTCCCTCTCGATACAAGGTTTAGGCTAGCAAGGCTTATTTGAAACAAACACAAGGATGAACCGGTGCAGCAAAACTCACATAAAAGACATATTGAAAACATTATAAGACTCTACACCGTCTTCCTTGTTGTTCAAACTCAATACTAGAAATTATCTAGACCTTAGAGAAACCAAATATGCAAACCAAATTTTAGCATGCTCTATGTATTTCTTCATTAATGGGTGCAAAGCATATGATGCAAGAGCTTAAACATGAGCACAACAATTGCCAAGTATCACATTACCCAAGACATTAATAGCAATTACTACATGTATCATTTTCCAATTCCAACCATATAACAATTTAACGAAGGAGAAACTTCGCCATGAATACTATGAGTAGAAACCAAGGACATACTTGTCCATATGCTACAGCGGAGCGTGTCTCTCTCCCATAAAGTGAATGCTAGGATCCATTTTATTCAAACAAAACAAAAAACAAAAACAAACCGACGCTCCAAGAAAAAGCACATAAGATGTGATGGAATAAAAATATAGTTTCGGGGAGGAACCTGATAATGTTGTCGATGAAGAAGGGGATGCCTTGGGCATCCCCAAGCTTAGACGCTTGAGTCTTCTTGATATATGCAAGGGTGAACCACCGGGGCATCCCCAAGCTTAGAGCTTTCACTCTCCTTGATCATGTTGCATCATACTCCTCTCTTGATCCTTGAAAACTTCCTCCACACCAAACTCAAAACAACTCATTAGAGGGTTAGTGCACAATATAAATTAACATATTCAGAGGTGACACAATCATTCTTAACACTTCTGGACATTGCATAATGCTACTGGACATTAGTGGATCAAAGAAATTCATCCAACATAGCAAAAGAGGCAATGCGAAATAAAAGGCAGAATCTGTCAAAACAGAACAGTTCGTATTGACGAATTTTAAAATGGCACCAGACTTGCTCCAATGAAAATGCTCAAATTGAATGAAAGTTGCGTACATATCTGAGGATCATGCACGTAAATTGGCTTAATTTTCTCAGCTACCTACAGGGAGATGGACCCAGATTCGTGACAGCAAAGAAATCTGGAACTGTGCAGTAATCCAAATCTAGTACTTACTTTTCTATCAACGGCTTAACTTGGCACAACAAAACACAAAACTAAGATAAGGAGAGGTTGCTACAGTAGTAAACAACTTCCAAGACACAAAATAAAAACAAAGTACTGTAGGTAAAAACATGGGTTGTCTCCCATAAGCGCTTTTCTTAACGCCTTTCAGCTAGGCGCGAAAGTGTGTATCAAGTGTTATCGAAGGGTGGTACTTCTACAGCGGGGTGTGGGCTTTTCTCAACCAGGCATAGTATATTAGATACATAAGTTTTAGCATCTCCCTTTTCATTAGTCTTAGGCGTGCTACTCTCATCAAACAAATTTTCAGGAACAAGCCAAGCATAGTTATTTTCTAGTGCATCATTCATAGCTAGGAGCTTACATGGTATTGGTGCTTTGATCTCCCTCCATCATCAATATTATTAGTGTATATTATTCTATCCATATCCATCTTTTCAAGGAGACTAACAAAATTAGTAGGAGAACCAAGCATATTAAATTTAGCAAACACCTTTCTAGCTTTTCTTGCTAGACCACCAAATTCTCTAAGAAGGGTTTCTAATACAAAATCTTTCTTTTCCCCTTCTTCCATATCACCTAGCGTGAGAAACATGTGTTGGATTATAGGATTGAGATTAACAAATTTAGTTTCCATCATGCGAACTAAAGCAGCAGCAGCAATTTCATAAGTAGGCGCAAGGTCTACCAAGTGTCTATCCTCAAAATCGTCAATGGTACTAACATGGTTGAAGAATTCTTCTATATTATTTCTCCCAACTATAGACCCACGTCCTACCGGTATGTCTTTTGTGGTAAAATTAAAAGGAAACATGATGAAATAAGTAAAGTAAATGCAAGTAACTAATTTTTTTATGTTTTTGATATAGCAAACAAGATAGCAAATAAAGTAAAACTAGCAACTAATTTTTTTGTATTTTGATTTAGTGCAGCAAACAAAGTAGTAAATAAAACTAAGCAAGACAAAAACAAAGTAAAGAGATTGAGAAGTGGAGACTCCCTTGCAGCGTGTCTTGATCTCCCCGCAACGGCGCCGAAATTTGCTTGATGCGTGTGGTTGGCACGTCCGTTGGGAACCCCAAGAGGAAGGTGTGATGCGCACAGCGGCAAGTTTCCCTCGATAAGAAACCAAGGTTTAATCGGACCAGTAGGAGTCAAGAAGCACGTTGAAGGTTGATGGCGGCGGGATGTAGTGCGGCGCAACACCAGGGATTCCGGCGCCAACGTGGAACCTCGCACAACACAACCAAAGTACTTTGCCCCAACGAAACAAGTGAGGTTGTCAATCTCACCGGCTTGCTGTAACAAAGGATTAACCGTATTGTGTGGAAGATGATTGTTTGCAGAAAACAGTAGAACAAGTATTGCGATAGGTTGTATTTCAAGTAAAGAGAATTGGACCGGGGTCCACAGTTCACTAGAGGTGTCTCTCCCATAAGACGAACAAGCATGTTGGGTGAACAAATTACAGTTGGGCAATTGACAAATAGAGAGGGCATGACCATGCACATACATATCATGATGAGTATAGTGAGATTTAATTGGGCATTACGACAAAGTACATAGACCGCCATCCAACCGCATCTATGCCTAAAAAGTCCACCTTCGAGTTATCATCCGAACCCCTCCGGTATTAAGTTGCGAGCAACAGACAATTGCATTAAGTATGGTGCGTAATGTAATCAACAACTACATCCTTAGACATAGCATCAATGTTTTATCCCTAGTGGCAACGAAGCACAACACAACCTTAGAACTTTCTCGTCACTCGTCCTGGTGTCAATGCAGGCATGAACCCACTATCGAGCATAAGTACTCCCTCTTGGAGTTACAAGCATCTACTTGGCCAGAGCATCTACTAGTAACGGAAAGCATGCAAGATCATAAACAACACATAAGTATAACTTTGATAATCAACATAACAAGTATTCTCTATTCATCGGATCCCAACAAACGCAACATATAGAATTACAGATAGATGATCTTGATCATGTTAGGCAGCTCACAAGATCCGACAATGATAGCACAATGGGGAGAAGACAACCATCTAGCTACTGCTATGGACCCATAGTCCAGGGGTAGACTACTCACACAGCACACCGGAGGCGACCATGGCGGCGTAGAGTCCTCCGGGAGATGATTCCCCTCTCCGGCAGGGTGCCGGAGGCGATCTCCTGGATCCCCCGAGATGGGATCGGCGTTGGCGGCGTCTCTGGAAGGTTTTCCGTATCGTGGCTCTCGGTACTGGGGGTTTCGTCACGGAGGCTATTTGTAGGCGGAAGGGCAGGTCAAGAGGCGGCACGGGGGCCCCACACCACAGGGCCGCGCGGCCAAGGGGGGCCGCGCCGCCCTAGGGTGTGGCCCCCTCGTGGCCCCTCTTCGTCTCTCCTTCGGACTTCCGGAAGCTTCGTGGAAAAATAGGCCCCTGGGCTTTGATTTCGTCCAATTCCGAGAATATTTCCTTACTAGGATTTCCGAAACCAAAAACAGCAGAAAACAGACAATCGGCACTTCGGCATCTTGTTAATAGGTTAGTTCCAGAAAATGCACGAATATGACATAAAGTGTGCATAAAACATGTAGATAACATCAATAATGTGGCATGGAACATAAGAAATTATCGATACGTCGGAGACATATCACATACCACATCACCTTGGCGGGAACCCTCTTCCTGGGTTTCTCGCCCACAACATCGTCACCAGGGTCATCGCCTCTGATCTTATAACGCAATGCAGTGCATACCGGACATTCATTCAAATTCTCGTATTCACCACGGTAGAGGATGTAGTCGTTGATGCATGCATGTATCTTCAGAACCTCTAAACCTAGAGGGCGAGACAACCTTCTTTGCTTCGTACGTATCGGCGGGCAACTCGTTATTCTTTGGAAACATATTCTTCAACATTTTCAGCAAGTTTTCAAATGTCGAGTCAACTACACCTGCCTGTGCCTTCCATTTCAGCAAATCCAGTGTGCAACCCAGCTTTTTCAGACCATTATCGCATCCGGGGTACAGCGACTTTCTGTGATCCTCTAACATGCGATCCAAATTCTCCCTCTCGTTTTCAGTTTCGCAACGTCTCCGTGCATCAGCAATGGTCCGACCAAGATCATCAACGGGCTCATCACGTGCCTCTTCTTCACCTTCCCCTTCACCTTCACCTTCACCTTCAGCATCCTCCATGAAAGTATCACCGAAATGATCAAGATAGTTTTCATCGATGAAATCATCCCCTTCTTCATCTTCTTCCATTATAACCCCTCTTTCTCCATGCTTGGTCCAACAATTATAGCTTGGCATGAAACCGTGCCGAAGCGAGTGCAGGTGAACTTCTCTTGAGGAAGAGTAACCCTTCGATTCTTACGATCAACACATGGACGAGATAACAAAACCCTTCTGCTTGTTCGCATTAGCCACTACGAGGAAATCTTTCAAACCCGTAGTGAACTCGCTCGGAGAGTCGGTTACCGTACATCCATTGCCGATTCATCTGCATTATTATAATATAAAATATATAATTAACCATCATGCATTTGTTAAACTAACTAGCTATAAACAATAGAAATTAAACAATGAACTACACACATGCATATTTTATCAATGACACATATGCAAGATTCAAGTTGCTAACCGCGATCGAGGAGGAAAAAATAAATGAGGAAGCTCAAGTGTGGCTCCGACACTTCATATCATGTTTGTTTCATGCTCTTGGGGCATTTCATCAAACACTTTGTGTGCATAAGAGGAGCCAAAAGCAAACCTAACACCCCCTTGTGAAGTTTGTGAAGAGAAGTGGCACCAAATGGCTAAGTGCAGTGGGCTGAACGGTATATATGGGGTTGGGCTTTAGTCGCGGTTGGCCTGGCCAACCGCGACTAAAGCCCCTCACGTGCACCAGCTGGCCACCGAGCGCCCTGGGCCCAGGCCTTTGGTCGCGGTTCGCCTCCCGAACCGGAACTAAAGACTCCATTAGTCGCGGTTCCTATAGTTTTGCGACTAATGAGGCTGGACGGAAGCCTCTTTTTCTACCAGTGGACGGGTAGTCATCTCTGGCTTTTAGAGTCGCATCATTTGCGGGAGCTCATGCGGAGCCTTGAGGTTGTAGATCTCAAGTTAGTGATTTGTATCACTTACCTGTGAATATCCTGATCATGTTGTATTGGTATCACGACAGCAGACATATTATACCGGTCACAGTTCAGGTATGGGACTGTCTGTGTTCTCCGCTGGGGACGGGCTCTGTTCGGGAACGTGTCGGTGATGGATCCGTAGGAGCGACCGACATCAGTCGGTCAGAGTATCCGGGTCTTAACTGGTCAAAGGGCACTGCTTGGCTAGTGCCAGTGGGGCTAGTCAAGACTGTCGATATCGGGGTACCCCTATGCAGAGCGTAAAAGTGTGGATATTCACCCCTGTGACTCCCGGGTTGGGTAGCTTGCTGTCATGTGTGATGCCAATCTTTCTGTTTTCAGTTCCGCTAAATTCATTTATCTTGTTACCATATTCGTTCCCTCGAATTCGGTTTTGTACTTTGTTGACCTCCCGTTGATTCTGATTAATCTACTGATTATCTATTCCTTTGTTGCACTACTTGCTGAGTATGCCCTCATACTCACCCTTGCCACTTCCATTTCTTTTGCAGAAGGTGGCATGTTTGGAGATGATGGCGAATCGTAGGTGTAGTACTACGGGAAGGGAAATAAATAATGTATTATGACTTCTATAATTAAAAAAATAGCAAATAAAGTGTTGTTTTAGCTTCGTGGATATGTCTTAGTTTGAGCCTTACATGTTTTCTGGTAGTGTTATGTAATGCTACATGCTGTGTTGCTGATATCCGATGAACATTGTACACTATGTTGAGGTCGATTTTATATTTTTGTCATATGTTATTTGTGATCTTGCATGCTCTCCATTGCTAGTCGATACTCTGGCCAAGTAGATGCTTGTGACTTCAAGAGGTGGTATTTATGCTCGATAGTAGATTCATACCTCTAGTTTTCTAGAAGAGTGAAAATAACTTCTAAGAATGGCTCGCGCAGCGCTGCGCGTGGTCTTCGGGCCGGCCGGACCGCGCAACGCATCCAGTTCGTGAGTCGATCTAAATGGACAAAAACGAACCGTTTAGATCGCCGTTTTGGATCGGCCCGCTGGGGCTAATATGAACGCACATGCTTGCTGTGATCTTTCGCTGCCCACGAAATTTCTCGGCTTTCGCTGCGTAGTGCTGCCCTTGTCACGTCCAAACGTCAAGCGGTGGCCGTGTCACACCGGTCACGGACACGCTTTGGCTTTCGGCTTTTCCCCTCAACGGCAACATTCGGAGCCTGTGACGGAGCCCTTTGATCCACAAGACATTGCCCAAATCGGCAGTGCGGGACGACGACCGAGGCTGCCTTTGATCCATCGACGCGCGCTGCATGGAGAATCGGTCTCTTTCCCACCTCTTTCTCGCCCGCGCGTTCAAACCAGTCCAGTCCAGTACGTACGGCCGGCCGGCCGCCGGAGGCCGGACGCCACCGACCGAGACCTTCGCCTTCGGCCGTGTCGACCGAGACTTTCCTACCGCCAGAAGCTTCCTGGAAGATGCCCTGCCGCCACCACCATATATCCTCTGCAGCAGCTTCTCTCTGTCGCTCCTTCAGACTCAGCTCCAGGCTCAGTAGCCCCGAAGGAAGAATTGCGTGTCGAGACTCGAGACTGCAGTGCCGCACACGGTAAAGTCCAGTCGTTGCCGATTCTCTTCTTGACCTGCAAGGCGCTTCTTCTTGCTCTTCTTGGTACCGTGGCCATTACTGACCAGCTTCCCCTCTGCTGCGCCGTGCCGACCTCTTCCAGTCTAGCTAGTCGCTCCGGGAGCAGGATGGGCCGCGGGAGGACGGAGATCAAGAGGATCCCCAACGCCGTCAGCCGGCAGGTCACCTTCGGCAAGCGCCGCACCGGCCTGCTCAAGAAGGCCAACGAGCTCGCCGTGCTCTGCGACGTCGACGTCGGCCTCCTCATCTTCTCCGACGCAGGGCAACCCTTCCACTACTGCAGCCCCCACACCAGGTCTGCACCTTGCGTACCCATCCATCCATCCGCTCCCAGCTTTCCCCGCTGATCGTTCGTGCCATCTATTCCGGCCGGTCGTAGATCGGTTTTCGATATGAGCTGGATTTGTTTCTAGAGTACAATGCAGTACGTGCTACTCTGCCCTGCTTGCTTTTCGGTCGCTCTTCTCTCAGGTACTAGTGTAAATGTACGTCTACGATTGGTGATTGATTCTGGGAGAAGGGCATTCTGAACCATGCTTCGATGAACTAGTCTATTTTCTGAATCTGCATCCCTCGGGAAATCAAGCATATCATCATATGAAGATGCTTCTGTAGCCACCCCAATGTTAACCGCCTAAATAATTGTAGTACTAGCTCTTAGGTTCAACCAGCTCAAGTTAAACAAGTACTAGCCGGAAGCATTCATTTAACAATGGTCAGCGATTGAACCTTGATTACTTGCATAAACCCACGGCACAATCCTATGGTGCTCACATATTTCACTTATCATTTGTTAAGCTGGGGCGAGATGATCAAGCGTTACGAGAGCATCACCAGGGCCGAGTTCAAGGGGACAGATGATGAGGATGATGATCAGGTAAATAAGCAAATACATATACTGTACTACTTACAGTTGCACACTCAAAATTAACTGCACGGTAGCATTCTGACTGGCATCTCTGATTCTTGCGTGCAGCAGATGTTCACGGAGATCGCAGAGCTGAGGCGTGAGCGTGACCGTCTGGAGGCCAGCCTGAGAAGGCAGACCGGAGAAGATCTGCCGTCCGGGGCTACCAGGGAGGAGCTTGATAATATGGATCAGCAGCTCGAGTTGACACTGGGCAGAGTCCGTGAAATGAAGGTATATAGATACATACACAATCTCTGCACAAAATTCAATGCTCAAAAGTTGAACCTGCAGCACTGAACCAAGTGTTTCTTGTGTGCAGGATGAACTACTGAGCCAGCAGCTGGACGAATCACACCGCAAGGTAACTGTAATCGCAAGGGAACCTAAATGAACAAACATGATTCAGATAACCAATTATTGCTCATCTGGGAATTGTGATTTTCCTTTAAACGTGGCGGCAACTGTGAATGATTTTTTGCTTGCCTGTGTCGTGCAGGTGCACATCTTGGAGGAGCAGAACAGCTTCCTTCACCGCGAGGTTAATAATTTCAGTAATCTGCACTGCCTCACTGCCTACCTGCTCGTACTCTGTATATACTGGCTGTCTGAATGTGTGTTGGCTCTCTGTCAGGTGACCGAGGACGGGCAACAACATCATGTTGCCGTGGAGGCCACGGAGGGCAGCACGACGCCGACGCTAATGTTCGGGGGCTTCTTCCCGGAGGTGGAGGAGCAGTTGTCGACATCGCTTCAGCTGTGGCCGCAGCAGCAGCAGCTTCCCGCCGTGCAAGGCTTCGGACTGCAGCCCAGCCTGCGTCTGTGGTAATTAAGGTCGTGCCTATAAACACATTACCAGTGGCACTTACTAACTCTTTGGCGACCTATCTGCGTCTTGACTAGTGTTGCGCATTGTTCTGTTGATAATTTGCAGGTTGAGGAGAAGCTGATGACAGACTGACAGAAGGGCCGGGAAGTTAATTATTAGTACTAGTAAACTGAATCTACCTAAACCTCTATTGTTGCCATGGTTATCTAGCTAAAACTTAGTAGCAGCTCAGTAGTTACGGGCTTGCAGCCAAGCATGGGGCGTATGTACGTTCAGAGGCCTTGCAGTTGACAAGTAGTAGATGGCAGTGTTTAGTCAGATATATGTCCCATTTTGTTATATTACTAAACATGATTTCCAGTATGGTTTTCATGAGGACTGCACATATGTCACGTTGGTTCATGTGAATCTACGCCTACGGCAGTATTTCCTTTTTTATATCACTCCATGACAGTGTTGATATATCTGACCTGAACGAGATGATCAAGTGTATTTTTTTTTTTTGAGATCAAGGTGTACTGTATATTGGTAACATCGTGTCAGTATCGGTTTTGAGTCCTGACTCGCCACGTTGCCCCTATGCCTCCTACACGATAAGTATCGGCCGGGCCGAAGCGAGGAACGACCGAATTCCGGTTACTCTTTCCTCTCCTTCATCCTTCCATCGTCTTCCTTAGCCGCCGACTTGGGGAGTGCCCAGGTCTCCTTCCCCCCTCTCCCCTCCCATCTCTCTTCCTGGTCCCTGGATCCGTTTTCATCGTGTCCTACACGGCTCGCATCTGAGTGCCGATAGGTTAGGGTTTTTTTTATTGCAGTAAATCGTATTGTCGGATATTGCTCAGATGGATTGGGCCAGGAAAATTATTTGTGGAGTGCTACAGCTCTCGGATTTGTTTTGCACCCAACGTTCAGTAGCACTCTAGTTATGGACAGGGCATTTTTGCTCCCGAGCACATATGTGCTCGTTTTGTGGACCATTCATGTGGTCTGGATGGAGGCACGTGCCACTGTAATTTTTTAATCTGCCAGGCAAGGTTTGATGGACGGAGATTTCGGGCTGTTTTGACGATGGAACTGGTGGACCTATGGTACAGTACAGGTAGCTATGATGCATCCACTGCCTGCTGCATGCTCGACCAGTCCAATCCCGATGATGCTGTCTCGCCACCGAGTGCGCCGGTGCCCGCCTTGCGGAGGCGGCTCGTCCTCGCATGCACAGACATGCTGCGTCGCGGCTGCCGCGTTTTCCGGTGCTGGTCCCTAGGGCGACGCGGTCGACAGCCCGACGATCGCTCTACAGACCAATGCCGAACTGTCGTGGACGTGGCACCGGCGTCATTCACGGCGTACCTGGGCTCCTGGAGTACAACAAGACCACGCCGTTGCGCTTCACGCAATCACGCACTTCACGTCCAACGCTGGCGCTGGGCGCGTGCACAAGGTGGACCTCGACGCCGCTCATGACGTGCATAGGCCACCGCTCCAACAGGCCATCTGCGACCGCGCCGACATCAACCTGGGCTCGCCCCTCGCCGGAGGTCAGGGATCATCGGCGCCAGCGGCCAGCCCCGACCGCGACATGCTACTCTGCACCGGCGACCGCCTCCGCGTCGTGCTACTCGATGTGCTAGAGGCTGATGCCACCGGACAGCCGCCGCGCGCGGCGCAGGAGCATGCTCGCGGTTGTGCATGTGCGGCTCTTGCGCGGCGCAGAGCTCTGACAGAATTCTCGCGGGTGTACATGTGCGGCTCTTGCTACAGCTGCACTACTCGTCGGAGAGGGCTCCAGGCAGTCCAGGTGTTTCCACGATTTATGTACTAGCAACGTCCGTCAAGACATACAACCTGAGTACCACCTACCTCACAGGAAACGAGTGGTCTATAAATCGAGCTCATCTATGCTCGGGATCAGAATAGCATTTCCGTCTAGTTATTTGTATTTTTTATAGCCAGTAAAAAAGATCTACTAGTTCCTCCTCAGATGCATTATGGGCAGTTGAGCCTGCTCAAAGAAAAGTTCATGCTAATGGATTGGATGTTAATCAAACTATCCGCAACAAATGTTCAGATGAACCCAATAGCTTTTTAAAAAGTTGATGATTATTTGGAATAATACCAAACCCAACCCTCCTTCTGTGCCCATGTAAATATTTTTTTTTTGAACAATACCAAGGCTGCTTCTGTTCTCATGTAAAAAAAACTTCTTTTGTGCTGGGCTTTCATGATAACATGACTACTTCAATGCAGATCCGATGATGAAAACAAGTGCCCCCATGGTTTGTGGGCAGGGACCGAAGACTGATCGTTGTGTCAAAAAAACTATGCCAAGATCGAAGGGTATTCAGCTTCACCATCTACCCAATGTAAGTTAATTTTGTTCTTGCATCTTTGTTACTGGGCAGTAGCACGTGCATATCCTTCTTATTCCTGTGAAGGGTGATAATACTTGATCCTCATACATAAATTAAGGTAGAACTGTAACTTGAACCTTGGTGCTTTGGTTCCCACACACACACGTTATCTTTTTGGGTGGCCCAAACACTTTGAGGAGGACCGTTGATTTGTTTTCTGATTCCTTGCAGGATGTACTGCGTGGTATACTATCGCGATTGACAATGAAAGAAGCCGTGCGGATGAGCATACTATCCAAGAAGTGGAGCACGCTTTGGAAATGCTACCCAAAGCTAGTATTCACTAGAGCCACGATGCGCGGCAGTAACGCCGCCACGACAGGCCCTGCAAAACCCTTGCGGACAAGGTTCATCAGGGGGGTCAACAGCATCCAGCGACAGCTCAAGTCATCTAACCTGAATAAGTTTGTGGTCAAGTTTGCGCTTCGCAAAAGGCACACACCTCACATCGATAGATGGATCAATTTCTGTGCCGCCTCGAGGGCGAAACATGTTGTTCTTGATTTATGTCCAGGGCCGAAGGGCAGCAGCGACAAAGATGACAAGTACAGTTTCCCGCTGCATCTTCTCAGCGCCTCGGGTGGTTCTTGCGTGAAGTCTCTTAGTCTAGGGTTCGTGTATTTAACACTGCCTCCTGATCACTGTGGATTTGCAAACCTTAAGAAGCTCTCTCTGCAAATGGTTCATGTCACAGGGGATCTCCGGTGCCTACTCCCAAATTGCGCTGTTCTTGAGTGGCTAAGCCTCAGCAAGTGTAGAATGGATGAGCTAAGCATAGGCCAGGAACTGAGCAGGCTCCATTATTTGCAGGTGAAGTACTGTATACTGCAGAAGTTGGATATCCGAGCTCCAAACCTTACCATGTTTTTGTTCGCTGGTCGTATGATACCTATATTGTTGGGTGATGCTGTGAAGATTTCGGAGGCAACAGTCGAGTTGATCACATCCTCGGACTGCTTCAGTTATGTCTTCACTGATCTTGTCGATGCTCTTTCGCATGTTTCGTCCCTCTCCATAAGCTTCCGAATTGAAACCAAGGTCTGTTTGCCTTCGTGATCCAGCTTCCATTTCTTCGTGCTTTATGAGCAGGCCATAGGCTCAGTAGTGTTGCCATGCTTGTCGTACAGGTGATAAAGTTTGTGAAAAATCAGACCAGACTCACCAATCTGAGACGTCTGGTCCTGAAAATCGATATTGTTGGGTCACCAGAAGTTACTGGTGGGATTCTTCGTTTGGCCTATCTTTTGGAGTTAGCCCCGGCTTTGGAAGAGTTAGTACTCCATGTAAGTGATCTCACATCACAACTGAAAATTCTAAAATGATCTTGGGTGCATTTGGTCAGAAAACAAAAAGTATTTGGATTTTGTTGGAAAGCATAATCCTAGATGTACGTTGAGGAATTGTAGGGTCCATGTGCAATGTTTTGTGCAAATAATTGGTAGGTTTGCCTGCATCAACGAACATCTTTGTATACATATTTGTGTTGCACCCATACCAATGTGCTACAAACTTGATGAGTTTATATTATTTTAAATTGGAACGCATCGTATTCATAGTTTCTTAGTGAGATAAATATGTGGCTGATTAGTATATTATATTACTTCCATGCTCGAGTCTGAACATGGTGTAATATAGTGAGATTGTATTGTGCAGATGAACCTATATATCCCTTATATGCTCTAAGTAGTACACTGGAGATTATTTCTTTGTCTAAAACAACATCCTAAAAAGAAACTACACATATGATTTTTTCCTGAAGTTCTTTTACAATCTAAATGTGCTACTATTGAATTTTCTAGAACTCTTGGGTGTATGGAACGATTATTTTGCCATTATTTTCTTCTTGCATCTTTCACGAATCATATATGGGATGGCAAAATCTTAATCCATTTTGTTGGCTCTAAATTTAATATTGTTTGGTTAATTATGTCTAACACACCAATATAATCATGCAGATGTGTTGTTTTGACTCGGCAATTGACGGTGAACCAAATGAAGATGCCTACCGGCCACATCCTCACCATCACCTCAAGACTATCAAAATGACAGGGTTCTATGGTTTACTTGGTCAGGTTGAGCTAGCACTCTACCTCCTTCGGAGTGCAACTTCTCTTGAGCGTATGATCATAGATCCGGTGGTGAGGAATAACTGGTTTACTCCATCCATGGGTGGAGCTAAGCCTAACATAGACCGGGGCACGTCGATTGCCCTCAATAAACTTTCGAGGCAAGAGTTCAGGAAAGTCCTTGACATTCTCTATTAAGGGGATATTAAACTATGTTGTAGGTATATTTTATATTACTTTTTTAAGGTATGAGAGATGGCAATAGAAAAAGGGGCTCAGGAAAGGTCGTCCTTACCCTCTGTCCAGAGAAAGAGGAAATTGAATCACATGTATCTTTATTTATGTTGTGTTTATTAGACTATCTGGTACATATTATAAGCACAATATGTTGGTAGACAGGATTTCTGAACATAAGCAATTCATTCATCTGCTGTTGTTGGTAGACAGGCAAGTTCAGAAATAAAGAAGTCGTGCAACCTTTTGTTTTTGACCGTGAAGGTCATGCAACCCTGTTTGTTCTCCTTACGTTTTGTACCAATCCAACTTCTCCTGATCATGTTGTTCCATCAGTAATAGCGTGACAAACTCACTTAGAGAGGATTAAAAGATAATTTTTTTTTTGATACTTTCAACAAGTACAACAGATTAAAGTGATTAAACCACACATTGAACGACAAGCACAACCTGAACGGAGGGCTCAATTGTTTTTTTCAAAATGGGGAGCCTCAACCTCTGCATCAAAGTGATGCATACCATTTTTATTTAAACTTTATTCAACAGAACTATCAAGATCATACTACATCACAAAATCCAAAACCACCACTCATGACCTATAAAGCCGACAATGGGTGAAGTAAACTGTCATCAGGGCCAGGGTCGTTACCCTAAAAACCAGGGGCATCCATGAGTCACCCTATGGCGAAAACAAGAGCTCACAACCGGTTTAGCAGACCCTTGGTGAGCGCCTATGCCCTCGCTTCAGAAGCCGTCGCCACCATCGAACCGCTGGTCCATCTTCAAGGTAGAGATCCGCATAGACCTTGCCAGCCTGTTATCAACACCACCATGAAAGATCTGTCATGCGTAGCACCTGCTGAACATGCATGACTCAACATAGCACCAGCCAGTCAGGCATCACTTGACAACTAGCCTCTGTCATCCGGCGCCACTCCTCAAGCGATGCTCCCAAGAGAGAAAACGACACCACAATGCCGACATCGTCCGGTCTGGAAGACCAGATCCTAGGGTTTCCCCCGAAGCGGTAGTAGAAGGTCAACAGTTGTTGCTCAGTCGCAGAACGCCGCCATCGCCCGCCAATCGGCTCGGTTTTTCACCGACAACTACGTCTTCCCTACTCGCAGCCGAGACTTGATGACGGATCCCACGATCTGACAACCTAGCCTCATGCTGACCACCTCCAGCGGAGAAGATGACCACGACCACCATGCCCGAAGCTGGAGCCCTAGGCTTCCTCATGACGCAAGAGAAGCCCAGGAATGCCACTACCACGGATGGAGCACCAACAGGAGAACGGCATGTGAAGCCCACCCAAGCCCATCTAGGCCCAGATCTAGGCCAAGTCGTCAATGCCCGGTAGTGCCGCCGCCAGGGAGCAGCACCTCCTTGTCCCCGCCACCCCCACTGCCGCTGTCTCAGGGGAGGTCACGCCGGACGCCACCGCCAAGTCCTCCGGTCACCGGGCGAGGTAGGACCGCCGGCGCCACACCACAAGATCTTTGCCCGGCAATGCCTAGGGTGGCGGCGGTTGGAGAGAGCACATGGGCGGGGCCAGGGGATCCGCCGGCGGCCGCCCAGACGAGGCGCGGCGCCGCCGCGCTAGGACGAGAGGGGTCGGGGTCCGAAATAGTACCAAAAACCATGGAGGGCTCAATTAGCATAACAACGTGGTGTCGCATTGCTTGTCCTAATGTACTGTACAATATGAAACAATATCATATTTTTCTAATTGTCAATGGTTCAGTCAAGGCCCCAAGTATCTTGTTTGGCACAAGGTCTCCATTTTCTCAGGCACGACACTGGTCTAAATCGAATCATAGTTTTCGCACAAAATAAATAAAAATAAGAGTGAATTCCACTTTACCCCGTAGTTGTGTATTTGTGACACATATTACCCTCATTTAATGAAAACTCATCTAGAACACCGCTTTTAGAAGCTTCAAACCCTCATTTTTTGATGTTTGTCCATTGAAAAAGGTGTGAAATGATGAAGGGGGTTCGAAATTATGAGAATGGTTACAAGGGATGGAACAAATGGAGATGTTAAGTTTGGACATGATTGCCGATGTTGATTTTCGATCTTTACCCATTTTGTCGCGCCACATTGACGTAGTGTGTCGGACCTATCTAACCAACACAAGTAAAATGCTAAACTTGGCTAAAACTGTGTTTAAGATCTCCTAAATGAGATATTTCCGTAGAAGTTCCACTAAACGGAGTAATATGTGTCACAAATGCACAAGTACAGGCTAAAAAGTGAAGTTCACTCAAAAAAGAAAAGTCGAACCATAGTAATATAGTAATATGATTTTTTTTTTTCGTATGGTGCCTGAATTTTTTATGAGGACATAAAATGACCTAGATTTAGCAAACCGAGACTTTTAGGACAAAGGTTCTCTATAAATTATCCGGTATTTTTTTTACTGAAATTGCCATCTTCACTGTGCAAATGTCGATGGAGTACAACGGACATGACGCTCCATCTGGGCCGTCGTTATTCCATCGAGCGGCTGCAAAACCGGATACACCTAGACCACCTTGCGCAACAGCATCACTCACGCCGCGCACGGCCGCATCCTTTCACTCCCAACCTTGTCTCCAATGGCGGCCACGGCCGCGGCGGCGACGCTCGCGGCGGCCACCTCCTCCTTCCTCAGGTAAGCTCTGTCCGCGCCTCCTTCGACCCTTTCGAGCGGATAGCACATCCGGTCCAGTACTCCACTTCAGTCCAATCTAACGCCTTCTCCTCCCTGTTGTCGCAGGCGCTCCCCCTTGCTGCGGCCGCACGGGCTCCGGGTCTCCCGCCACTTCGCTCCCCGAAGGTGAGGTGTCTCCTTTTATCAGGGATCTTACTTCCCCTCCGATTCCTCTTCAATTCAGTCGGGAATTTGGGCCAGGATTCTGGATTATGTGTGGTGATGGACTGATGGTGGTTTGTTTTGTGCGGCATTCTGAGATGATGCTGATTCTTGAGTTTTGTAGTGATTACTAGCATCTGAATCCTTTACCTGCTTGAAACGATCTACGCATTTTTGTGGAAAATGCTGGAGATTTCGTTTTTAACATTTAGCACTTGATTTAGTAGAACAACTCTCAAGGACCTGTGCATAATCTGCATACGCAGTTCCAGATTGTGTGAACTGAAAAGGCACGAATAAATTCAATATGGTATGAGCTTTTGTGTTAGGATTGGTAAACCACGATGTCGAATATAATACCAACAGTGTCATTGAAGTTGCGTTTGAACTTTGAAGCTGTTTACTCTTTTGTATATGCATTCCTTTTGTTTTCAGTATAAAGTAGTAAGCGACAGGTATAAGGGCTTATAACCTAGAGTTACCAGTTCCAAGTTAGGTTCCACAGTATTAACGAATCCCAGTTTATCATAGTAATTGACATTTCAATTGAAAACTCATCAGTGCCCATACACAGATGGGAATTAGTCCAGTTAGTAGTTCAGTCCAATCTAACGCCTGCTCCTCCCTGTTGTCGCAGGAGCTCCCCTTTGCTGCGTCCGCACGGGCTCTGGGTCTCCTGCGACTTCGCTCCCCGAAGGTGAGGTGTCAAGCCAACAAGTAAAAAGGGTGCATATCCTAGACTAGTTCCTTGTTGGATTGTGTGGTGATGGACGTGTTGTGCGGCATTCTGTATGATACTGATTCTTGAGACTTTTAGTGCTTACTAGCATCTGGAGTTAGTTTCTTGAAACGATTTACACTTTTTTGTGGAAAATGCTGGAGATTTTCATTATAACATATAGCACTTGCTTTAGTATAGCAACTCTGAAGGACATGTGCATATGCAGTTCCAGATTGTGTGAACTGAAAAGGCACGAATAAATTCAGTCTAGTGATATGATGCGTTTATCTGATTCAAATAATTTATACTTTTGGTGAAAAATACTTGAGGCACAGTCATGTTTTTACTTGTAGCACTTGACTCTGGATAAACTGCCAGATGCATAGAAACATACAAGCACCTGTGCATGTGCATTCTTAGATTTTGTGAGCCGTGAAGAATCGGCTTAAAATGAATGTCATGCCCTAGTATTTGTGTTAGGATTGGTAGGCACCTTGGTCCAATAGAAAATCAACAGCGTATCACTGAAGATGTGCTTGAAGTTATTTACTGCTGTGAATGCACCTGTTAATTTTTGGTGGTTTGATAGTAAGCAATGAGCCAACAAGTAAAAAGGGCTCATATCCTGGAGTAGTTCCCTGTTTGGTTCACAAGGCCATTACTGAATCCTTACTGAAAAAAGGCCATTACTGAATCCCAGTTAGGTAGGATATGCTAGTAACTGACATTTCAGTTTTAGAATTCACGATTGGCCATACACAGATGGGAAGTAATCCAATTTCAGTTCGGAATTCATCACTGGCCATACACAGGCGAGAAGTAGTCCAATTTCAACCATCCATGTAAGCTTTCACTGATAACAATTGTTTCAGATTCCATCGTGTCATGTGAAATTTGATTCCCCACACAAACAATCTATAATAACGTGAACATTGTCTGAACTCACTCTAACTTGCCTCTAGTCCAGTCAAGGCCATCTTGAAACTTCACTGCTATTTTTCTTGAGTCCATCTCTAACTGCACACTTATGGCCCTTTAGCAATATTTTTAATATGCGTTCCCTATTATACTAGGTTTGTGCGCCATGCTGCTTCATCAACGAATGAAGAGGCTGCTGCCAGAGCAGCGGCTGCGACTGCTGATACTGGTGGACCAACCATGTAGATTTCTGATTAGCTTGCTTATTTTACTATGTTATACTACCCTTTGTGTGGCTCTGAATATTCTTCTTTGTCCATTTCTTAGTTTTGACAAAATCATCGCAAAGGAAATCCCTTCAAGCATTGTATATGAGGATGAGAAAGTGTTGGCATTTAGAGATATTAATCCACAAGCTCCTGTGCATGTTCTTGTCATCCCAAAGCTAAGAGATGGGCTAACTGGGCTTGATAAGGTATGTGCAACTGCTTAGTTATCAACTATGGTCGCTGAAGGAATTCAACCTGTTAAATGTTATGTCATGGCAGATTGGCACCTTAGCAGTATCCTAGTATGTATTTAGCTTTATGTTACTACCTATTAATGCCTTTTCAACTGTCTATTTGACCTACATTAGTAATTTAACCTTTTTAGATTGCTCTCCATATCCAATGTCTCACCTTATTTATAGAAGGCCATGCATGTAGGCTGAACCAAGGCATGCTGATATTCTGGGGCAGCTTCTTTACGCTGCAAAAGTAGTGGCTGAGAAGGAAGGTGTGGCAGATGGATACCGCGTCGTCATAAACAATGGAGCCGAAGGATGTAAGAAAGCCCACGCATCATATGTTTCACCCAACATTTCTTTCCGCTCCTTCCATAACAGTATTTTTTAGCATCTATGCTAACGCCGCATCTTTTCCGTGCTCACAGGTCAATCAGTCTACCATCTGCATGTGCATGTACTTGGCGGAAGGCAGATGAAGTGGCCTCCTGGTTAAATTTAAGAACACTAGAACAATGTAGGGTTTTCTGCTCCTGTGTGATCGATCATAGACTACTCATGTATTGAGTTACTTCCATGTAGTCTGAGTGTTTGGCCAAAGTGTATGCACTATCTGGCATCTGCACTTGTGGTGCCCCTCCTTAGGCAGTTTTCTCTGGTCTTGCTATACTCTCTTACAAGTGTGGAGGATTCAGCAATAAGGTTGAGAACTTAAAACTGATTGTGTACTTACCTCCTGCTTCTTAGTAAATGGTTTTGCATATATATTGTACTTCGGCAGTCTTTTATGTCTAGGCTTCAGGCTGCCAAACAAACAATCAACCAAGATGCATCTTTGGCTTGCTCTTGAAGAACTGGCAGCCATTTCAGTTATGTAGATAATAGAGTCCTCTGTTGGTTCAAACTGAGCATGTGCATTATAGTATTTTCGTTGTCCTGATGTATTAGCATGCTCTCTCTGTACATGGACATGCACAAGCCAGTCTGGTCATGTTTGCTGCTCCCTCTCTATATTCTGCAGATTGCAACATAGTAGTAATACTACCCATGCTGAGTATATCAGGCAGTACTATAGTTTATCTCAGCCAGCCAATATAGTGAAAATCATACTAGGAACACCGTAAACAGAGAATTGTATAGCTTTCCTCAACACCAATACTTGAGGAAACCCTGATGCGGCGGTGGCGAAATCATCGGAACCCAGTCGACTGTTGCCGCATATTCCTACAGTTGTCTGCACCCCACTACGGCCACCTCAACCATCATCGAGGCCGTGGCCACAAGCGCGGTGCTTGGGTCAGAGTCTCGGAGATCGACTGGGCCTTTTGTCACTGTGGGTGTTGGTCACCATGTTACGACTCACCCTGCAGGCGAACAGAGTAGAAGTACTCCAACAGGCGCTCAAGGTGATTGCTGGTATTCTGCATTGATTGATCGATCATTACTGGCGTTCTCAACTTCCAACGTCCATGAATGGGTCCTTCTTGTACTCGAGGGGTCGCCGTCCTGGTTTTAAGTGCAACCATGCAGGCACTGCTGCATAAATTGCCCTTTCCACCATCTTCTTCTCGCCCCCGGACCACAAAATCCCCAGCATTCCACTCTCCACTTCTCCAACCCTCGCCATGGCTAATGTTTGCACGAAGCTCACTGGTACAGTGCGCTCGGTGCGTCTGTTCCAGGTCGACGGGTTCAGCTTGGCGGCCAAGACCATGAACAGCGAAGAGTGCTTCAAATTTCGTTGGAACGTCGACGGGTACGAGTGGGAAATCCACTGCTATCCTGCATCTGGGTGGGGCAGCGAATATGTTGCACTAAAGCTTATGCTCCTGAGTGAAGCCCGTACTGGCAATGTGAGGGCCAGCCTAGGCTGTCTCCTGATACATCCGAAGAAGCTGAACAACGAATCCCAACCAGAAAAGACCGTGACACACGTGTTCAAGCGTCCCAACGACTGCACGCGTGGAGTCGAGCTCGTGAACAGGAAATCTCTAGCGGTGCCAGCTTCTCTCAAAGATGACTATCTGACCGTGGAGTGCACCATTACTATCCTCAAGGAACTACCGGAAGCGGCAACAACGACGGTGCCTGTCCCATCCTCCAACTTGCACCTGCACCTTGGCGAGCTCCTGGAGAGCCGGACGGGAGCCGACATCATGTTTCTCGTCTCTGGCGAGAGCTTCGCCGCGCACAAGCTCGTAATAGCCGCGAGGTCTCCCGTATTCATGGCCGAGTTCTTTGGGCACATGAGGGAGGCGAGCGCTGGGCGTGTCGTCATCAAGGACATGGAGCCGCAAGCGTTCAAGGCCATGCTCCACTTTATCTACACCGACACGGTTCCTGAGCTTGACCAGGAGTTAGAGGCCGTAGCGACGATGGCTCAGCACTTACTTGCAGCTGCTGACAGGTACGGGCTAGAAAGGCTCAAGGTGATCTGCGAGAGCAAGCTCGCTGGTGGCATCACTGTCGAAACAGCTGCGACGACTCTGGCTCTGGCTCAGCAGCACAACTGCTCGCACCTCAAGGCGAAGTGCGTTGAGTTCATGGTTAGCACTCCTGCTGTCCTTGATTCTGTTGTGGCGACGGAGGGGTATAAGCATCTCGAGGCGAGCTGCCCTGCAGCGCTTACTAGCATCGTCATCTCCATGCGTGGGAGAAGGAATTGAAGCCTATGCATATAATTAGGCGATGAATGGCCGTAATAAGACCATGGATGATGTAGTAGAGCTTCACTATGACTATCTTTTGCCTAACGGTGAAGTATTGCCAAACTTTATATGTATGCTTTGAGCAACTAACCGGTGCTCGCATTTCCCCTTCGAATTTATGGAATTTCCTTTGTTCTACATGTTTCGAACTGTGGCAACTCATCTCTTCTCGGGCTTGTTTCTCATCGTTGTGCATTTGCGCTTATTTTAGCATATACGGCTGCTCAAGTGAGATGCTTAATTTTGAAACTGTTTTACAGTGTGCTTTTTTCTTAGTGGCACGACAGTGTGCAAACACTGGAAATAACAAATAGGCTGGTAAAATGTTTTGCAAACATATTTTAACTGTTCAAAAGGAGACCATGTAGTATTATTATTCTCCCTGGAACATCTGCATCTGCATGTACTCGGACGGAAGCCGAAGATTTACTTATACTTGCAGTTACATTTACAATGTGCATCTCTCTCCCAAATGCGATCTCGCATCTGACAAAGTGACGCCCCTATTTTGAGTAGTTTTATCAGTGCTTACTTCTATGAGGTTAGAAAGATTGAGCAATATGGTTTAAACAAATAAAACAGATTGTCCACCTGCCACATGATTTTTCGCAAAAGGTTTTTTGCAATTGCGTTGGTAATCTGCTTACAAGGCAATGCGAAGGATTAAAATTTCGCCAGCCACTTTAGTTGAGGGCCCTCGATATATTTGTTGAAAGTGGGAATCGCTTCATCATGCATAGAAGTATAGAACCCATTAGAGACGGGTAAGTTTTTTTTATAGAGGAAAGATATTACTATTGTAAAGATACCAATTAGACTCATCTTCTACAACAACGAAATATCATAACAACATTGCTGATGCACAGATCCTGCAACGTAATCAAAACCTTGTAGCTGCAACCCAAATCACTGCGAACACACCACCCGGAGGTCAGGCTCCCAAAAGCCTTCAAAGCTATTGACAGACACAACCAATGGTTAATAAGACTGTCTTATCTTTCTCTTTTCTCCACGTCGCTGTTTATCCTACGTGGCACTGTTAAGATATCACCATTGTACGTTCCTAACACCACTAGTTATGTCACGCACGCACTAACCCACACACCACTAAACCAGCCGCACACTAACACGACCTGGCCAGGGCATGCACATGCAATAAAGTTTGGCTAACAAACTAATTCAATGCTCTCGCGGCTGCTACGTATGCACCAACTAACAAACTTCAAGATTAGTGCCAACAAAGACGGATGGGCAGCTCCTCTCCAGCTGCTTGTGTTAGGATGATCTCCTCACGTCCGAGCCCAACGGCTCGAACTCGGACCCTTGACCTCATCCGCGCCTAATCGGGGGCGCCCAACTGCATCTGGTTGGTGGGCCCCTGTCGCCTGTGCTATATATACAGTGGTGGGGCGGTGGCACACGTTATGAGGTTGACCGGAGTGCCACTCGCCTCAGTCGCCGCCGGCAAAGATGCGCCGCCGTTGGCGGTAAAGGGAACTCCCTCTGCGCCCTTTGACGGAGGTGCGCCCACCCTCGGGTGCACGCACCGCCGGCAAAGGGGACATAGGGGCTCCGCCGCTCGTCTCCGCTTTCCGCCGTGGGCAGCCACTGGCGTACGGGAGCCGCAGACTCCGCCCGTCGCCGGCTAGCTGTCGGTCACGCGCTAGCAAGGAGCTGCCGGTCGGCGCCGTCGCGCGAGAAAGGGACAGAGACGGGGTCGGAGGAGAGATAGAGAGCCCTGATACGTCCCAAACGTATCTATAATTTCTAATGTTCCATGCTACTTTTATGATGATACTCACATGTTTTATACACATTATATGTCATTATTATGCATTTTCCGGCACTAACCTATTGACGAGATGCCGAAGAGCCAGTTGCTGTTTTTGGTTTCAGAAATCCTAGTAAGGAAATATTCTCGGAATTGGACGAAATCAACGCCCAGGGGCCTATTTTTCCACGAAGCTTCCAGAAGTCCGAAGAGGAAACGAAGTGGGGCCACGAGGTGGCGACACAATAGGGCGGCGCGGCCCAAGCTTTGGCCGCGCCGGCCTACTGTGTGGGCCCCTCGTGACTCTTGCTGACCTGCCCTTCCGCCTACATATAGTCTTCGTCGTGAAACCCCAGTACCGATAGCCACGATACGGAAAACCTTATAGAGACGCCGCCGCCGCCAATCCCATCTCGGGGGATTCAGGAGATCGCCTCCGGCACCCTGCCGGAGAGGGGAATCATCTCTCGGAGGTCTCTTCATCGCCATGATCGCCTCCGGATCGATGTGTGAGTAGTCCACCCCTGGACTATGGGTCTATAGCAGTAGCTAGATGGTTGTCTTCTCCTCATTGTGCTATCATGTTGGATCTTGTGAGCTGCCTATCATGATCAAGATCATCTATCTGTAATGCTACATGTTGTGTTTGTTGGGATCCGATGAATATTGAATACTATGTCAAGTTGATTATCAATCTATCATATATGTTGTTTATGTTCTTGCATGCTCTCCGTTGCTAGTAGAGGCTCTGGCCAAGTTGATACTTGTGACTCCAAGAGGGAGTATTTATGCTCGATAGTGGGTTCATGCCTCCATTAAATGCTGGGACGATGACAGAAAGTTCTAAGGTTGTGGATGTGCTGTTGCTACTAGGGATAAAACATCGATGCTTTGTCTAAGGATATTTGTGTTGATTACATTACGCACCATACTTAATGCAATTGTCTGTTGTTTGCAACTTAATACCGGAAGGGGTTCGGATGATAACCTGAAAGTGGACTTTTTAGCCATAGATGCATGCTGGATAGCGGTCTATGTACTTTGTCGTAATGCCCTGATTAAATCTCATAGTACTCATCATGATATATGTATGTGCATTGTTATGCCTTCTTTATTTGTCAATTGCGCAACTGTAATTTGTTCACCCAACATGCTATTTATCTTATGGGAGAGACACCGCTAGTGAACTGTGGACCCCGGTCTTATTCTTTACATCTGAAATACAATCTACTGCAATTGTTCTTTACTGTTCTTCGCAAACAAACATCATCTTCCACACTATATAATTAATCCTTTGTTTACAGCAAGCCGGTGAGATTGACAACCTCACTGTTACGTTGGGGCAAAGTACTTTGATTGTGTTGTGCAGGTTCCACGTTGGCGCCGGAATCCCTGGTGTTGCGCCGCACTACACTCCGCCACCAACAACCTTCAACGTGCTTCTTGGCTCCTACTGGTTCGATAAACCTTGGTTTCTTTCTGAGGGAAAACTTACTGCTGTGCACATCACACCTTCCTCTTGGGGTTCCCAACGGACGTGTGTCTCACGCGCATCAAGCCCCAGGGGCGGGCACGCCGTAGCGGCGGCCGCCGGGCCGCGGGCGTGGGCGGGTGGTGCAGCCTCTGTCCCGCCGCTGCCAGAGAAACAAAGAGGGCAGTGCAGAGGCTCAGGGAGCCGCCGGCCGCCGCCACCCGCCGCCGGCGAGCTGGGCGTAGCGCGAGGAGGCGCCGTCGCTAGCCGCCAGAGAGGAGGCGCGCGGGGCAGAGAGGGTGGCCAAGGGAGAAAATATCTAGGGTTAGGGTTTCTGGCCGTTGGCCGTCCCTTTATACCGGCCGAAACGGAAGGACGACCGTCGGATCGAATCCAACAGCCAGAAAAGGCTGCCGCGTGGGCAGCGTGGCCGGCGCCGTGTGCGGGCCATGTCGACACCGTGGCTGGGCCGCGGGCCAGGCCGCGTTAGCAGGCCGCACAGTGTGCGGGCAGCGTCTGCTTCGCCGCGTGGGCAACGCGGGACCGGGCGGCGTTCGGGCCGCGTTCTGGCTGCGCTGCGTGGGCCGCGTGTACGGGCCGCGAGCAGGCCGCAGCGTGTGCGCCGCGTTGGTGCGCGCCGCGCATAGGCGCAGCCCTGGCCAAGCAGGCCGCAGGCCGTGGGCCTGTGTACAGTTTTAGCAGTTTTACTGTTTTGTTATTATTTACAGAGGCATTTTAGGCAGTTTTTGGGTCATTTGTTTGGCCAAATTTTGTCTAGTTTTTTCTGAATAAATATGACCAACGAAATATTTGTTCAGAAATTAAAAAGTAAAAGATATGCCTCTGAAATGTTCAAAAGATAAATAGTTTAAATTCACAGTTTCGCTGCATATAGTAAAAGAAGCATTTTTGTCAAGTTTTTTCCTGAGCAAATTGAACCAACGAGATATTTGTTTTTGGAAATTAAAAAGTAACAGAGATGCTTCTAAAAAGTTTAAAGTTTAAAGTTTGACTCCAAAGTTTCCGCTGCAAATAGTTAAGGTGCATTTTCAATTTGGAAAAATGTAAAAGTGATGATTAAAATTTAAAAAGTTGCTTAAAAGTGATTGTTGAAACAATTATGATATGTCATTTTATGACCAACGTTATTGATGGCATGATCATGTTTTGTTGTAATAACATGTGCAAAAGTGATAATCAAAGTGATTATTGTGACAATTATGGTTCTGTTATTTTTTAACCAACGTTATTAATGATATGATCATGATTTGTTGCAATAAGGTGTGCATTTATCTCTATTTTTTGCCCAACGGTGATATAGATTTAATTGCACAAACAGTTGTATATTCTAATTTTGACCAACGTTGGATTATTGCATGCAATTGTTGTTATGATCTCATTTCATTATGGTTTAAAGGAGGGTACTACTTGATGAGCTGCATCAAGGATGTTCCAACCCTCAAAGGTGACAACTACACTGAATGGAGAAAAAAAGGTCGATTTGTGCTGAGGTGGACTGGGTTCCCACAGCCGGTCAGACCAAAAGATCCAGTCAGAAATGACAAGGATGATGATGTTGCATGGCAGTATAAAAGGTGGCTAAGTGCCATTTATAAAGAATACAATTGAGAACGCTATTGTGAGCTCAATTGCAGAGTGTGCTTTCATAAGGGAGTATCTTGAAAGAATAAAGAGCCAGTTCACTGGTTCCTCAAAGATATGTGCGACCCAGCTGCTGAAGCAACTGGTGACAGAAAAGTACACATGGACAGGAAGGACATGGCAAGTGTGCCATATGTTGTAATAATGCTTATGTGGATGTTGTCTGTGTGTAATGTGAGTGAAAGAATGTTGTCCGCGTCGGACAAAGAACAAAAGAAAAGAAAAAAGAACTGATGAATCATCAAAATTATGGCACTGTCGCTTAGGCCATATTTCGAGGAGGAGAATAGAAAAACTCGCTAAAAATGATATTCTTCCTCCATTAGAATTCTCAGACATAGAACAGTGCATCGATTGCATTAAAGGAAAATTTGTAAAGCAAATTAAAAAGGGTGCAAATCGATGCACAACAACACTAGAAATAATTCACACCGATATATGTGGACCATTTCCTGTGAAAAGCGTGGATGGCTATGATTCGTTCATAACATTCACGGATGATTACTCCCGATATGGTTATATTTATCCAATAAAAGAAAGAACGAGCGTTGGATAAATTCAAAATATTCAAAGCTGAAGTTGAAAATCAGCATGATAAAAGAATAAAGATAGTCAGGTCTGATCGTGGAGGGGAATACTACGGTCGACATACGCCATATGGCCAAGTCCCTGGACCTTTTGCAAGGTTCCTACAGGAGACTGGAATAGTCGCCTAGTACTCGATGCCGGGCGAACCTCAGCAGAATGGGGTAGCTGAAAGGCGCAACCGTACCCTTATGGATATGGTGCGCAGTATGATGAGCTATTCCACCCTACCATTGGGAATGTGGATTGAGGCGCTAAAAACCGCTATTCACATACCAAGCAAATCGGTGCCCAAAACGCCGTATGAGCTATGGACATGGAGAGTGCCTTCTCTAAACCACCTGAAAGTGTGGGGGAGCCCTGCTGAGGCCAAAGTATTCAATCCAAATATCGCAAAGTTAGATACCAAAACAATCAGCTGCCATTTTATTGGCTATCCTGAAAAGTCAAAAGGTTATCGTTTCTACTATCCAGAGAAATACACAAAGTTTGTGGAAACGAGACATGTTGTCTTCTTAGACGACGAAATGATGAGGGGGAGCATGGTAGCTCGGAAAATTGATCTTGAGGAAAAGAGGGTGCATGCACCTAATCCGATGACTCGGGAGCCATTTTTTGCGCTACCATGTGCACCTGTACCAACGATCCCTGCGATTGTGGTGCAAGCGCCTATTGTGACTCCACCCATGACAACGATGAGTGAAAATTCGGAACCTGTCCGTCAGGAGTCGAATGAACCATTTGTTGAGCATGAAAGGGAGCAACAACAGCCACCTCCTGAAAAGTACAAAGCGCGACTTGTGGTAAAAGGATTTACACAAAGAGAAGGGATAGATTACAATGAGACATTTTCTTCAGTCTCATGTAAGGATTCCTTCAGAATCATAATGGCACTAGTTGCACATTTTGATTTAGAGTTGCATCAAATGGATTAAAGCAAGCCTCCAGACAGTGGTATCTAAAGTTTAATGAAATAATTAAGAGATTTGGATTTAAAGAAAATATTGAGGACAATTGCGTTTATGCAAAGTTTAAAAGAGGGAAATATATTTTCCTAATCTTGTATGTGGATGATATTCTGCTTGCCAGCAGTGATGTTAGTCTACTGCAAGAGACAAAGAAGTTCTTGTCCTCAAATTTCGATATGAAAGATCTTGGTGAAGCGTCATATGTTTTGGGCATAAAAATTCACCGAGATAGGAACAATGGAGTATTAGGACTATCGCAAAAGGCTTATTTAGAAAAGATTCTAAGTAAGTATAATATGCATAAGTGCAGTGCCACACCTGCCCCTATAGTCAAGGGCGACGGTTTTGGGAAACATCAAAGTCCCCAAAATCAATACGAGCTCGATCAAATGAAAGCGGTTCCATATGCTTCGGCTATTGAAAGCCTACAGTATGCACAAGTGTGCACTCGCCCTGACTTAGCTTTTATCACCGGAGTACTCGGTAGATATCAAGAAAATCCAGGTTTTGAACACTGGAAAATGGTAAAGAAGGCATTGCGTTATGTGAAAGGCACAAAGAACTACATGCTAACGTACAGAAGATCTGATTCCCTAGAAATAAGAGGGTATTCAGATGCACATTTTATGGGGATAAAGATGATAGAAAATCCACATCCGGATATGTCTTCACCCTCGCAGGGGAGCTATTTCTTGGAGAAGCTCCAAACAGACGGTAGTTGCATCATCCACGATGTATGCAGAATTTATAGCATGTTATGAAGCCACGGGGCAGGCATTATGGTTAAAGAAATTTATACCCGACTTGAAAGTGGTAGATTGTATTGACAAACCACTAAAGATGTACTGCGACAATGAGGCCGCAGTATTTTATGCTCACAACAACAAGTCGAGTACAGCTACGAAACCGATTGAGGTTAAGTATTATGTTGTGAAACACAAGGTCCAGGATCAAACTATAAGTCTCGAGCATATAAGGACAAAAGATATGCTTGCGGATCCGCTAACGAAAGGCTTACCACCCAGCGTGTTCAAGGAGCACGTAGCCGGCATGGGTTTAAGGGAAAGTCTTACCTATCCCGGATCATAAGAGGCCCAAAAGTAAAAGAATTTGTTTCAAAACAGAGAAGTGCATTGTGGTCTGTCCGATTCTATCGGCAATAGAGCTGTGACGATGAAACATGCCCTATGTACCGATCCAAAATGAAATGAATAAAATAAAAGTATAAAGTTAAAAGAAAAGTTGAGATCAAGGGGGAGAATGTTAGGATGATCTCCTCGCGTCCGAGCCCAACGGCTCGAACTCGGACCCTTGACCTCGTCCGCGCCCTGATCGGGGCGCCCAACCGCATCTGGTTGGTGGGCCCCTGTCGCCTGTGCTATATATACAGTGGTAGGGGCGGTGGCACACGTTATGAGGTTGACCGGAGTGCCACTCGCCCCACCAACACACTCACCGATCTGGGTTCAGCACAGTGCCGACCGGATGCTCCATCACCGCCGCCACTACCTCACCCACGCCGCCATCGCCACCATCACCATGAGGACGTTGGGAGGAGGGATCCACCTCCATGGGAGAAGGTAAACATCACAGGACTCGTAGTATCTCTATCTCCCTCTCACAGTACATGAACAGAATTCGTTACAGAGATAGTACTACCGATGTTGATCTGCTGCTAGTTGTTTTTACAGTCTTAACAGCTTGTACCCCTCCGATGATAAAATCGATGCACCTCGCCTTGAGCCACAGGCACTTGTACCGCTCTGCCCCCGCTGGAGAGATTGCGTGAGCACATGAGCTCCAGCCTGTCCAGCACTCCAGGTGCCCGTAATTATCGGCCACGGCGAGGAGACGCCCTGCCATCGTGTACGCGTCCTCGTCCTGCCGGTCCAGCCCTGCCACAGTGTCAGTGTATATGAAGTGCAGTAGGGTCTCGAAGTCTGCCGTGTCCATGCCCTCGACTTCCACGCGCCGCGGGCACTTCTCCTCGCTGGCGTCCCCCAAGAACTCGGCCATGAATACCGTCCATATGTTTTTCCATTTTACATTAAGATGGACGATGTTGCATTTTAAACAAGAGGCACGTAAGTGTCTAGATTTAAATTAATAAAGAATTTAAAGAGAGTACATAGGTGCTGCAAAACCACTTGCAAAACATCGACAAAAGCAAGCAAAAAAGAAAATACAACGCTAAGAAAAACTTGAAAAGTCGAAGCCCTCATCCGCCACGAGCCGACTAGCACCGTAGCATGAAACCACCTCAAGAAGTAGCCACCAAGATTGACAATCTGGATTGCACCAGGGCACCGGAAAAAGCAGCCTCATCCTATCCATCCCCCAAGGAGGCTCCCGTCTCCTCGTCCTGGCTTGAAGGACGTCGTCCCATCGAGAACCAAGGAGGACCACCGCGCACGGCCAATCACTAGCCCACCCATCTTAAGGGGAGCCGCCCCATTTGACATAGTCGATCACCTCCGAGAAGCAACTGCACGGGAGGCCGGAGAAGAAGTATGGGTATGCCAACGGCTTCTCGCACCACTACCGACAGGACACCTTCACACCACCACACCCACCACAAGTGGCAACATACCCCCCCCCCCAACTCGCCCAAGGCCGCGTCGTCAGCAAGGATCACAACACCAGCTGCACTGTCGCGGTTCAATCAGATATCTGGTCTTTTACTCGAGGAGAAAGGGGAACGGAGAGGGAAAAGACACACCACAAAGGTGCCCCCATGGAGGAAGACGGCGTATAGAGACCTTGCCACCTTGAAGACCTACCTACGGGATTCCTCCCCGTCATCTGTCCCCACCACCGGCACCCATCTAGATCGAGACCGAGAGGCACAAATCTTATGGGGTGGGAGGGGCAGGAGCTTCAGATCTGGAACCCGCCAGCTCTGCACCGTCCGCATAGCCAAGAAGCTAATCCGCACCCGACGATGGTGCCTCAGGAAGCTTCACACAAAACTGAGATTGTGAGAAAGAAAATAAGGAATAGAAGAACAATTAACATGAAGAATATGCAAAGTAACGTCCAAGCAATAGATTAATTTTACCTTCACTCACACATTGTGGCCGTGATATCTAGAGAAAGGAGACACCGTCGGCCGGACGATAGGCTAGGCATTGTGCCATCTTCCAAGAAGATCAGCGATGGAATCACAGACGTGCCATCGTCAGATCTGAAGGAGATATGCCCTAGAGGCAATAATAAAGTGGTTATTATTTATATCTTTATGTTTATGATAAATGTTTATATATCATGCTAGAATTGTATTAACCGAAACATTAGTACATGTGTGATATGTAGACAAACAAGAAGTCCCTAGTATGCCTCTTAAACTAGCTTGTTGATTAATGGATGATTAGTTTCATAATCATGAACATTGGATGTTATTAATAACAAGGTTATGTCATTGTGTGAATGATATAATGGACACACCCAATTAAGCGTAGCATAAGATCTCGTCATTAAGTTATTTGCTATAAGCTTTCGATACATAGTTACCTAGTCCTTATGACCATGAGATCATGTAAATCACTTATACCGGAAAGGTACTTTGATTACACCAAACACCACTTGCGTAAATGGGTGGCTATAAAGGTGGGATTAAGTATCCGGAAAGTATGAGTTGAGGCATATGGATCAACGAGTGGGATTTGTCCATCCCGATGACGGATAGATATACTCTGGGCCCTCTCGGTGGAATGTCGTCTAATGTCTTGCAAGCATATGAAAGAGTTCATAAGAGACCACATACCACGGTACGAGTAAAGAGTACTTGTCGGAGACGAGGTTGAACAAGGTATAGAGTGATACCGAAGATCAAACCTCGGACAAGTAAAATATCGTGAGACAAAGGGAATTGGTAATGTATGTGAATGGTTCATTCGATCACTAAAGTCATCGTTGAATATGTGGGAGCCATTATGGATCTCCGGATCCCGCTATTGGTTATTGGTCGGAGTAAGTACTCAACCATGTCCGCATAGTTCTCGAACCGTAGGGTGACACACTTAAAGTTGGATGTTGAAATGGTAGTTCTTGAATATGGAATGGAGTTGGAATATTTGTTCGGAGTCCCGGATGAGATCCCGGACATCACGAGGAGTTCGGAATGGTCCGGAGAATAAGATTCATATATAGGATGTCATTTTATGTGAAATAAAATGTCGCGGAAGGTTCTATGGAAGGTTCTAGAAGGTTCTAGAAAAGTCCGGAAGAAACCACCAAGGAAGGTGGAGTCCACAAGGGACTCCACCTCCATGGCCGGCCAGCCCTAGTGGGGGTGGAGTCCCAAGTGGACTCCACCATAGGGGCCGGCCACCCCCCACATGGGAGGTGGGAACCCCACCTTTGGGTGGGAGTCCTAGTTGGGCTAGGTTTGCCCCCTCCTATGGAAGGTTTTGGTTTCGGGTCTTATTCGAAGACTTGGACACCAATACTTGGGATCCACCTATATAATGAGGGGCCAAGGGAGGGGCCGGCCACCCCAAGACCATAGCTTGGCCGCCCCCTTGAGTGGCCGGCCACCCCTCCCAAACCCTAGCTTTGCTCCTCCACTTCATATTGTCCGGTTTGCTTAGCGAAGCTCCGCCGGACTTCTACACCGCCACCGACACCACGCCGTCGTCGCTGTCGGATTCAAGAGGAGCTACTACTTCCGCTGCCCGCTGGAACGGGGAGGTGGACGTCGTCTTCATCAACAACCGAACGTGTGACCGAGTACGGAGGTGCTGCCCGTTCGTGGCGCCGGAACCGATCGTGATCAAGATCTTCTACGCGCTTTTGCAAGCGGCAAGTGATCGTCTACCGCAGCAACAAGAGCCTCATCTTGTAGGCTTTGGAATCTCTTCAAGGGTGAGACTCGATACCCCTCGTTGCTACCGTCTTCTAGATTGCATCTTGGCTTGGATTGCGTGTTCGCGGTAGGAAAATTTTTGTTTTCTATGCAACGTTATCCTACGATGGTATCAGAGCCGTATCTATGCATAGATGGTTGCACGAGTAGAACACAATGGTTTGTGGGCGTTGATGCTCTTGTTATCTTTAGTTTGAGTACTTTGCATCTTTGTGGCATAGTGGGATGAAGCGGCTCGGACTAACTTTACATGACCGCGTTCATGAGACTTGTTCCTCGTTTGACATGCAACTTGTATTGCATAAGAGGCTTTGCGGGTGTCTCGTCTCTCCTACTATAGTGAAGATTCAATTTACTCTTCTATTGAAAACATTAGTATCAACGTTGTGGTTCATGTTCGTAGGTAGATTAGATCTCTCTCGAAAACCCTAAACCACGTAAAATATGCAAACCAAATTAGAGACGTCTAACTTGTTTTTGCAGGGTTTGGTGATGTGATATGGCCATGATATGATGATGAATATGTATGAGATGATCATTATTGTATTGTGGCAACCGGCGAGAACCTTATGGTTGTCTTTAATTTTCATGTTGAGTAGTATTTCAAAGTAGTTGTTATAGTTGCTACATGAGGTGAACAACCATGAAGACGGCGCCATGAACCTTGACGCTACACCGACGATGATGGAGATCATGCCCGAAGATGATGGAGATCATATCCGTGCTTTGGAGATGAAGATCAAAGGCGCAAAGACAAAAGGGCCATATCATATCACATATGAACTGCATGTGATGTTAATCCTTTTATGCATCTTATTTTGCTTAGATCGCGACGGTAGCATTATAAGATGATCCCTCACATTAATATCAAGATAATAAAGTGTTCTTCCCTCGTATGCACCGTTGCATTGTTCGACGTTTTGAAGCATCTCGTGATGATCGGGTGTGATAAACTTGACATACAACGGGTGTAAGCCATGTTGCACACGCGGAATACTTGGGTTTGCTTGACGAGCCTAGCATGTACGAGACATGGCCTCGGGACAACGGAAACCGAAAGGTTGAACACGAGTCATATGGATGATATGATCAACATGTTGATGTTCACCATTGAAGCTACATCATCTCACGTGATGATCGGTTTTGGTGTAGTGGATTTGGATCGTGTACCACTTAACAACTATGAGGGATGTTGTATTAAGTGGGAGTTCATTAGTAATTAGATTAAAACATGAACTAATTATCATAAACATAGTCCGAGTAGTATTTTGAATTAATTTTGTAGTATTGGCATCCGTTTACTACTATGCGCTAGTCTTGTTATTGAGATAGAAATACTTGTTAAAATCTGACAAGAAACTTTACGGATTGGTACCGTATTGTTAAAGAATCAAGAATTGATTAAGTCCTATTGCAAACTTTTAGTAAACCTCACATTGTTGATTCAAAGAGCTATGGTTTCAATTAGTACCTAAAGTTATCTTGTCTCCATGAAACTTGAAAGTTCAAATATGTTTGAAAAATAAGGAGCTGAAAATTTAGTTTTCGAAATAATCAAGGTATGAGATATATGTGATATCTAAGACCTTATTGCAAGATGATAGAATATAATTTGGTGAGACTACATAAACTCATAAGTTTTATGGGAATGTATGAAGGTTGAAGACGCAAGACGTCACAATCCTCCAGCTATTGGGGCACTAATGATATTCGCATATCCATGAAGTTATCATCCTTAGTATGCACCGTTGCTAAGACTCGTCGTTTCGAAGCATCACGTGATGATCGGGTGTTATAGATTCTACGTGTGCTTACAATGGGTGCAAGCCTGATTTGCACATGCGAATACTAAGGTTAAACTTTATGAGCCTAGCATGTACAGACATGGTCTCAAAAAGTTGTCATGAATTGATGGATAAAATTATGAGTGAAATTGTTCATCATAGTTACTAGTATGTGAAATCTAGAACACTTGTCATATGATGATCAACTTCAAAGTAAGAACCTCAAGGTTATTGGTATTTGACCAACAAACCTAGAAGTTATTGATGTTGAAATGTTTTTCGAATAATGAGGAAAGCTAAAAGAGAAACTGCAAAAGATATTTTGGCAATGAAAAGAAAAGACTAGAAAGTCTAGCTCAGGTGTATATAAATGATATACATGTTATGGTTGTATTCCTAGTTAAGTCACACAATGAAATTCTTGGGTATTAATACCATATTGGTTGGTATGAAGTGTCATACAAAACAACGCAATTCAAGAATACAATGGCCTAAGTGATTGACAAGGAATATGATAAGAATGTTCGTCTGGAACAAAAATAAAGTGTTATTATGTTCGTCGTTGGCATTCTATCTAGCCCTTAGAATTTATAATAAAGAGCTTAATAAATTGTTATTTTGCTCTGGTCAAATGAAAACAATGAGTTGTTCAAATTATGACATTACTCCATGTATGATGGATAAGTTATTATAAATCTTAAATGGTGAAACACACATACATAACACTGACGCTAAAAATGCCATAAGGCAAATGATTTGAATTCCACTTATTTGTGGAACCGCAATTTAGGTCATGTTAGAAAGGATCGCATGAAGGAACTCCATGCAAATGGATTTTGGAGTCATTCGATTTGTTGAATCGTTTGGCACTTGCAAAATCTTTTCTAAAAGGTAATGACTGAAATACCGTTCATAGGCCGAAGAGTTGAACGGGCAACTAACTTAGTGAAAACATACATAATGATATATGTGGTTCACTGGGCATAGTTGTGTGCGGAAGATTCTTCTACTTCATGAAAACTTTCAAACAATGAATTGAGTATATATGTGGATATATTCAATAAGGAAAAGTTTGAAACATTTGAATAGGATTCAAATAAATTTCAGCATGAAGTGGAAATCATCGTAATAGAAATCAAATATCTATGATTGGATCATGGTGGAAATATTTGAATTACGAGTTTTAGCGAACATCTAAGAGAGTTATGAAATTGTTCTACAACTTACGTTTCTTGGAGTATCATAGTGATGATGAAGTATCCAAGAGATATATCCAAACTTTGTTGGATCAATGATGAGATAAAATATTGATGCCATTATATTTTTGTGGATTATGCTTTAGTGACTACCGCTTTTACACTGAATAGAGCATCATCATGATCCGTTGAAATGACACCATACAAGTTATGGCATGGGTATAAACCCTAATAGTCAACCAAAATCGGATGAATGTCTTTGTTGGTTATCCCAGAGATTTGATTGGGAATTCTTCCCACGAGACAAAGAAAAAAGTGTTTGTCAATGTTTCTTATTTCCGAGAAATTGTTTCTAGTGAAGTATTTGAGTGGGAGGACAATATATTTTGATAAGGTTTATGAACCTGAGCATAATGATCAGAGTAGCGCAGCATCGGAATTGGTTTCGAAAGCGGCCACAACGATCATGGCTCCCATGACTACAAAGTGTTTTAGCCATGGAGATCGAAGTACATATTGAACCTTGTAGGTATGGTTTACTTTGTGATCAAATAAATGATTTGTGGACAAAGGATTGATTTTGAACAATGATAAACCAACTACAAAACAAAGAAGTTATGATGGGCCCTGACTCCGTTAAAATGGCCATACGCCATGAAATCCAAGATAGATGAATACTTTTTGAAAGAAAATAGATCTATAAAATTGATGGACTTGGATGAAATATCCTTGAAGAAGCTTAACTTGTCGAAAAGTTGTTTACGACAAAGTTCAAAGAGTTGACTACGACAAGATTAGATCTTCCGTAGCAATGCTTAAAGTCTATATGGATTATTCTAGTAATCACTACATATTTCCTTTATGAGATATGTTAGTAGGATGGCAAAATACATTACTTATCAGAAGTGTGTATTAAAGGTGTATACAAGATACAACCAAGAGTTTTGCTGATCCGTGGAATACTAGATAGGTATACAAACTTCAATTTGATGAAGTAAGTATAGCGGAGTTTGAATCTTCACTAGATGAAATAGTCAAAGAGTTTTTGATTTCATCAGAAACAATGAAGAGGCTTGCATTTGCAAGAAATTAAGTGGGAGCGCTAAGACACATTTATAATACTTTATGTAGGTGACATATAGTTGGTTATAAATGATGTAATTATATACTTGATTAAAAGGTTTCATTGAGAATTAACTTCAATGAAAGGATATGGACTGAAACAAATTTAGTGTCAAGATCTATGAAGATAGATTGAAACACATAAATAAGTTTAAGTCAAAGTGCATATGATGGATATTGAAGTAGTTCAATATAGAAATATTAAGAAAATGTTCTTGTCATGTGAAGGTTTAACAAGACTTGAGTGTATCTGACACTCAATGATTAAAAACACATGAGTGATTATAGATCACGAATAATATGTACACAATCAGATATCATGTGCTATAAAGTGTTATGAGCATATACCAGAATGATTCATATGATGATCATTGGACGACAGTAAGAATATCCTTGAGTACTTTAGAAGAACTAAGGATATATATATATATTTTGTATGAAGAAATGACAAACAAATCGATGTAAGGTGTTACACCGATATTGGTTTTATCACATATAAAATATAAATTCAATCTCAAATTAGACGAAGTGTTGTTTAAAAGGTAGCACAATGAGCTAGAAGTTGTCTATGCTAGATTTAGAAGGGTTCTAAATATGGTGACGGATTCTACAAAAGAAGGCAGAGTATGTCATTGTTTTGACAATGACAAAGGATGTTAAGTCAAGAGGTTCTTTGAGAACTTGGTGTAGTTCCGACAGAGTCAGAACTTTGAAGCTATATTGTGTGTGACAATATTAGTGACATATTTCGAGACAGCGGAATTAAGGTTCCACCGAAGATCAAACATATTTAATGCCAGCTCATTTGGAAATGAGTGATGCGTTGAGACGCAAATGAATTACAAAATACATACGTTTACGAGCGTGTCGGATCCGATGACTAAAAACCTCTCCCGTGAGCAATACATGATAAAGCACCCGAAGGCCAAGGTGTTATATCTTTACAAATGTAAACTAGATTATTGACTCTAGTGCAAGTGGGAGATCGAAGGAGATATGCCCTAGAGGCAATAATAAAGTGGTTATTATTTATATCTTTATGTTTATGATAAATGTTTATATATCATGCTAGAATTGTATTAACCGAAACATTAGTACATGTGTGATATGTAGACAAACAAGAAGTCCCTAGTATGCCTCTTAAACTAGCTTGTTGATTAATGGATGATTAGTTTCATAATCATGAACATTGGATGTTATTAATAACAAGGTTATGTCATTGTGTGAATGATATAATGGACACACCCAATTAAGCGTAGCATAAGATCTCGTCATTAAGTTATTTGCTATAAGCTTTCGATACATAGTTACCTAGTCCTTATGACCATGAGATCATGTAAATCACTTATACCTGGAAAGGTACTTTGATTACACCAAACACCACTGCGTAAATGGGTGGCTATAAAGGTGGGATTAAGTATCCGGAAAGTATGAGTTGAGGCATATGGATCAACGAGTGGGATTTGTCCATCCCGATGACGGATAGATATACTCTGGGCCCTCTCGGTGGAATGTCGTCTAATGTCTTGCAAGCATATGAAAGAGTTCATAAGAGACCACATACCACGGTACGAGTAAAGAGTACTTGTCGGAGACGAGGTTGAACAAGGTATAGAGTGATACCGAAGATCAAACCTCGGACAAGTAAAATATCGTGAGACAAAGGGAATTGGTAATGTATGTGAATGGTTCATTCGATCACTAAAGTCATCGTTGAATATGTGGGAGCCATTATGGATCTCCGGATCCCGCTATTGGTTATTGGTCGGAGTAAGTACTCAACCATGTCCGCATAGTTCTCGAACCGTAGGGTGACACACTTAAAGTTGGATGTTGAAATGGTAGTTCTTGAATATGGAATGGAGTTGGAATATTTGTTCGGAGTCCCGGATGAGATCCCGGACATCACGAGGAGTTCGGAATGGTCCGGAGAATAAGATTCATATATAGGATGTCATTTTATGTGAAATAAAATGTCGCGGAAGGTTCTATGGAAGGTTCTAGAAGGTTCTAGAAAAGTCCGGAAGAAACCACCAAGGAAGGTGGAGTCCACAAGGGACTCCACCTCCATGGCCGGCCAGCCCTAGTGGGGGTGGAGTCCCAAGTGGACTCCACCATGGGGGGCCGGCCACCCCCCCATGGGAGGTGGGAACCCCACCTTTGGGTGGGAGTCCTAGTTGGGCTAGGTTTGCCCCTCCTATGGAAGGTTTTGGTTTCGGGTCTTATTCGAAGACTTGGACACCAATACTTGGGATCCACCTATATAATGAGGGGCCAAGGGAGGGGCCGGCCACCCCAAGACCATAGCTTGGCCGCCCCCCTTGAGTGGCCGGCCACCCCCTCCCAAACCCTAGCTTTGCTCCTCCACTTCATATTGTCCGGTTTGCTTAGCGAAGCTCCGCCGGACTTCTACACCGCCACCGACACCACGCCGTCGTGCTATCGGATTCAAGAGGAGCTACTACTTCCGCTGCCCGCTGGAACGGGGAGGTGGACGTCGTCTTCATCAACAACCGAACGTGTGACCGAGTACGGAGGTGCTGCCCGTTCGTGGCGCCGGAACCGATCGTGATCAAGATCTTCTACGCGCTTTTGCAAGCGGCAAGTGATCGTCTACCGCAGCAACAAGAGCCTCATCTTGTAGGCTTTGGAATCTCTTCAAGGGTGAGACTCGATACCCCCTCGTTGCTACCGTCTTCTAGATTGCATCTTGGCTTGGATTGCGTGTTCGCGGTAGGAAAATTTTTGTTTTCTATGCAACGTTATCCTACAAGATCACTGGTGGCATGGCCGTTTTCCCAGACAATTGTCTTCCCCTCGGTTGTGCGCTGCCAACCAACGTTGGACTCTGCGATAGAGATCCATTTTGGATGCCAGCCCGGAGAGGAAATCTGGGGGGAGGGGGATGCTGCACGAGTTGTTGTCTTTGTGGTCCTCCGTGGTAACTAGAACACTTGAGCATCAGAGGCCCGCCTGACAGTAGGAGGATCTCGGGTGTTCGGCGAGGTGGGTGGCAGAGGTGGCAACGCCATGGGATCAAGATGGAGAGAAGGGAGTCACCATGGTCCGTGGAGGCACACGAGAGAGGAGGTTTGCACGAGAGGGGGGGGGGCACATATCGGTGGTTATCAGGTGTGGAAGATTGAATGGATAAGATAGTTTGAATCTCATTCACCAAACGCGTTTGATACATTATGTTTTGTGGTTATCAGGTGTGGAAGATTGAACGGAGGAAGTATTATTTTATGTGATTTGAAGTTATTAGTTCGGCTTTAGAATAGCATAAGTAAGGATACATATCTAATTGTATTTTAATGTTTATTATGTTATAATAGGAGATTAGAATATAAATTATTAAATGCATTTTTATTTCCACATGGAAATTTATATAATAAAAAATGCTCAAGCTATTTGATTCTCGTATATCACACCTCTCAGTAAATGAAGAGAGAGATTTAAGTCGTTATAAATGGATTTCTTGACCATATTCGAGGATGTAGTAATTATTGATTGATTATCTATGTTTAAAGGAGATTTATCATGTGGCCACTGAAGAATTAAACCTCTAAATCAGAGGCTTAAATTATCTTAAAGCATTAAATTTTGTAATATTATTTCGTTACTTTCTATAGAAAGAGGGACCTTTCAATACCCTATGGTCAGACTTTTATCATTTAGTAGTTGCTTGAATTCCAAAGGATAAGTAGGTCAGCATCGTCTGCATGAAAACATATTCATTAATCTAAATCAGTGATCATTTTTTCCATGTGGATGATTTGCATAAATGACCACACTATTTATCAAAAACTATTTGCTCTCTGAAGGTATCACAATCATCAAAATTAGTATAAAATTGCAAAAGACCGGATATCAACTTCCTTTACTATCTAAACAAAAGGAAACAATTTGATTTGATCTTCGATGTTCTACCTTTGTACATAGATCATACTCCCACTTTTAAAGTTTTTAATATGTAAAAAATTCCCTCCCTAATTTTTAGCATGGAGGAACTCACATATGCGTTTGCACAATCTTTACTCCGAATTGATTGTTTTGAACTGAATTTCTAGTGATATGTAAAATAAAAATATTTTCCAATCCATCAATTCTTAAGTATATGACGTGAAATTCTATATATGAGATTTGTCTTTAACTACTCATAATATTTCTGTTAATAGTTACAAAATATAATTATAAGGATGTGGTTTTGAATACAAATACAACATTATTTGTAGCATAAAGGTTATACAGTTTGACTAATTTCTGTTCTGGAAAATTATGAAGTATTTGTATAGCCATGCGTTCTTTTGAAAGCATGTATATGTTTTTTTAACACCAAGTCTATATATGTAATTATGACCTCAAAAATACTCATTTTTCAGAATATATTTATTCTATGGTCCCCTAGGCAGCACGCTCAGGCCAGCGATGATCAGAGATGCCCCCGTCGCTCTCGGATGGATGTCAGCTCGCCGGATGACGGTAAATCCATGCATGGCGCTATAGTTGCCGTGACCGTATCCGACGTATGCCCGTTACAGGTCATGATGCCTCGTGCCGCTGCAGGAATCGCATATGGAGGAGCACGTTTGAAAAGAGCCTTCGGAGCATATCTAGAATCTACCTTACGGCATCATGCGACCAACTCATGTCATGGCGTCCTCCTATAAAATGTACATGATGTCATCTACTTGTCCTTGTTCGGTATTTGTAAGGATCGTAGCATGCTAACGTGAAACTGGAGGTGTCCGATGGAACATTACAATTAGAATAACATGAGGCAGTTTCAAAAAAAAACATGATGCCAGGAAAAGGAAGGAATCATACGTATGGGATGAAGACTCTGTTTGCTTGAACCATACGGGTAACATGCAGGAAATCAAGTCATTAAATATTTCCTTTGGATGCTTATCCTTTAACGTGTCGAACGGAAAATCATGTAACATGTCAAACGGAAATAACGTGGTGTCTCTGTAATAGATCCGTATTTTGCTTTTAATATAGAATAGATTTACTTGAGGTTTAGATATGGAGCGTGCTGATAATCCTTCGGAGGCTAGGAGCTCTCCGGCCTCCGGCTTATGTGACTGACACGTGTCTATTTTTTGTTAAAATTCAAATTTTGCTTCGTCGCAGCAAAAAAAATTCCGCTTTTGCTTCATTGAAGCAAAAAACGATTCACCTAGGAATATATAAGGAAAAACCTGTCCCCCAACTTTGCTTCGTCGTAGCAAAAAAGTCCCACTTTTGCATCATTGAAGCAAAAAACGGTTCAACTAAAAACAAAATGAAAGTTACCGAGACTCATTTAAACTTTGCTTCGTCGCAGTAAAATCTCCCGCTTTTGCTTCATTTAAGCAAAAAAATGATTCGAATAAAAACAGAAGGGGAGTGCCGGAGAGTCTCCGGAGCATCTCCGGAGCACCATACTTCGCCTGAAAATTGCCGGAGACTTCCTCCGGAGGATATTTCCCCCGGAACTTCCGACTCCCCTGCCCGACACGTGTCCACCGGGACCATACCCATGTGCAACACTCGGCTCTCCCACACAGAGAAAAAATAAAAACAAACGAAGCACCACCGCGCACGAAGAAAAGTCTGACGAAGAACCGCGCCGCGTCGACTCCTTTTGGCAGCACCGCCACCCGACTTTGCAAAAATATCGGCACCTTGTAGCACCGCTGGTAGCGTCCCAATGACCAACTTGCAGCACTAAGGCAGCGCCAACATCGATGGGCTTGCAACACCGCCACCGCGCTCGACGGCGGGCTTGTAGCACATCGGCGGTGCCGACGTCGGAGGCTTGCAACATCCGGCAGCGCTCGATGGCGGGTTTGCAGCACCTGCGGCCGGTCGTTGCAGCTCAGGTGATGGGGGATTGCAGCACTGTCGTCCGGCTTTTGAAGCACCTGTGGCCAACCTTTGCAGCTCCGGTGATCGGGAGTTGTAGCACCGACGACCAGCCTTTGCAGCTCCGGTGATGGGGGGTTGTATCACCGTCGCCAGGCTTTTGAAGCACCGGCAGCCGTCCTTTGCAGCTGCGGCGACGGGGGGTTGTAGCGCCGCGCGGCAGGCCTTGGCAGCTCCGGCGGCCGACCTTTGCAGCTCCCGCGACTAGGGGTTGCAGCACCAAGGACCTACCTTTGCAGCGCTGGTGCCGGGGGTTGCAGCTCGACCTTCTTGATGTCGCATGGATGATCGCCTTGGCTGCCACCGATGCTACCATCGACCACCCGGGGTGCTACGAAGTGTTGTCGCCGGTGCTACCACCGGCCACCACCTATGCTACCATCGACCACTCGGGGTCCTGCAAGCCGCCGGCCACCACGAGTGCTGGTAACCACGGTCGTCGGTGCTACAACCACACGCCACCGTGGACGCTGCAAAGCGGCGGCCGCCGCCGATGCTTCCAGCCGGACAGTCCAGCAGCATCATTGCGAGCCATAGTGGACCAAAATTTGGAGGAGACCGCCGTGAAGCACCGGTCCTCGCTTGAGGTAGGAGGCAGAGAGGCCTCGCCAGGCGTGAGATCCCTTGGCTGGGGCGTGGGCGGACGAGGCTGGCGCGGGGAGGTCGGAGCCGGAGCCGGAGCAGGAACGTCGCCGCGCGCCCGTGCCCGCTACTGCGGAGTTGGTCGGAGCCGACCAGCCTCTCCATCTCTGGTAGGAGCCTCGACGGATGGGGAACGCCGCTCGCACTGAAGGAATGGGGCGTGGCGGTGGTGGGCACCGGCGAAGATGCTCCGGTGAGCGGCCCTCCTCGGGTATTGGTACGTGAGGGTCGTCTCCGACCTCCCCCAAATCCTCCCATGGCGGTGGGATTGGGAGTGGGTAGGAGGCCGCGGCTGGACCGGGAGAGCGGATCGGAGGCGTGGCTCGGAGGCGGCGGAGAGTTTGGGGCTCGAAAGCGGCGGACAGTGTGGGGCGCGGAGGTGGGCGTGTGGCGGCGGAGAGCGCTGTGCGCGGAGGATTTCGTCCGTGGAAGGAGATGGAGATAAGGCTGGGGAAGAAGCTGTGTGGGCCCCGTGAGGACACGCGTCCAATGCTGGAGCCGGAGGCACGAAGCGTTTCCATCCTCCGAAGGAAAACCAGCATTTTCCTTTAGATATGACGGTCTTATAACCATTTGTACATGCCTTAAACTGATCAGTTACGCCCTGACGCGGTGATTTGCGCCAAAACCACGATCCTAAACTCACGGAAGGAAGAGATTGGAAAAAAACACAGCTAAGGCATGGATCGATCTGTCCGTTCTCGTTTCGATCGATCGACTGCTCCAAACCAGCACTTACCCGCCGGCGGCCATCCGGCGCACCCGGCGGCGGAGCGATGCCCGGTACTTCCGGACCATGTCATGGAGGACATCTTCGCGCGGCTGCCGGGCAAGTACGCGCAGAGGTGCCGCTGCCTCTCTCGCAGCTGGGCCGCCACGCTCGCCTCCGACGACTTCGTCGACCTCCACCTCCGCCTCGCCAACCGCCAAGGCGGCCCCAGGATTCTCCTCCTGCAGGACAGGCGCTGGTGCGACGGACGTCCGCCGGTGGTGCAGACATGGTCGCCGGACCACCATGTCAGCACGACGACCATGGATGTCCCCCGCGCACTCACGCGCGTCCGCTGTCCGTTCCCTCTCCCGGCGTTCAGGGGCACTAACACCCCGTACAGAGCCTCGTCCAACATTGCGCCACGCCTCGTCACTCAGCAGTGTCATGGACTCGTTGTCCTCGAAGCTGCCGCTGCAGGGACGCACCACGTGTTCAACCCGTCCACCGGCCAGATGGCGGCCATTCCCGAGGGGAGGCCAACGGCCCGTGGTGTCGCCGATGCCAAGGCTTCACACAGTTATGCAAGCTTGGCACTCGGCTACGACACCAGCACCAAGAAGCACAAAGTCGTGCGCATCTACTATCGCGGCTGTGGTGTGGACAAGCGCCCCTGGCTCGCCGGGTGTGAGGTCTATGTGATCAACTCCGGAACCGGGCTTTGGCGGCCAGCGGAGGGTGGTGACCAAGCGAAACCGCCAGGCTGGGTAAATGCAAATGAGACAAGTGTCTTTGCGCAAGGACATGCGCACTGGTTAGCCAAGCCTAGGCTAAACTCCTGGGGCGAAGAGATGTTTGTGGTGTCATTATTCTCCCTAGACAACGAGAAGTTTCAGATTCTCCCACTGCCCTCACCGGTGGATGGGAAAATTTCCTATGAACTTAAGGCATATTCGACAGACATTGGTGGGCATCTATGTCTTTTCTGCAGCGAAAGTTTGTACACGCCGACCTGGTACGACATCTGGGTACTGCGTGAACATGAAACAAGGACGTGGGATCTTCGGCACCGGATCAACTTGTCGCCAAAAATCATTGCGTTCATGAGGCCCGGGGGAGGGATCAGACCCCTCGCCATTGCTGACAATGGTCGCCGCATCGTGCTAATACAACCATGGTTCTTGTCGTATATACCGGACTTTAGGCTGTGCCTATACTCTCCTGTAACAGGGCAGATGGAGGATCTCACCTCACTCGCTGATGATAGCACGATCTTCAGACATGCTGCAGTGTATGAGGAAAGTGTTGCCTCCCCTGGGAAGCCTCACGAGGACATCATCTTCCCCATGTCACTGGTTCTACTACGACAAGAAACGACTCACAAAGAACTTGCAAGGCTCAAGTGTGTTTGCCGGAGTTGGCGCACCATGATCGAGAGCGATGACTTCCGTGATACAAGACGATGGTTGCTTTAACTTCTATGTGTTAAATATAATAGCGGCATGAATATTCTATACATTAATAATAGGTATAAAATGAAGACCAAATAGTCGTATACGTAAATTTACTTCGATGGTGAGAATGGCAAACAAGAGATAAAATAGCCAAGTTATCAAATTCACAAATTGGGAACCACTTTAAACAAAACTAATTCCTCAGTTTCAAGAAAAACTGCAAGCAATGGTTACTTATATATTATGGAAATAATGTTTGAGGACTTTGTTTAATTACTAGTGGAATGCCCGGCACCTTACCTTATGTGTAGTGTCACAAATATTGCACGTGTAACTCATTTGTCAACACCCGGATTTTTATGTCCAGATGCCTATTATGCCATACATCGCAATCTCAGGAATATTATTTTTACGAGACATAATAGATTGATATCACAGAACATCATTCATTACAAACCATAATTGTCTTACATCAAAGGATCACATGATCCAGTCTTCCAACAAGAGTTGATCTAATGATCAATTACAAAACAAACAACGAAAGAAACGTAGTAGCGGTCCATCTGTTCCACAGGCAACGCTTGACGTCAGGAGTACTCCTAGTTATCATAGACGTCTTGCTGTCCATTCTCTTGGTACTGGTTCTCCTCTTCATAGTCAGGCCATTTGAATAGCCAGGGACAAAGCCATGAGTAGTTTAAAGTTCTCGCAAACTAATACTAGTGTAAGCACTATCAACTATAGTAAGGGGGTTCTAAGCTCTAGGTTCATTTGCATAAAGCCAGTTTTATTTCATAAGCACTTAGTAGTAAAAGACTCTTTATTTGCCTAACTAACTCAAGTGAGAAAATTAGTGTCATTCTCACAACTCTGTTGTGATTCAAGTCAAATTCACCTTTCAAGTTCAAGTCACAAGTCACCAGTCATATGTCACATTTTGAAAAAAATTCTGATGATAGAACAGTATGGCCTTTCCAATCGTCCATAATCGTGGACACATCTATTCGAATAGTTTTACACTCTGTAGAGATGATACGTCCAAAACGTATCTACTTTCCTGAACACTTTTGCTATTGTTTTGCCTCCAATTTGTGTATTTTGGATACAACTAACACGGACTAACGCTGTTTTCAGCAGAATTGCCCTGGTGTCTTATTTTTGTGCAGAAAATCAACTTTCAGGAAAATCCCCGGAAATAATTGCAATGGGCCTATTTTCACAGAAGACTTACGGAGCCAGAAGCTGAGACGGAGGGGGGCCACGAGGTGCACACACCATATGGCGGCGCGGTGGGCCCCTAGGCCACGCCGCCCTATGGTGACGCCGCCTCGGCCAGCCCCCGGCGCTCCCCTCTGGACTACTTAAGGCCCTTGACCTAAAAACGCACGGGGGTTCGACCACTTTTTCAGAAGACATCCAGAACTCCGCCACCATCGCGAAACCCAATTTCAGGATCAGAAACTCCGTTCTGGCACCCTGCCGGGACGGGGAATTGGAGGAGATCATCGCCATCATCACCACCGACGCCTCTCCATCGACCATCCATGCTTCCCCCATCCATGTGTGAGTAATTCCCCCGCTGTAGGCTGAAGGGGATGGTAGGGATTGGATGAGATTGTTCATGTAATAGACATAAGATTGTTAGGGCATGGTGCCTAGTATCCGTTGTTGGTACTTTTATGATATTGTTGCAACTTGTTATGCTTAATGCTTGTCACTAGGGCCCGAGTGCCATGATTTCAGATCTGAACATGTTATTGATTCATGATGATATTCATTGTTTTATGATCTTACCTCGCAAGTTGTATACACATATTGTTGTCTGGAACCCGAGGCCCCAAAGTGACAGAAATTGGGACAACCGGAGGGGAAGGCTGTGATATGAGGATCACATGTGTTCACTGAGTGTTAATGCTTTGCTCCGGTCCTCTATTAAAAGGAGTACCTTAATTACCAGTAGTTTCCCTAGAGGCCCGGCTGCCACCGGCTGGTAGGACAAAAGATGTTGTGCAAGTTTCTCATTGCGAGCACGTACGACTATATACGGAACACATGCCTATGGTTGTTTAGTACTTGGATACTATTTTATTATTATCCGCAAATGCCTTGTCTTGATTATTACATGAGTTATCTTATCCATGCAACGCCCTAATACGTCTCAAACGTATCCATAATTTCTTATGTTCCATGCTAGTTTTATGACAATACTCACATGTTTTATATACACTTTACATCATTTATATGTATTTTCCGGCACTAACCTATTAACGAGATGCCGAAGCGCCGGTTCCTGTTTTGTGCTGTTTTTGGTTTCAGAAATCCTACACAGGAAATATTCTCGGAATTGGACGAAATTAACGTCCAGGGTCTTATTTTTCCACGGAGCTTCCAGAAGACCGAAGAGGATACGGAGTGGGGCCACGAGGTGGCCCCACCATAGGGCGCGCGGCCAAGGAGGGGCCCACGCCGGCCTATGGTGTGGGTCCTCGAGCGCCCCCCGACTCAGCCCTTCCGCCTATAAAGTCTCTCCGTCGCAAAAACCCTAAAGATATAAGCCACGGGACGAGAAAAGTTACGCAGCCGCCGCCATCGTGAAGCCAAGTTCGGGGGACAGAAGTCTCTGTTCCGGCACGCCGCCGGGACGGGGAATTGCCCCCGGAAGGCATCTCCATCGACACCACTGCCATCTTCATCGCCATTGCTATCTCCTATGATGAGGAGGGAGTAGTTCTCCCCCGAGGCTAAGGGCTGTACCGGTAGCTATGTGGTTCATCTCTCTCCCATGTGATCTTTATGTGATCATGAGCTTTGTATCACTATTAATCTATGTGCTACTCTAGTGATGTTATTAAAGTAGTCTATTCCTCCTTCATGATGTAATATTGACAGTGTGTGCATCATGTAGTACTTGGCGTAGGTTATGATTGTAATCTCTTGTAGATTATGGAGTTAACTATTACTATGATAGTATTGATGTGATCTATTCCCCCTTTCATAGCTATTGGTGACGGTGTGTATGCTATGTTAGTACTCGGTCTAAATTGCAACGGTCTATTATGCTCTAGAGGTTACTTAAATATGAACTCCGAATGTTGTGGAGCTTGTTAACTCCGGCTTGAGGGAGCTCTTGTAGCCCTACACAATGAATGGTGTTTGTTATCAAACAAGAGAGTGTATGTAGCACAAGTGAGGAGAAGTTATTTATTTGTTATGTGATCAATGTTGAGAGTGTCCACTAGTGAAAGTATGATCCATAGGCCTTGTTTCCAAATACCGCAAACATCGCTTGTTTCATCGTTTTACTCGCATCTTTACTTCCTGCAATATTACCACAATCTATACCACCTGTGTTTTACTATCTCTTCGCCGAACTAGTGCACCTATACATCTGACAAGTGTATTAGGTATGTTGGGGACACAAGAGACTTCTTGTATCTTAATTGCAGGGTTGCTTGAGAGGGATATCTTTGACCTCTACCTCCCTGAGTTCGATAAACCTTGGGTGATCCACTTAAGGAAAACTTGCTGCTGTTCTACAAACCTCTGCTCTTGGAGGCCCAACACTGTCTACAAGAATAGAAGCACACGTAGACATCACGCCCGTTCATCCATCCCTATGCCGACAGTATTTTAATCCTGTTGTTTACTATAATCACTACTGCTGTCTTTATTACACTGCTGCTTATATTTCATTACTGCTACTGCTACAAAACTGTTGCTACTGATAAACTCTTGCGAGCAAGTCTATTTCCAGGTGCAGCTGAATTGACAACTTCGTTAAGGCTTACAAATATTCTTTGGCTCCCCTTGTGTTGAATCAATAAATTGGGTTTTACTTCCCTCGAAGACTGTTGCGTTCCCCTATACTTGTGGGTCATCAAGACTATTTTCTGGCGCCGTTGCCGGGGAGCATAGCTTTATTTGCAAGTTCACCTGGATTGATATTGTTCGCTGCAAATCCTCCATCATGGGTAAACCTCGCGATACTAAAGTCGCCATATTACCATCCACTACAAGAAAAGGTACAACTCTGAGTACCTCTGCTGCTCTTGATTCACCATCTGTGATAAGTCAACTTGTTTCACCACCACAAACTTCACGTGTTGGTACTTCTGCTGAATCTGAAAATTCCTGTGATAATTTTGATGATGCTTCTACTGTGCTTGATGATAATGGTTCATTAGGTCCTTTTCTAGATGCTACAATCGCTAGGTCTAGACAAATTGAAAATACTGAAATTCCTAATGAAAATACTGTTACACCTGTTAATTCACCTGAGTCTGTTGAACACTCTAGTGATGATCCTGATGAAGATTATGTGGAACTTGATGATGATTTTATTGATAAATGTAATGCTACTATTGATGCAAGTAACATTAAAAAGCTTCTTGCACAACGTGCGGTTAGATATAAACTGTCTCCTGATCCTAAATTTGCCACGTCTCCTATAAACATTAAGGATAAGGATTATGATTTTTCTCTTGATTTATCTCATATATCTATTGTTGAGAAAACACCTTTTTGTGGTACTGAAAAAGAAAGTGCTGTAGAACACATGATTGAGCTTTCTACTTTGAGTAGCTTGTTTTCTGATGATACCAAGAAGCGTACTTATTTTGTTGCTAAATTTTTTTCTTTCTCATTAAAGGATGATGCTAAAACTTGGTATAATAGTTTGCCTCCTGATTCTATTGATAGTCCAAATAGTTTGCTTGATGTTTTCTTTCGAAAATATTTTCCTGCTAGTGCTCAACATATTGCTTTGCAGAAAATTTATAGTTTTGACCAGGAAGATGGAGAGAAATTGCCTGAAGCTTGGGCAAGGTTTTGCTCTCTTCTTAGAGCTCGACCTGGACATGATTTGGAGAAGCAGGACTTACTTGATATATTTTATAGTGGACTAACCATTGAGTCTAGGGCATACCTGGATAGTTGTGCTGGTTGTGTTTTCAGGAAAAGGACTCCAGACGAAGCTGAAGAATTATTGGCTAGAATAGGCCAAAATCATGATGATTGGACTACACCTTAACCAACCCCAACACCAATATTGAAGAAGAGGGGTATGATTGAATTAAATGATGAAGATATGAGGGAAGCCAAGAAATCTCTTAAAGAGAAAGGTATTAAATCTGAAGATGTGAAGAATTTACCCCCCATAGAAGATTTATGTAAGATAACTCCCCCTTCATCCGCGATTGACGTACATTCTCTTCAACGCTTTGATAAAGAAGATATTCCTTACTCAAAACCTCCTGATCAATGTTTAGATGAGTTTGATAATTATGTTGTTAAGCAAGATAGTTCTAATATGAGAGTAGAGAATCATTTAATGGAAAATTCTCAAGCTATTAGTAAATTGCATGATATTGTGGAGAGAACCTCCAATGATGTTAAGATGCTTGTTAAACATTTTCATATGGTTCGAACTCAAATTGATCAACTCACTAAAGTGCAAAATGACTTGTTAAAAAATACTCATAAAGAAAAACATGCTTATGAAGTAACAACTAGAGGTGGTGTTTCCACTCAGGATCCTCTATATCCTGAGGGGCATCCCAAAAGAGTTGAACAAGATTCTCAACGAACTAAAGAAACTAGTGCCCGTTCTAAGAAAAAGAAGAAGAAACATAAAACTGTTGTAGAATCTTCTGAACCTGTCAATGATCCTAATAGTATTTCTATTTCTGATGCTGAAACTGAAAGTGATAATGAAGATGATAAAGATGATGATAAGAATGATGTTTCTGATAAAGAAGAGATTGAAGATGAACCCGAAAAGCATGCTAAAAATAAAAAGTACACTAAAGAAGATTTTATTGCTAAGAAACATGGTAATGAAAGAGAACCTTGGGTTCAAAAGCAAATGCCTTTTCCCGTTAAGAAACTAAAATCAAAGGAGGAAGAACACTATAATAAATTTTGTGATTGGATGAAACCTTTGTTTTTGCAAATCCCTTTGACTGATGCTATTAAATTGCCTCCTTATTCAAAGTATATGAAAGATATTGTCTCTAAGAAAAGGAAAATTCCTAATGAGGAGATTTCCACTATGCTTGCTAATTACTCTTTCAATGGCAAGGTTCCAAAGAAGCTGGGAGACCCAGGTATACCAACTATCCCTTGTTCCATCAAGAATAATTATGTTAGAACTGCTCTATGTGATTTGGGAGCAGGAGTTAGTGTGATGCCTTTTTCTCTTTACAAGAGACTTTATTTAGATAAGTTGATACCAACTGATATATCCTTGCAAATGGCTGATAAATCTACTGCTGTTCCTGTTGGTATATGTGAGGTTGTTCCTGTTCAAGTTGCTAATAATTGCTTAATATTAACTGATTTTGTTGTGTTGGAAATGCCTGAAGATGATAATATGTCTATTATTCTTGGAAGACCTTTTCTTAACACTGCAGGGGCTGTTATTGATTGCAATAAATGAAAAGTTACTTTCAATGTTGATGACAAGGAGCATACCGTTTATTTTCCTAAGAAGATTGATAAAGTATATGGAGTTAATACAATTTCTAATTTGAGATCTATCAAAGTGGGAGTTATTGATTGTCCTATATATGATCCTAAAGAAGGATATCAAAATATTATGATTGGATCCATATCAATACAATATAAGGTAACATGATTGATTTGAGGTTTATTTCTTCTTATGACATGTAAAATTTATTTGGTGGCAAGACTTGATCAACCTTGTTAACAAGTACATTTTATATGCATAGAAGAGCTAAACAACATTTCTTTCTTTCTCCACACTTGTTTACTTTCTGTAGTACTACTTGTTTTGCAAGATGCTTTAGTCGTTAAGAAGTTTGAAAATCTTTTTCTGTCCTGAAATAGTTATTTTAACACCCAGAAATGTGCATTTTCGAAGTTTTAAAAAATTTACAAAAATTATATCGCTGGTCCTATTTTTCAAAATGCAACCTGGGAGTGCCTGGGGCTGACCAGTGGGGCACCCCAGGGCTGCACCCCATGTGCCGGCGCGGCCAGCAAGGGGGGCGCGCCACCCTGTGGTGAGGGCCCCACCTGGCCCTCCACTCACTCATCCACCTACCACTCCACTCTCTTTCACGGGAAAACACACCACCATTGTTCAAACCCGAGTTTCTTGCTTGTTCTTGCTCGAAATTTTCGATCTCCTTGCTCAGCCCATCTTTGCTGCTGAGATTTGGAGCATTTGCTCTCCGGTATGTGACTCCTCCGAATATCCAAATAGAATTTTTTATAGTTGAGTATATCTTGAGTAATTTTCTGCTGTAGGTGACATGTTAAGTGAGTTTGCATGCTTGATTCAAGTTGTAAAAATTAGTTTTGATGCATGTTTAGTACTCTATCAAGTTCCTATAGTAGTCTCCCTCATTTATATGTCTCAAAATCAACTTTTATAATGATTGTTGAAAAATTTCAGAAAAGGAAAATGCATAACCACACCTTTGGAGAAGTGCTTGAGAGGGACGCGACAAGAGCGGCAAGGCCTTCATGGGAAGCCACTCGAGTTAGGCGATCCTATGATGAGGATGTCATTGCACCTAGCTTTGAAGATGATGAGGACAACGGGATTCCTAATGCTTCATCCTTTCCATGCTTTGACTTTTTGCGTAATGGAGGGCTACTTGATGACTTCTTGTTTCTCATTAATAGTGTGGGCTTATCCACCTATATGGAAGATGAGAGCGATCAATTTTATAGGCTAACTAAAATCTTTGTTGAAAGCTTTAAATTCAGCAACTCATCTTTCACACCATCAGTTAAATTTAAGATTTATGACAGGCCTATTACCATGAAGTTGAAGGATTTTTTTGTTGCATTGGATATTACTTCTATAGGTACAGCGAAGAAGATCGAGAACCGCCCCAAAGCTTTGACGGAACTCTATCGAGAAGTTACCAACGATGATAGCCGCACCATTCAGCGCGGCAAGATAAGGAACATTCAACTCCCTGCCATTAGATATTTTACTTACTATCTTGCCACTAGCATTCTTGGTCGAGAGAACACTAGCAACATTTCTAGTTATCATCTTGCTTTTCTAGTTGCTGCACTTACTGGAAGTACACCTTACCATCTTGGTGCTCTTATTGCTCGTCGCCTAGCTAGTAAGGGACCTATTTATGGAGGGATTGTTGCTTCACGTATGGTTGCATATCTAGGTCTTTCTGTTGAGCCTAGTGATGAGAAATTAACTCCTATTAAGCTTGATATTGCTGCTATAAAGAGTCACCAATTTGTCACAACTGACTCTAACTTAGAAAATATTGTTTATAGAATGTTGTTTATTGACGGGGATGAGAGGGAAATCCCTTTGCCGCAGGCCGATTTGTTCAGTGTCCGCATGAGACCGTGGTCGCGTTCCAAGGAGGAAGTGGATGAGCAGTTGAGGATACTTGGCTTTCACCAGCAGCACGACTCCAAGGACGCCGAGCCCTCCGACGGGTACACTGTCACATATCCTGGTGCGTCCTCCAGCTTGTACCAAGGACAGAATCCTTCTTCATCATATTACGGAGGTGCCACTTCATGGGCTCCGTGGGGTTGATCTCCACTTAGGCCAAAAGCCTAAGCTTGGGGGGAGGTACGCCGGCATCACTCATTCATTGCATATTACAATTGCCGGTCATTTGTATATACTTGTTTCACTTCTTTTGGTTGTTTCTCTTTCGGTTATTTTTATTTCAGTAGGTTTCTTATTTTAGTTTTTGAAGGTTGTTACTACTTTAGTAACCTTTACTTTTACTTTTTATTTCATTTGTGTGCCGATGGTTGCCTCTAATATGAGGAAGATGATATTTGGGAAAGTGCTGTCTAAAAAAAACAGATTCTGGACTGATAATGAAAAAAATTCCTGTGCGTAGCCAGAACGTTATTTTGAGCTGCCAATTTTTGTGCATGTTCCCCAGGTTATTATCTAACTTTCATTAGTTGAGCACTTTTCGATTTGAACAGCAGAAGATTTTCAAAAAAAATGATTACTGAACTGCTATCAAGTTTTGGCAGATTTCTACCACTTTGCGTTTCTGTGACTCTTTTAGTTTTCACTCTCTTGTTTTTGCTTTGTTTCTTTTCTAAAACACAAAAAGACCAAAAATATTTCTGTTGTTTCTCTTCATCATTTGTTTATTTGGTTTCTTGTCCTTATTTTGCTTTATTTACTATCGTTGGTTTGCTATGAGAAAATCCAAAAAGATTTCACTTTCGTTCTTGTTTCCAATTCGAAAACACCAAAAATATTTTTGTTCTTCTTCGGTTTTGTAAAGTTTATTACGGAGTTCAGGGGTCTCCGGTGGTTGGAGCTTGGTTTTCATTTCATATTATTCAAGCTACACAAGTGAAAGGCAATAATGACGATCTACGACAACTCGACTGTGGTGAGAGGCTGGTATGAACTCTATTTGTTTTCATTTTTGTACATATACTCATTCATGTGAGCATGCTTAGTTGGTTCATGTGAGGTATGTGTCATTTAATGAAAGTCTATTAGTTCATGATCTCTCATGTTTAGCTCCAATTTATTAATATGAGTAGCATGTCATAGATATTTGCTTGCATTGTTTTATTCATAGACATGTATGACATTGTGGTATCCCCCTCTGAATAATTCATTTGGATTAACTTGGCACATGCTCACGCATGCATACGACTGAAAAACAAAAGTCAATTAAGCCTCAATGATTTACTTTGCTTAAGAGTTCTTGTATCACTTTTATACCTCCGTTAATTCTATTCTGTCGCAAGCATGATTATGACGGTTATTGCTCTCTTGATTGTCGCTTCCCAGTCTATTGCTAGCCTTCACTTGTACTGAGCGGGAATGCTGCTCGTGCTTCCAAACCCCTGAAAACCAAGTTATTCCAAATTGTCCACCATAAATACCTATGCATGGCATTTCAAACCATTCCAAGTAAATTTTCATGTGCTACCTTTAAAACCTTTAAAGTACTTCTCAATTTGTGTCAATATTTTATAGGTCATGAGGAAGTATGTGGTGTTTTATCTTTCAACCTTGTCATTTACTCCTCACAGACTTTCACCAATGGACTAGTGGCACATCCGCTCATCCAATAATTTTGCATAAAGAGCTGGCAACGGGGTGCCCAGCCCCAATTAATTAACTTTTATTAATAATTCTCTTCATATGTTTTTCCCTGATTTATCAGTAAGCAACTTAATTTGCAAATAGACACTCCTCCATGGTATGAGAATGTTGGAAGGCACCCGAGGATTCGGTTAGCCATGGCTTGTGTAAGCAAAGGTTGGGGGAGTGTCATCCATAATGAAACTAAAATACATGTGTAAACAAAAGAGAAGAGGGATGATCTACCTTGCTGGTAGAGATAACGTCCTTCATGGGAGCCGCTCTTGAAAGTCTGGTTGACAAGGTAGTTAGAGTACCCACTATCATTCGTTGACAACAACAAACACTTCTCAAAACAATTTTACTTCTGTTTTAAAAGTGAAAAGCTCTAGCACATGTTAATCCCTGCTTCCCTCTGCGAAGGGTCAATCTTTTACTTTTATGTTGAGTCACCATCCTTTCTTTGAGCACCTTCTTGAGAGCATAATTATCATTCTTAGTGTAATATGCTTGTCCCAGAATATGGTTAACTGCGGTATAACTTTGATGCTTTTATCTTTGATAATCTTTACTTCTAGTCTTTCCATGAATTTCAGAGGTGCCTGGGCATTTATGTTTTGTTGTACAAATACGGGCAAGCGAGATACCACTTTATCATATCTTTTTATGAACATTGCAATCCTGCTGATAGATATGATTCATGATGCTTATTATTAGTTTGTTGGTATCTTTTTCATGATTGACATAACTATTAGATGACTTTATTTGCATTTATCTTATTATGAATTGCCTAAGTACTCGTCCATATAATGAGAATATTTACATCATATGAGCAAATGCGTTCGTGAAAGTTCTTTTATCGCACTCAGTTGTTAACTGAATTGCTTGAGGACAAATAATAAGCTAAGCTTGGGGGGAGTTGATACGTCCAAAACGTATCTACTTTCCTGAACACTTTTGCTATTGTTTTTCCTCTAATTTGTGTATTTTGGATACAACTAACACGGACTAACGCTGTTTTCAGCAGAATTGCCCTGGTGTCTTATTTTTGTGCAGAAAATCAACTTTCAGGAAAATCCCCGGAAATAATTGCAATGGGCCTATTTTCACAGAAGACTTACGGAGCCAGAAGATGAGACGGAGGGGGGCCACGAGGTGCGCACACCATATGGCGGCGCGGTGGGCCCCTGGGCCGTGCCGCCCTATGGTGACGCCGCCTCGGCCAGCCCCCGGCGCTCCCCTCTGGACTACTTAAGGCCCTTGAACTAAAAACGCACGGGGGTTCAACCACTTTTCCAGAAGACATCCAGAACTCCGCCGCCATCGCGAAACCCAATTTCAGGATCAGAAACTCCGTTCTGGCACCCTGCCGGGACGGGGAATTGGAGGAGATCATCGCCATCATCACCACCGACGCCTCTCCATCGACCATCATGCTTCCCCCATCCATGTGTGAGTAATTCCCCCGCTGTAGGCTGAAGGGGATGGTAGGGATTGGATGAGATTGTTCATGTAATAGACATAAGATTGTTAGGGCATGGTGCTTAGTATCCGTTGTTGGTACTTTTATGATATTGTTGCAACTTGTTATGCTTAATGCTTGTCACTAGGGCCCGAGTGCCATGATTTCAGATCTGAACATGTTATTGATTCATGATGATATTCATTGTTTTATGATCTTACCTGCAAGTTGTATACACATATTGCTGTCCGGAACCCGAGGCCCCAAAGTGACAGAAATTGGGACAACCGGAGGGGAAGACTGTGATATGAGGATCACATGTGTTCACGGAGTGTTAATGCTTTGCTCCGGTACTCTATTAAAAGGAGTGCCTTAATTACCAGTAGTTTCCCTAGAGGCTCGGCTGCCACCGGCTGGTAGGACAAAAGATGTTGTGGAAGTTTCTCATTGCGAGCACGTACGACTATATACGGAACACATGCCTATGGTTGTTTAGTACTTGGATACCGTTTTATTATTATCTGCAAATGCCTTGTCTTGATTATTACATGAGTTATCTTATCCATGCAGCGCCCGTTCATCCATCCCTATGCCTACAGTATTTTAATCCTGCTGTTTACTATAATCACAATTGCTGTCTTTATTACACTGCTGCTTATATTTCATTACTGCTACTGCTACAAAACTGTTGCTACTGAGAAACTCTTGCGAGCAAGTCTGTTTCCAGGTGCAGCTGAATTGACAACTCCGCTGTTAAGGCTTACAAATATTCTTTGGCTCCCCTTGTGTCGAATTAATAAATTGGGTTTTGCTTCCCTCGAAGACTGTTGCGATCCCCTATACTTGTGGGTCATCAAGACTTTTTTCTGGCGCCGTTGCCGGGGAGCATAGCTTTATTTGCAAGTTCACCTAGATTGATATTGTTCGCTGCAAATCCTCCATCATGGGTAAACCTCGCGATACTAAAGTCGCCATATTACCATCCACTACAAGAAAAGGTACAACTACGAGTACCTCTGCTGCTCTTGATTCACCATCTGTGATAAGTCAACTTGTTTCACCACCACAGGCTTCACGTGTTGGTACTTCTGCTGAATCTGAAAATTCCTCTGATAATTTTGATGATGCTTCTACTGTGCTTGATGATAATGGTTCATTAGGTCCTTTTCTAGATGCTACAGTCGCTAGGTCTAGACAAATTGAAAATACTTAAATTCCTAATGAAAATACTGTTACACCTCGTTAATTCACCCGAGTCACGTTGAACACTCTAGTGATGATCCTGATGAAGATTATGTGGAACTTGATGATGATTTTATTGATAAATGTAATGCTACTACTGATGCAAGTAACATTAAAATGCTTCTTGCACAACGTGTTGTTAGATATAAACTGTCACAACATTTCCAATAATCCGTCAGGGTTAACTGGCCCTGATTTATCACACTCCGTGTGCGGACTACCAACCATAACTTTTCACTTACATACCCTAGTACAGGCACCTCTCCCCATGAGCTTGGCCTCCCAGCCATGTGATACGTCTCAAACGTATCTATATTTTCTTATGTTCCATGCTAGTTTTATGACAATACTCACATGTTTTATATACACTTTATATCATTTTGATGCATTTTCCGGCACTAACCTATTAACAAGATGCCGAAGCGCCAGTTCCTGTTTTCTACTGTTTTTGGTTTCAGAAATCCTACATAGGAAATATTCTCGGAATTGGACGAAACAAAAGCCCACGGTCTTATTTTGCTCGGAGCCTTCCAGAAGTCCGAAGAGGAGACGAAGAGGGACGACGAGGCGGCCACACCCTAGGGGGGCGCGGCCCCACCCCTGGCAGCGCCGCCCTATGGGGTGGGCCCCTCGAGCGTCCCCCGACTCTGCCCCTTCGCCTATATATTCTCTCCGTCGCGAAAACCCTATCACCGAGAGCCACGATACGAGAAAACATACTGAGACGCCGCCGCCAATCCCATCTCGGGGGATTCAGGAGATCGCCTCCGGCACCCTGCCGGAGAGGGGAATCATCACCGGAGGACTCTACATCATCATGCCCGCCTCCGGATTGATGCGTGAGTAGTTCATCCTTGGACTATGGGTCCATAGCAGTAGCTAGATGGTTGTCTTCTCCTCTTGTGCTATCATGTTTAGATCTTGTGAGCTGCCTATCATGATCAAGATCATCTATTTGTAATGCTACATGTTGTGTTTGTTGGGATCCGATGAATATGGAATACTATGTCAAGTTGATTATTGATCTATCATATATGTGTTGTTTATGTTCTTGCATGCTCTCCGTTGCTAGTAGAGGCTCTGGCCAAGTTGATACTTGTGACTCCAAGAGGGAGTATTTATGCTCGATAGTGGGTTCATGCCTCCATTGAATCTGGGACAGTGACAGAAAGTTCTAAGGTTGTGGATGTGCTATTGCCACTAGGGATAAAACATCGATGCTTTGTCTAAGGATATTTGTGTTGATTACATTACGCATAGTACTTAATGCAATTGTATGTTGTTTGCAACATAATACTGGAAGGGGTGCGGACGCTAACCCGAAGGTGGACTTTTTAGGCATAGATGCATGCGGGATAGCGGTCTATGTTATTTGTCGTAATGACCTAAGTAAATCTCATAGTAGTCATCATGATATGTATGTGCATTGTTATGCTCTCTCTATTTTTCAATTTCCCAACTGTAATTTTGTTCACCCAACAAGCTATTTACCTTATTGGAGAGACACCACTAGTGAACTGTGGACCCCGGTCCATTCTTTTACATCTGAAATACAATCTACTGCAATCTCTGTTCTCTGTTGTTCTTTGCAAACAAACATCATTCTCCACACCATACGTTAATCCTTTGTTTACGACAAGCCGGTGAGATTGACAACCTCATCTGTTAAGTTGGGGCAAAGTATTTTGATTGTGTTGTGCAGGTTCCACGTTGGCGCCGGAATCCCGGTGTTGCGCCGCACTACACTCCTCCACCAACAACCTTCACGTGGCCTTCATCTCCTACTCGGTTCGATAACCTTGGTTTCTTGCGAGGGAAAACTTGTTTGTTGTACGCATCACACCTTCCTCTTGGGGTTCCCAACGGACGTGTGATTTACCGTCACAAGCGACTCTTTTTACAGCGCCGTTGCCGGGGAGATCAAGACACGCTGCAAGGGGAGTCTCTCACTTCCAATCTCTTTACTTTGTTTATTGTCTTTCTTTACTTTATTTTATTTTCTGTTTTGTTTGCTTTCTTTATCAAAAACACAAAAAATTTAGTTACTTGTTTTACTTTATTTAATTCGGTTTTGCTTTGTTTATTTTTACTATTGCTAAAATGAGTAATCCTGAAGTTGAAGTTCGTTCTTTTAAGCAACAAGGGGAGAAAGTTTTAAAGATGCTTGGTATAGAATTAGTGATGCTCATCATAGGTGCACTAAGAAACACTCCACTATTATCCTCATTAGGAACTTTTATGTTGGTATATCTAGCTGGAATAGGTATGTTCTTGATACTCTTTCAGGGGTAATTTCCTAGGTACTCTTGCTTTAGAAGCTAGTTGCATCATTGAGAGTCTAGTTGGAATACCACCTGTTAATGAAGCTAAAATTGAAATCTCTCTTGAGGATGTCATGAAAAAGTTGCAAGCCATAGAGAAAAATCTTCCAAGTGTTGAGACTAAATTGGGAATATTACTTGATAATACTGATAAACTTGATAAATCCCTAGGAGGAATTAATGAAAGAACTGCTATCTTAGAAACTTGTGCTATCCATGATAATCAAACCCATAGGATTGGTAAACTTGAAGAAGCTATGGGAACCTTGGGTTCAACTTTTTCTTCTCTTAAGTTTAAGGAGAAAGCTTATGTGGGTAAGGAGCAAAAATTCATGTATGTCTCTATGAGAGTGTGTACTGGCAGCGGCGAGGGTAGGGGGTTGGAGGGCTCACCGGCGGCCGGCGATCGTCGGCGAGGGGATGTGGCGACGTTGTCGACGGTGGCGGAGCTTCTGGTACTGGTGGCGTCTCCTGAGGTGGCTCCAATCGACGGCGCCCGTGCTGCGGTACTGGCGGTGCTCCGGCGAGCAATTGGAGCGGCTCCGGCGACAATGTGGAGAGGGAGGTGGTCGAGGAGGCTCAGAGAGGAGAGGGGAGGCGAGTGGTGTGAGGAATGGAGGCTGGGGCGTCCTTCTTTTATAGGATTGCGAGGTGGCCGAGGGGGTGCGTGCAGGTGGATGGTGGCGACGACGCTACAGGCTGCAAAGGGGCAAGGCGAGATGCGAGGATGATGTAGCATGGCCTGGCGATCATAACGCGCGTCATGGCGCAGCAGGAGGGGGCGTGCAGGAGGGGGACGGGGGCGTGCGGAAGTCCACGACGAGGACGACGGCGATAGGGCTCCCCCGTCCAGTTGAGCGTGTCTGGAAGATAACTGACGTTGTGGAGAGTGCACGTGCGAAAGGTGGGAGCGAGGGAAGGACGACAGCGACGAGGCGAGGTGGTGCTCTGTCATGTCCAGGGCGTGGTTCATGCGCGCTCTGGCACGACTGGGCGTGTCTGGGCGCGTCTGGGCGCGTCTGGGCGCGTCGCGTTCTGGTCAGTGCATGCGTCTCCTCGGGCAAGGGCAGGTACATGCGTGCGCAGTGGAGTGAGGTGAGCTTGTTTGGCAAGGTGAGAGGGGCCAGAGAGGGATGGAGGTGATGAGTGGCATGGTGATGCCATGCATGATGGCTCGGCATGGTGAGGTTTTGTCAAACTTATCCAAGTACTAGAGGTACCAATGCATGGCATTGTCCAAGAGGTCCTAGGAGAAGTCAATGATGACAAGAGTGGGGATGGTTTAGTCTAAAATCTGCTGAGTATTAGAGTGTATGCCAATTCCAAATTTTTGAACACAAGGTGTTTGAGGAAATGTCCGCAAGAAAATTATTTTTGAATTTTGCCAAATCCTTTTATGGGTGTGATTCAAATAATATTGGGCACTTAATGGTGGTGTTGGTTTGAAAAATTGAGTTGATTTGTAAAAATGCAAAATGTGTATGATCTAGAATCTATTTCAATGTTGCAACTTTGCATGCTTAGATTAAGGAATTGAAAAGGATATAGTCAAGGTGGTCAACACAAAAAGTGTTCACCTTGATGTGCTCATGGATGAGGAGAAAAGATTTGGGAGGGTTTAGTTTCAATATTTCTTAATACAGGGGCTCAAAGTGGGTAAGATGTTATAATTGGCAGATTTGACCATTATCACATGTCACTTGGTTTTTAATTTTCTTTTGATTTGTTATGCATTTCTTTGATTTAAAAGTGATTCTTATGTGTTTAGTAAGGTTTCTAAACCATTGAAACAAAGTAAGATGGCCTAGGTTAAAGTTTTGTAAAATTGGCCATAGTCTCACATGTGAATTCCATTTTTTTTATTTCCTTAACTTTTCTTTGACCAAAATTCTTTGTGTTGGGTTCATTGAGTGTGAAGTTGAGTTTAGTAATGGTTTCAAACCATTTAGCTAAAGTATAATGGCATAGGTGAAGATTTATAATTATGGCTATATGCTCACATATGCTTTTTCTTTTATTTTGTTTTGTTTTTATTTTGTTTCTTTTTGACTTCAAAGAGCAAGGTTTAGGGTTTAAGATCCTTTCCAAACACTTCAACAAAGAATCATGGCAAAGATCATCACATACATGTATGAGCACTATGCACCTAACTTAATTTAATTAAAGTTTTTGTTGGTTCCAAATTTTGGAAAAAGGAAATTCATTTTCTTCTTTGTTAAAAATTTGGGATGTTACATAATTCAAGTAAATATTTAAGTACATAAAAACATAATATTAAAACCTCTTAAGGTTTACTTCACAGACAAGTGTAATGAGTATAAAATGCAAGGACCGACATATTATCCCAGATTTTTTTAATCCATGGTCCATTGATGCGTGTAAGGTATCCTCAACTTCATTAGACAAGTACTTTAATATGTGTATCAAAACCTTCTTCTCAACTGGTAGCCATCATGCACAAGCAATGTATGTTAACATGAAGTTTTCTTCACATAAAAATGTAAGAATGTAAACATAGAGTACTCACATTGCAAACTGGATGAACAAATATTTTACCATCCCATGAGTGCATAAAACTAAATACTAAGTTTCTGGACAACTTTATGCAAATGAATGAAACATATCATCATCTTGGTCATTAGGATGAGAATAAATAAATTTCTTGCAATGATAACGAGAGAAAATCACCTATCGGATATTGTTGGTATTGTAATATTATGGGAGTATTTAGGTGGCCAGAAATAAATATTGGAATACCAGCTAGGTTGTGCCATTTCAAGAGCATCATTTAGATAGAACGATCACCTTTGTATTTTTAATTGGTACCTCTTGTCTGATAGAGATTTAGAAAACAGGTCTAAATTAATAGATACATGATGTTCATGTTTGTCGATGGTGAGCAAGATGAAGTTGCCAAGGAATGTGTGTGTCAAATAAATCTGCAAGTGGTGACCACCAGAACACATAAATCATGTTGAGAATGAACAAGGGACCTAACTTACCATGTGCACGATGAGATTTTATTGTCTATCCCAGGCTAGCTATGAAAAAGTTTTGCCAACTCCTTAATATCTAGCTTGACGCGCCAACGTGGATGTCTTTTACCATAGAGTATCGTCTACTGAGATAAAAGAAAGTAAAGTTTAGAGCCATAATAGTGATAATTAGTATGTGATAATAATAACTTACACAAGAACTTAAGTCCATGTTACGTACATGAGGCTCTATCAAGAATTATATCTCGTCACATGCCACTATACACACAACCATGTTGAAATACTCCTTATCCATAGGTCTAGCCTTAATTTGTTGTGTCTGGTAATGACTTTGTTGAAGGCATTGTTTTGAGAGCGCGGACTATCTTCAGGGTGAAAACCTAAGATCTTTGATCGGGCAACGACGGCGATGTTGCACCGTTCCCTTCTTGGAGGCGTTGCTTTTGAAGAGTCTGAAGTTCGGGTGTTGTCATGGTGGTGGTTGTATTGTTGTTGCTAGGGCTGAAATATTGTGGTGGGACTCTTTTTTCTTAGTTTCTTTTCTCTTTTTTGGCAGTGTGCATCTATATTTCCATTAGGGCGGTACGTTGTTGCAGGGATGGGTGTAATTGGTATTTTCTGATATTAATATATTCCCTTTATCGAAAAAAGAGTTCAACTGGATATCAGGTTTACATAATATAGAACAATTATTGCATATGGAGAGATCTGTTTTGACACGCTTGCAAGCCACGACCTCTTTCTTCCCTAATTGGAGTACATACATAGATCTGTTTTGACACGCTTGCAAGCCACAACCCCTTTCTTCCCTAATGGGAGTACATACAGAGATCTGTTTTGACCCAACTGTCAAGTTCTATGTTCTCAATGTGCTATTCCAGTACCAAGTGTGGTACTGATTTCTACTCTATGCAAGCCCAAAATTTCTCCAAACCAAGTGGAGGAAATCAATGAAGGCACTGATCAATCAAACGAGCTACTCGATTCACTTTCTTTTTGAGCTTGCACGTCTTAGGGCCATGTATAATGCGGTGACGTCAGCCTTCCCTTATGGTTGTCACGTCAAAATTTTGCTGAGTTGGAGGAGAGAGAAAGAAGAAAGAGAAGGTTGTCTTCCCTTAGCTAAGGGATGATCTCTTATGAAATAAGAGAAGACTATTTTCTCCATTGTACTACTTGTCTTCCCTTAGCCACACAATTTCCTACTAAAAATAACAAATTCTCATTTATTGCAAGAGATGACAATAAAAGATGATGCATTGTGCGCCTTATATTTATCGTCTTCTCTAGATGACATGGACTACTAAGAGAAAGCGTGCATTCCCTACCATTGTACATGCCCTTACTGAACCAACTTCTTTATCTCTTTCAACTCTTTGATTAGACATCTTTTTTTCTTTAGGCATGCAGAACAAAGAAAACCCTCATCTTGAACATTAGGTTGGAGATTAGAATTACATGAATCACCAAAAATTCTTGTAGATGAACTCATTTTGTGCTCTTCATGCATGCTTAGCAACTCAGTCCAATGCATTGTCCACCAGCCAGCTACATTTTGGATCGCTCGCGGCATTATATGCAAAATCATGAAATTTGTGAGAAAGAAACTTGTAGCTCAGCATGGAATCCAATTTTGGATTTTCAATTATATTCCTTCCTTTGGTGTTAGCGTGCGGTGAGCATACCTCCACCGTGACGTCATTGTTTTTCACTCCACATTGTGCAACCACAGCCAGCACAACGTGCTCTTGCCACAAGTGGTCAATGGCCTTTCGGTGCATGCCTACACCACTTCTCATGTAGATTCAACATGGTGCGTACCCATGTCAGCACCTAAGGTCATACTCCGTGTGGAGGTCAGGCTCGCTGGTACGGAGCATCTCCTCCGGGAACTCCTCTCGGACCAGCCATGATAAACAGCGACGAGGGTTGGCAAAAGGGTTTCGGCTGGAATTTGGGATTTTTTGCGTGCGAGGGGGGGGGGGGGTTTGGTGGCTAAATTAGTCATCTCCAATGACTAAGAGTTTTGAAAATATGACTGTTCTCGCCGCCTCACCGGCGGAGGCCGGGATCCCGCCGGACCTGGCTGCTGGGCGGGATTGAGGAAGCCTCTATGGTAGGGGGCGAGAGTTTTTTTCGACGTCCTCGTGGAGGATGCGGCCACGGACAGTTCTTCCGACGAGTCGTGCGATTCCGACGTCCCGTTCAACGTGGCCATGGACGTGGTTGGGTCGCCGAGGGCGCCGGAGTGGTCGACGTTGGTGCGGCGAGGGAACAGGTCGGACGAGGAGATGGCTGTCGACTTTTTGTCGGAGATGGGCTACCCCACTCCGGCGTCTAGGGTCTGGGAGTCTTCCTCATGGGCGGCGAGCGTAGGTATGTCGCCTACTCGGTCTTGCAGGGCTAGTGAGGTTCCTGGTGGAGGGTCGGCGGCGGCTTCCGAGGAGCCAGGCGTGGCGCCGGCAGCTGGCGGACGCCAACAAGCTGTGAGTTCGGCCCATGGCCTTAAGCTGGAGCGGAAGGTGCGTGCGGGGACATGGCGTGGCCTTGTCCCACCGCGTCGTATCTCGCCGCCAGCCGTCCTTGGCCAGTTCATCGCGGCGGCGGACGTGGGCAGGGCCCCGAAGGTGGACGCCGTTTCAGCCGCTTCCGACGGCGCGTCGTCTGGGGGACGGTTTCCATCGCCCGTGCATGGTGGTGGGACCGGGCGTATGTTTTCATGGGCTGGGCTGGGCCACCTGCTCCGGTACCTTTGGGTTGACTCGAGCCTCCGGTCAACACTTCACGATCGTCCTCAGCCGCCGCCTCCTTCATCCACGACTCCATCGCCCTCGTCCCCCACGCCGACGCCGCCGTCCCTGGGATCGCCGTCGCTCTTGCCGGCTGTTCCGCTGTCGGCTTCATCGTCGATGCCTAGAGCCCCTTCAGCTACGACAAGTCTTTCTCCTCCCCCGCCCGCGACGCTGTCTAGGTCTTCCCCGTCTACTTCGTCGCCTGCTACATCGTCGTATTCGCCGGCGCCCGCTTCCTCCTCGTCAAGGTCTTTGTCGCGGGTGCCGAGGTCTTCGCCGTTCTCGCCTTGGCCGTTTTCTGGTTCATCCGCGCCCTCAAGTTCTGCGACTCCCACCTCGACACAGCTGCCGTGGTCGTCGCCATCTCAAGGTCTTCGGTATCAGGCGGCACCTGCCACTCTCCATCGGGGGTGGGCGCCGCTACGGCCGCCTTCGTTCGCTGAAGTTGTTGCCCGTCCGCCGGCCGGTATGGCGGGACAACAGCAGCCTGGAGGCATTCCCCCGCCACGGGGGTCTCACCCCGGTTCTGCCGGCCATGGAGGGGTGCCCGGATGCCAGTTCCTGGAGGGATCCCGCCCGCGTGCCCCCCTTCGCTGGTCACGTGGCTCAAGGCGCTCCGAGGGCTGCTGCTGCCCCTTTCCGCCCGGCTGCTGGGGTCGCTCCGTCTCACCCTGTGGCTACGCCGGTAGCTGGGTCGGTTCTTCCGTCGCGCCCGTATTTCCCGCAGCCTACAGGGCTCATCCAAGGGGGTGCGATCATGACGCAGGGACAGCCGATGCCCCAGCCTCCGGTCATGCCTTCAGCACAGCCTCAGATTGCCGCCAGGAAACATAAGAGTAAGAAGAAGAAGACGGTGCTGCCTGCAATGGCACAGGGAGGGCCAGTGCTCACCGCTGGAGCTCAGCCTCTTGGCCAGCCCTCCTTGCAGCCGCAGGGTTATGTTTCTCAGGGGTCGATGGCTCCGGTGCAAGGTCATCATCACATGTATCAGTTCCCATATATCCCGTCTGGGTTTGAGCAGCACGGACAGTTTCCACCACAGTTTCAGCAGGTTCCGGTTCAGCCTCAGCTAGGACAGGGTGTGTATGGACCGCCGCACCAGCAGACAGGGCCTCAGGTTCCTTTGGTTCAGCATCCATAGTCTATGGCACCCCAGGCGGGTGCGGTTGTTCAGGCGGCGGAGGTGGCCAAAGCAGCTGGTAAGTCCAAGAAGAATGTTAGGTGTTGGAAATGTGCGGAGAATACTCATGCTGTGAAGGACTGCAAGGTTGATCACTACTGTTACATTTGTGATAAGAAGACACATCCCACAGCTCGCTGCCTTGTGCTTAAGTTACAGCGACCGTCTGTTTTTGTTTCTGGGTCTAGCCTTCTGGAGACATATTTTACTGCTTTTCCGGACTCTGTGGTTAATGATGATCTTGCCCCGACTCAGTCGCCTATTGCTCTTGTGGTGGTCAGTGGTGATTTGGTTCCTGCAGATGTGATTGCTAAGCAGGTGGCTCATCGATGTTCTGACCATCCTAATTGGAAGTGGGAGGCGGTTCCTCATAGCGATATGCAGTTCTTGGTTTCAGTTCCCTCTTTTGATGACCTTGACAGACTTGATGGTATTCAGGTGGGAGTGCCTTCTTTCAGCTCGACTATCTCCATATCCGCTTGGCAGTCACCAGAGGTTCCTCACAAGGCTGAACTCGAGAAGGTGTGGTTGCACGTGGATGGAGTGCCTCATACGCTGCGACACTTCCTGGGTTTGTGGGCTGTTGGTTCTCTTGTTGGCAAGACTGTTGATGTGGATCTTGTTAGCCTGAGACGCAGGGCAGTGGTGCGTATTCAGGTAGCCATGCTTCAGGCTGGGGTTCTTGGGGATCCTTCTTATGAGTCTCGCCTGATAGCTAAAGTTGATGATGTGGTTAAGTTTAAGGCCTTTGAGTTTCGCTTCCGCAGGGAGCCTGCAGATTATATTCCAGAGCCGGATTTTGTTCCTTTGGTTTGGGTTAAGAAGGATGATTCCGACGAGGGAGGTGACGGTGCTCCAGATGGTGGGGATGACGCCATGGACACTTCGAAGGTGAGAGTGGAGCCTCCAGCTTTTGGGGCTTCACAGGTTCAGCAGGGAGGATCTAGTTCTTCAGCGCCTCGGGTTACTCATGCTATGGCCCATGCGTTTGCTGTCACGCCTTTTAATCGTAATCCGCAGACGCCGCATGCTCTTGAGGCGGTGAACAGGTTGAGGGCAGTTAGCCCTACTTTGGAGGCTTCGCCTTCTGCAGCGGCTACTCCTCGTGTGTCGGCGGATGATTTGGGTTTGGCTCTTGATGCTGCATGTTCTGGTTCTGCTTTATCTTCTGGTCACCACTCGGACAGGCCAGCCAGACGTCGGGTTTGTACTCTCGCCTGTACTACTCCTGCGATGGCGAGGCGGGCTGCGGCTGCCATGGCTACTTGCGAGGGAGCGCTTGACGCACAGGGTCTCAGGCAGCCTGCTGTTCGGTCGGATGCGGGCGAGGTGATGTCACGTGGGGGGTCTTCTTCGCCCTTACTCCCTCGGGCATCTTCACCTGCACCATGCCGAGGGGAGGCCGAGGTGCCAGCTACTCCTCCTTCCGCCGGTCGTGGGGTCTCTTCACCGACACCGCCCCCACAGCCGGCGTCTGCACCGTTGGGCCCGACGGGGCTGGTTCAGCCGAAAAGTACTCGACGGATATGAAACTAGGGTTGTGTTGACAGTAAATTCGATCCTTTCTTTGTCCCTCGACTCCCCCTTATATAGGAGGTGGAGCAAAGGGTTTCGTAATACACAAGTTTACGCAGTCCGGAGGGTTTCCGACCCGTCCCGCAAGATTACAAGTATTGTTTCCTAATACAACTCTAGCTTTCCTTAATAATAATTTGGGCTTCCGATTCTTCTTATCCTTCGGGTCGTGGGCCTTCAGTAAACCCCGGGTACCATCTTCGGCAGACCCATTAGGGATGCCTATGTCAGTAGTCCCCGAGATTTTGCTTGAATCGCAGAGTCAGGGAAAATCTCCAACTTTAATCATTCAATACATCTGCCGAATTCATCACATATCTTTAGATACACAATTCTATATTGTACAGGGATAATGGTAGTTGGGGCTAGTTCATCTGACGGATCAGGTACTAGTTAACTGCTCTAGTGGCAATCCGCAAAAACCTACTTCAAGATCACGTCCCCGGACATGATCTCGGGATACCGGTGTAAACTTCGACAGGCACCGCTTAAGGTCTTACCATTCTCGTCGAGTCCCGGCCATATTTTATCGGGTACCTAACGCGTCCATTAGGATTTTTCTTCGTATCCGTCGATACGGAAAAAAGTAGCAAACCGACGTCGAGACGGCGCTACGCCGCGCGTAACGGATCCGGGGTCTTACCTTCGCAATGTTTTGCGGCATTCAGAGATTATTCGCTACTTTGGCGCTCTGAGAATATATTGTCGAGTGCTTTTTCGGCTGTTGGAATAGCACATTTTATCGAGTCAATGTATAACTTATTTTGCCTTCCCGATGGGAGTATATGTAGAGTTATTTGCATAACTCGAAATATGCTCACTTCTTCTTTTTTCTTCTTTCTTTCTCTTTTTTTTTTTATAATTTCATCGGGCACGCGAACAGCGTTCCCGATGGGAGTAGCCCCCGAGGCTACAGCCAAGGACTTGTGCTTGGTTGTAGGCTCAACACTTTATTGCCTCATGTCAATATATTTTCATTCTTTCTCGAACTTTTTGTATTTATCGGGTGCGCGACCAGCGCTCCCGATGGGAGTAGCCCCCGAGGCTATGAGCAAATGCTTGCATTTGGTCATAGGCTCTCGACATTTCTATTTTGTCATACTCGAATTTTTTCTTTTTTCCAAAGTAGCCCCCGAGCATTTGGGCAAAAACTTGTATTTGATCAAAGGCTCTCGAAATAATCAAAAATCTTCTGCTGCCGCCATTCTTACGAACCTTCGTATCCGAGATTTTCTATTGCCAAGGTGACATCATTGCTGACGATAGCCACGATCATCGTATCGGGAAAACGCGAGAACTTCTCTCCCTCTGTCTTGTGGGCCCAAATTTCGTACCATGTTGACACGTCGTGCAAGTGGGGGACACACGTCCTCCGCTTTTCCTAGCGCACGTACTGTAGCTCCTGTGCTTTCTCGTCTGTATGAAATTACTTTTTACCCCTTGTCCACGTGTACACCATCTGTCCCGCAATCTCTCAATCCAACGGCGCGTCGATTCACCGCACCTCTATATAAAGGTATCGTCTTCCTCCTCTAGTCCTTTCGCTCGCGCCGCACCTCTGCTTCTCCTCTGCAAAATCCTCCATTGCTCCCATTGCTTCAAGCGCTCAACCACACTCACACCCTTCGCCGCCAAGCTCATTGATGCCGCCTCGCATCCGTTTGACTAGGCACAGCACTCCTGAGTCGAAGATGGCGACAGCGGATCTGGGAAACGCCGAGTGGGAGAGATCCAAGATCTCTGCCCAAGTCATCAACCTGCTGAAGAAGATGGGGTTCAGCAAGAAGGAGAACTCGCTCCGCTTCCCCAAGGAGGAGAGCTATCCAAGGCCTCCAATCGAGTATCGGGTCAGTTTCGTTGACCACCTCATCTGAGGTCTTTCTCCCCTAATCCACGAGTTTCTTCGGGGTCTTTTGTTTGTCTATGGGCTTCAACTGCATCAGTTGACGCCCAATTCCATCCTCCACGTGTCGATTTTTATCACACTGTGTGAGTGCTTCCTCGGGGTCCAACCTAATTGGGCTCTGTGGAAGCGTATCTTCTGCCTCCGCCGTAATGGCTCCCACAACGTCGCCTACAACATTGGCGGCGTTGTTACCTGTGTTCGTTCTAACGTCGAATATCGACGTCAAATTCCCCGACTCCGTCCAAGGTTGGCGGAAGAAGTGGTTGTATATCCATGAAGAAAGCTCCAATCCAGTGGAGGACAACATCGCCCCTTTTGACGGAGAAGCCAAAATCCTTCGCCGCCGTTCCTGGGATGCTGAAGCTACCGAAGCTGAGAAGTTGGCGACAGAAGCGCTGATGACTCGCATCCACGAGCTACAGAACACCCGCGGCAAGGAACTTTCGGGTATTGAGATTACTGCCTATTTCCTTAGGATTAGAGTGCAGCCTCTCCAGGCTCGCAAAAATCCCCTCTGGAAGTATGCTGGTGAAGAAGATGTCGACAGGCTCTCAAAAGACCTTCCTTTGAAGGATTTTGAAAAGCTTATCCGCAAAATCTCATCGCTCAACAAGAAGGATCCAATTCCATCCTCTTGCCGCATTGCGCCATATAGTGGCGCCAATCCCCTTCCCGAGGTAATTTTTTCTTTTAGTTGCTATATTGTCTCCTCGAGTTTTATTATTTGTCGACTACTGTCTTGCTAGCTTTTTTGCATAACTTCCCTTTTTTTTATTGACACTCTTTCTTTTTCTCAGAACCATCCCGTTCTCACTTCTCTTCCTCCTCTTCCTGAGGGTGGAGAAGTTAAAGATCGTACCGTTGTCGATGATGACAACCAAAATACCTCGCGCCCTGAAAGTGAAGTCGCGGGTTCTCATAAATCTGCGGCTTCTTCTGAAAAAGTGGTCGAGTCTAAGGCCACTGCCTCGACACACTCCCTTCCTCCTGCTGTTTCTCCAAGGAACAAAAGGAAAAGGGGTGAAGTCAAAGATTCTGGCACCTCCAAGGCCGAAGAAGCTGGTCCTTCAGATAGGAAGGCGGCTTTCAATCCTTACGAGGATGCCCTTGTCAGCTCGTAAGTTCCCTATTACTTTTTGTTACTTTGCTCTCGATGTTTTTGTCTATCTTGATTCTTATATTGTCGCCACTTTGTTGCAGTGGTGACGAAGAATAAGAACAACCTATTGACGCGGCTGCTCGAACGAGTACGTCGCGTACGTTAGTTGTATCTGAAGCTCAACCTGATGGAGATGAAACTTCGCCTCCTCAGCAAAACATTGAGCGTTCAACTCCACATGCAAGCCCCCGTGCCCCTTCACCAAAGAAGGCAAGGGTCGAGTCATCCAAGGAACCTATCCTGTTCCCTGGTAGCTCTTCGACACCTTCATTGGATGATGTAAGTTTTTCACTCCCTTCTCTTTTGGTTTATGTTTCGAGCCTTTCAGTACTTTCATCTCTTCTTTGTTTCTTACGATATGTTGTCGAATTTAGACTGGCTATATTGACTTCTCTTTATCTTTTGTTCCTCTCTTCAGCCTTTAATGAAGGAATTTATCCGCCTCGGTACCCAATTCGTCGGGTATCGTGATCATACCAAGAAGCTGGAAGGTACTATTTTTACCCGCCTCCATTGTTGCATGTACTCCATTATTTTTGTCATGATATTTGATTGTCATTTATTTTGCGAGGAGATCTTGCGGAGTCCAATAAGCGTGCTGACGCTCTTGCTACCAAGTTAAAGCAGAGCGAACATGCTCGCAAGAAAGCTGAAGCAGATGTTGCCGCCGTCGAAGATCTTCAGAAAAGACTTCACGACGCGGAAACTTCGTTGAGCGAACATATAACTCAGCAGTCTGCTCACGAGACAGAAATTGTTGCTCGCATAGAATCGCAATGTCGACGTTTTGTTAGTAAGTGCTCAAATCCTTGTGCATTTCCTCGGGTTACTTCACATTTTCCGAGCATCCTTTATTTACGAGCTACCCTTTGCTTGTTTTCAGGGAGAACTCATCAAGAATACGTAATGGACGGTCCTGAAGGCGACGAGCTTCTCGACGCGCTGACTCTTCTTGAAATCCATGGGGATGAAGCACGCGAAGGACTTGCTGACGCTGAGGCAGGTCTGTCGAAGCTTTTCCCCTACTTCTTCCCGAAGAAAGAGGAGCCCAACACTTTTGTTGCTCTTGCCAAAGGCTTCAACGTGCCGGAGGATCTTGGGCTCAAACTTCGCCAAGAGGGCCTGAAGATTGGCGTTGAAGGCGCCATCGCGCTGATTGCTGATAGCCAGCAAAACATCGATTGGACCAAGGTTGGCGACATAAGGGAGATGGAAACGAAGAAATGGCAATCTCTAATTAGAGCTGCCAAGCCTCCCTCAAAACCAATCCTTTCCTTCCTTGGTGTTAAACCTACTCCTGCTCCAAGCACATCCAAGCCGGAGGTCAAGTAGACCACCCTTTCTTTCTTTTCTTTTTTCTTTTGATGCTGTCGCCAAAGTATCTTTGGCAACGCCTACCCCACTAGTTTGTTAGGGCTTTCTCCATTGTAATGTCTCGTAAATATTCTGAAAATTAATGGAATTCTACCTTGCTTGATGATTGATGTCGAGCCTTTTCTTTCAGTTGACGTTTGATAACTATACTCCAACTCTTGCTCCTTCCGATGTTTTGCCTACTTCTTCTCGCTCGAAAAAAGCGCTTGTTAATACTGAACTTGGTGAAGATTCCTCGAGTAAGAATTCGGCAGAAGACTTGGAAGAACTTCGCCAGCAACTCCAGTCTATGAAGAAACAATCACTTATGATAATGGAACAGTCTCGAAAATCATCCGAGAGGGAAAAAATTGCGCTTCAACAGGCTCAAGATGCCATAGCTACCAAGGAAGCCGCCGGCTGCAAAATCGACCACTCGAGAAAATTTTATGCTTGATTTGATGAATGAAGCCAGTGCGGATATGTCAGGTATGCTTTTGCAAACCAAAACTCCTTCTGTTTTCCCGTTGTTTCTTTTTTGAAATTTTTGTGCTGTCGCCAAATAGGTTCCTTTCTCGACGCTGCTGCTGAAGACAAAAGGGTAAACACAAGGACAAATCTCCTCGTTAACCTTTCTCTTGACCATGGTTCTATTTTCTGGGCCACTCCAGAACGTACCCGACAGATTGTCAGGTTTCAAGACCGCGCCTGTCAGGTTCGCGAGTTCCTTGATTTCTGCACCAGGACCTTGTCCCTGGTTTACAAGACAATGTTTCCTCGGAACGAGACACCCGACACTCTTCTTGGTCTGATGGAAAAATTTCGGGATGCTCCTCGTATCCATAACTTTGTGCGAGCTCAACTGCCCGCTGGAGCAAGATTCGCCATGATTATGATACAGATCTGCTACCGAAAATTAGACTTGACGATGATTGTCTCCAAGTGCCTGACCAAGCAGTCGAAACGAAAAAGGAACATCGACAAAATCAATGATATTGTAACTCATGTAGCCGAAGAAATGATGGACGAACTTCTTCGGATGGACTCTGAATTCTTTATCAAAGGGAGCTATGCTGAACATACGACAACTGCTGCAAATAACAAAGGCCTATCCATAGATAATATATTAGGCGTTAACTGAGTTGTACTATATTGCGAGAAGTCATGTCTGTATTTTTATTGAATTCTTCATGATAATGAAGTTGTATATATTGTGAAGTATAATATATATTGCGAAGCCCCCGAGCCTTTGGCCGGAGCTTATATTATTTTTTGCGTCTCGATGAATTTACTATTTTGCGAGAGTATATATATATTTTGCTGTCGTGGGTTGTGAGCCCCCGAGCCTGTCGACGAAAAAAGATGTATATCTTCACTATCTTTACTATATTGCAGCACCGCGAGCCCGCCTCATTAAAAACCTTTTCCGGCCCCACTCGGTGCCCCGAAAAAGGAAAAGAGTACATTGTAGCTTTACAAGGAGGACTATATTTCGACTCTAGGCGTAAAAACGCCTGAGGTGTGCCACGTTCCAAGGATTTGGCTCGACATCTCCTGACTTCTTGTCCTTTAACCTGTATGCGCCTCCCTCGATTACTTCTATGACGATGTAAGGTCCAAGCCATGGTGACTCGAGCTTTTCATGTCTTTGTTGATTGAGCCGCAGAACTAAGTCTCCCACCTGAAAGGACCTTGGTCGCAAACGTCGACTGTGGTAGTTTTTCAGATCTTGCTGGTACTTAGCGACTCGTGATAACACTTCGTCTCGAGCTTCGTCGAGTGCATCGACATCGTCTTCCAATGCTTTCCTGGAAGCTTCTTCATTGTATTCCGTGACTCTTGGAGAATCGTGCTCTATTTCTATCGGCAGTACTGCCTCTGCTCCATGGACCAGAAAAAACGGAGTCTCCTGTGTCGCTGTATTTGGTGTTGTTCGGATGCTCCATAACACACTCGGCAGCTCCTCTGGCCAAGTATGTCGAGCTTTTTCCAGTGGTCCTAACAAGCGTTTCTTGATACCATTGCAGATTATACCATTGGCTTTCTCGACTTGGCCGTTTGTTTGCGGATGCGCAACTGATGCTGACACGGTATCAACTTGTCAATGCCTACGGATTGTAGACTAGGGTTTAGTTGGACGTAGAGGGCAAGTAGATCTCGAAGGTTTGAGCCGAAAAGTACTCGACGAATATGAAACTAGGGTTGTGTTGACAGTAAATTCGATCCTTTCTTTGTCCCTCGGCTCCCCCTTATATAGGAGGTGGAGCCAAGGGTTTCGTAATACACAAGTTTACAGAGTCCGGGAGGGTTTCTAACCCGTCCCGCAAGATTACAAGTATCGTTTCCTAATACAACTCGATCTAGTTTTCCTTAATAACATCTTGGGCTTCCGAATCTTCTTATTCTTCGGGTTGTGGGCCTTTAGTAAACCCCGGGTACCATCTTCGGCAGGCCCATTGGGGATGCCTATGTCAGTAGCCCCCTAGATTTTACTTGAATCGCAGAGTCATGGAAAATCTCCAACTTTAATCATTTAATATTTCTACTGATTTCATCACATATCTTTAGATACGCAATTCTATATTGTACAGGGATTATGGTAATTGGGGCTAGTTCATCTGACGGATCAGGTACTAGTTAACTGCTCTAGTGGCAATCCGCAAAAACCTACTTCAAGATCACGTCCCTGGACATGATCTCGGGATACTGGTGTAAACTTCGACAGGCGCCGCTTAAGGTCTTACCATTCTGTCGAGTCCCAGTCATATTTTATCGGGGACCTAACGCGTCCGTTAGGATTTTTCTTCGTATCTGTTGATACGGGAAAAAGTAGCAAACCGACGTCAGAGACGGCGCCACGCCGCACAGAACGGATCTGGGGTCTTACCTTCGCAATATTTTGCGGCATTCAGAGATTATTCGCTACTTTGGCGCTCTGAGAATATATTGTCGAGTGCTTTTTCGGCTGCTGAAATAGCACATTTTATTGAGTCAATGTATGACTGATTTTTCCTCCCGATGGGAGTATATGTAGAGTTATTTGTATAACTCGAAATATGCTCACTTCTTCCTTTTTCTTCTTTCTTTCTTTCTCTTCTTTTTTCTTTATAATTTCATCGGGCACACGAACAGCGTTCCTGATGGGAGTAGCCCCCGAGGCTACAGCCAAGGACTTGTACTTGGTTGTAGGCTCAACACTTTATTGCCTCATGTCAATATATTTTCATTCTTTCTCGAACTTTTTATATTTATCGGATGCGCGACCAGCGCTCCCGATGGGAGTAGCCCCCGAGGCTATGAACAAATGCTTGCATTTGGTCATAGGCTCTCGACATTTCTATTTTGTCATACTCGATTTTTTGCTTTTTTCCAAAGTAGCCCCCGAGCATTTGGGCAAAAACTTGTATTTGTTTAAAGACTCTCGAAACAATCGTCTGCTGCCGCCTGTCGTATCCGAGATTTTCTCTTGCCAAGGTGACATCATTGCTGATGATAGCCACGATTACTGTATCGGGAAAACGCGAGAACTTCTCTCCCTCTGTCTTGTGGCCCCAAATTTCTTACCAGTTTGACACGTCGCGCAAGTGGGGGACACACGTCCTCCGCTTTTCCTGGCGCACGTACTGTAGCTGCTGTGTTTTCTCGTCTATATGAAATTACGTTTTACCCCTTGTCCACGTGTACACCATCTGTCCCGCAATCTTTCGATCCAACGGTGCGACGGTTCGCCGCACCTCTATATAAGAGTATCGTCTTCCTCCTCCAATCCTTTCGCTCGCGCCGCACTTCTGTCTCTCCGCTACCAAATCCTCCATTGCTCTCCTTGCTGAAAACTCTCATCCACACTCACACCCTTCGCCACCAAGCTCATTGATGCCGCCTCGCCTCCGTTTGACTAGGCACAGCACTCCGGAGTCAAAGATGGCCGCCGAAGATCTGGAGTGGGAGAGATCCAAAATCTCCAATCAAGACATGAACCTGCTGAAGAAGCTAGGGTTCACCAAGAAGGAGAACATGCTGCGCTTCCCCTCAGAGGAAAGCTACCCATCACCTCCGATGAAATATCGGGTCAGTTTTGTTGACCATCTGATCCGCGGTCTTTCTCCCCCAATCCACGAGTTTCTCCGTGGTGTTCTTTTTGTTTATGGGCTTCAGCTACATCAGCTGACACCCAATTCCATTCTCCATGTGTCGATTTTTATCACACTGTGTGAGTGCTTCCTCGGAGTCCATCCTAATTGGGCTCTGTGGAAGCGCATTTTCTGCATCCGCCGCAATGGCGCCCACGGCGTCGCCTATAACATCGGCGGCGTCGTTATCTGTGTTCGTCCTGACGTCGAATATTTCGACGTCAAATTCCCTGATTCTGTCCAAGGGTGGCGCAAGAGATGGCTCTATATTCATGAAGAAAGCTCTGATTCAGTGGAGTACAACATTGCTCCCTTTGACGGAAAAACCAAGATTCTTCGCCGCCGATCCTGGGATGCTGAAGCTACCGAAGAAGAGAAATTGGTGACAGAAGCGCTGATGACTCGCATCCGTGAGCTCCAGAACACCCGCGGCAAAGTATTGTCGGGTATCCAGATCACAGCATACTTCCTTAGGATTAGAGTGCAACCTCTGCAAGCTCGCCAAAATCCCCTTTGGATGTATGCTGGTGATGAAGATGTCGAGAGAATTTCCAAGGACCTTCCTGTAAAGGACTTGGAGAAATTAATCCGAAGGATGTCGAAACTCAGCAAGAAGGACAACATTCCTACTTCTTGCCGCGTTGCGCCATATAGCGGCGCCAATCCCCTTCCCGAGGTACTTTTTCCTTTTGATTGCTTTATTGTCTCCTCGCATTTTATTATTTGTCGACTACTATCTTGCTGGCTTTTTTGCATAACTTCCTTTTATCGACACTCTTTCTTTTTCTCAGAACCATCCTTCTCTCACTTCTCTTCCTCCTCTTCCTGAGGGTGGAGAAGTTGAAGAACGTACCATTGTCGATGATGGCAACCAAAGCACCTCGTGCCCTGATAGTGAAGTCGCGGGTTCTCACAGATCCGCGGCTTCTTCTGAAAAAGATGCTGAGTCTGAAGCCACTGCTTCGACGCACTCCCCTCCTCCTGCTTCCCCGAAGAACAAGAGGAAAAGGAGTGAAGGCAAAGATTCTGGCACCTCCAAAGCCGAAGAAGCTGATCCTTCAGATGGGAAGGCAGCTTTTAATCCATACACCGATGCCCTCGTCAGTTCGTAAGTTATTCCTTACTCCTTACTTTTTCGCTCTTTGATATTTTTCATCTTTCTTGCTTCTTATACTGTCGCCACTTTTATTGTAGTGATGACGAGGAAGAAGAACAACCTATTGACGCGGCTGCTCGAACGAGTACGTCGCGTACTTTAGTTGTGTCCGAACCTCAGCGTGATGGGGAGGAAACTTCGCCTCCTCAACAAAACGTCGAGCATTCGACTCCACCTGCAAGCCCCCGTGCCTCTTCGCCAAAGAGGGCAAGGGTCGAGCCATCCAAGGAACCCATACAGTTCCCTGGTAATTCGTCGACACCTTCATTAAATGATGTAAGTGTTTCAGTCTGCTCTTTTTTGTTCGTGTTCCGAGCCTTTCAGAGCTATTATCTCTCCTTTGTTTCTTGCAAGATGTTGTTGAGTCTAGACTAACTGTATTGACTTCTTTTTTCTTTTGGTCCTCTCTTCAGCCTTTAATGAAGGAATTTATCCGTCTCGGTACCCAATTTGTCGGGTATCGTGATCATACCAAGAAACTAGAAGGTACTTATCATCCTCCGCCTTTTTTGTTGCATGCCCTCCACTATTTGTCATAATATTTTATTGTCGCTTATTTTGCCAGGAGAACTTGCGGAGGCCAATAAGCGTGCTAGCGCTCTTGCTACCAAGTTGGAGCAGAGCGAAAAGGCCCGTAAAAAGGCTGAAGCCGATGCTGCCGCTGTCGAAGATCTTCGAAAAAGACTTCATGAGGCAGAAAACTCTTTGAGCAAGAATATAGAACAGCAATCTGCTCGAGAGACAGAAATCCTCACTCGCCTGGAGTCGCAGAGTCGACGTTTTGTTAGTAAGTACTTTGATCCTTGCTATTTTTCTCGAGTTACTTCACATTTTCCAAGCACATTTTTTTACGAGCTATCCTTTGTTTGTCTTCAGGGAGAACTCATCAGGAGTATGAAGTGGATGGTCCTGAAGGCGACGAGCTGCTCGACGCGCTGACTCTTCTTGAAATTCATGGGGATGAAGCACACGAAGGCCTTGCTGATGCTGAAGCAGGTCTGTCGAAGCTTTTCCCCTACTTCTTCCCGAAGAAAGAGGAACCCAACACTTTCGTTGCTCTTGCCAAAGCCTTCAACGTGCCGGAAGATCTTGGGCTCAAACTTCGCCAAGAGGGCCTGAAGATTGGCGTTGAAGGCACCATCGCGCTGGTTGCTAATGGCCAGCAAAACGTCGACTGGACCAAGGTTGGTGACATAGGGGAGATGGAAACGAAGAAATGGCAATCTCTAATTAGAGCTGCCAAGCCTCCCTCAAAACCAATCCTTTCCTTCCTTGGTGTTAAGCCAACTCCTGCTTCAAGCTCATCTAAGCCGGAGGTCAAGTAGACCACCCTGTCCTCTCTTTTGGTTTTTTCTGTCTTTTGACGCTGTCGCCCTAGTTAGTTTTAGCGACAGCTGCTTCAATAGTCCATTAGGGACCCTTCTTTTGTAATAGTAATGTATATACTTTGAGAATCAATGAAAATCTATCTTTGCTTGGTGATTGATATCGAATCTTTTTATTTTCCAGTTGATTTTTGACAACTATACTGCAACTCGTCATCCTTCCGACGTTTTACCTGCGTCATCCCGTTCGAAGACAGCTGGTGTTGCTGTCGATCATGTTGCAACTTCTTCGAGTAAAAATTCATCGGAAGACTTGGAAGAGCTTCGCCAATAACTGCAGTCTTTGAAGAAACAATTACTTATGATGATGGAACAGTCTTGAAAATCATCCGAGAGGGAGAAAACTGCACTTCGACAGGCTCAAGATGCCATAGCTGCCAAAGATGCCGCTGTTTCTGAAGCTGAAAAAGCGACCGCTCGAGAGAATTTGATGCTTGATTTGATGAATGAAGCCAGTGCGGATATGTCAGGTATGCTTTTGCGAACCAGGACTCCTTCTGTTTGCCCGTTTTTTCTTTTCCGATATTCTTATGCTGTCGCCAAATAGGTTCCTTTCTCGACGCTGCTGCTGAAGACGAAAGAGTAAACACAAGGACCAATCTCCTTGTCAACCTTTCTCTTGACCACAGTTCTCTTTTCTGGGCCACTCCAGAGCGTACCCGACAGATTGTCAGGTTTCAAGACCGCGCCAGTCAAGTTCGCGACTTCCTTGATTTCTGTATCAGGACCTTGTCCTTGGTTTACAAGACAATGTTTCCTCGGAACGAGGCACCTGACACTCTTCTTGGCTTGATGGAAAAATTTCGGGATGCTCCTCGTATCCATAACTTTGTGCGAGCTCAATTGTCCGCGGGAGCAAGATTCGCCATGATTATGATACAGATCTGCTACCGAAAGTTAAACCTGACGACGATTGTCTCCAAGTGCTTGGCCAAGCAGGCGAAACGAAAAAGGAACATCGACAGAATCAATGATATTGTGACTCCTGTAGCCGAAGAAATGATGGATGTACTTCTTCGGATGGACTCTGAATTTTTTATCAAGGGTAGCTATGCTGAACATACGACAACTCCTGCAAATAACAAAGGACTATCCATAGATAGTATATTAGGTAGGAATTGATATTTTTTCCTTGTAGCTTGTCGAATCTTCTCCACGATTGTATCTCGTGTGTTGTAGACATATTCTGTATTGTGAAGCCAACAAATGTATTTATTTTTCTTCATCAAGCCCCCGAATGTTTCTATGGCGGGTCTCTTTATTGTATATGCGAGGTTTTTAGACCAAGGCAACCGAATTTATACTGAATATACTATATTTGCGGGTTCTAGCCCTCGAGTGTTTTTGCTCTGTTTTCATTGCTATTTTGTGTCTTCTTTTTATCTGGCGAGGTATTCAGTACCAAGGCGAGATAATTTTATCAGTTAAATTCATCTATATTGCAGCTTCGAGGCGTAAGCCCCTGATCGTGTCGAAGAAAAGATATATATTTCCACTATCTTTATTTTATTGCAGCACCACGAGCCCGCCTCATTAAAAACCTTTCCCGGCCCCACTCGGTGCCCCGAAAAAGGAAAAGAGTGCGTCTGAAAACTCGCGGGCGTTTCAGTACATTGTATTTTTTACAAGGAGGACTATATTTTGACACTAAGCGTAAAAACGCCTTAGCTGTGCCACGTTCCAGGGGTTCTTGTCGGGATTCCCTGTCTTCTTGTCCTTGATCCTGTACGCTCCTCCTTCGATGACTTCTGTGACGACGTAAGGGCCAAGCCATGGCGACTTAAGTTTTTCAGTACGCTCTTGATTGAGTCGCAAAACTAGGTCTCCAACCTGAAAGGATCTTGGTCGCAATCGTCGACTGTGGTAGTTTTTCAGGTCCTACTGATATTTAGTTACCCTTGACAATACTTCGTCTCGAGCTTCGTCAAGTGCATCGGCGTCGTCTTCCAATGCTTTCCTGGAGACTTCTTCATTGTACTCCGTGACTCTGGGAGAGTCATGCTCTATTTCTATCGGCAGTACTGCTTCTGCTCCATGGACCAGGAAGAACGGAGTTTCCTGTGTCGCTGTATTTGGTGTTGTTCGGATGCTCCATAGCACACTTGGCAACTCCTCTGGCCAAGTATGTCGAGCTTTTTCCAATGGACCTAACAAGCGTTTCTTGATACCATTGCAGATGATACCATTGGCTTTCTCGACTTGCCCGTTGGTTTGAGGGTGCGCAACTGACGCGAAGTGCAATTTAATGCCTACCTCTGCACAGTACGCCTTGAATTCCTTGGATGTGAAGTTACTGCCATTGTCTGTGATGATGCTATGAGGTACTCCAAACCGAAAGACAATGCCCTTCACGAATTTTATTACTGACGCTGCATCCGGTGAATTTATAGGCTTCGCTTCTATCCACTTGGTAAATTTGTCGACCGCAACGAGCATATACTCGTATCCTCCTGGCGAAGCTTTGTGTAATTTTTCCACCATATCAAGACCCCACTGAGCAAAGGGCCAAGATAAGGGTATAGGCATCAATTCCGCTGCAGGAGAGTGCGGTTTTGCGGCAAATCTCTGGCACGCATCGCAAGTGCGCACTATCTCCTTCGCGTCCTCAATTGCTGTCAACCAGTAAAATCCAGCTCGAAAAACCTTGGCCGTGATGGCTCGACTGCTCGCGTGATGGCCGCATACTCCTTCGTGTACTTCCTTCAGGATTACCCTTCCTTCTTCGGGTGTAACACATCTTTGTAGTACGCCCGAGATACTTCGTTTGTATAACTCTCCTTTGATCACAGTGAAAGCTTTGGAACGTCTAATAACTCGCCTTGCTTCAACTGGATCGCCGGGTATTGTTTTCCTTAGGATGTATGATATGTACACCTGCATCCATGGGATTTGCACCATCAATACTAGATCATGTTCCTCTTCTTCTTCCTCCAATGTTTCTTTTGCAGCCCCCGAGGGTTTCTCATTCTTTTCCTTCCTTGTTGGTTTTTTCGGCTTTGTGGATCTCTCTGTTATCTCCTCCCAGAACACGCCTGGAGGGATTGTGAGGCACTGCGACCCGATGTTTGCAAGAACGTCGGCTTCATCATTACTCAGCATGCTGATGTGGTTTACCTCGCATCCATCAAACAGCTTCTCCAGCTCATTATACATTTCCTTGTATGCCACCATGCTATCATTGACTGTGTCACATTGGTTCATGACTTGCTGAGCTACCAATTGTGAGTCGCCAAATATTTTTAGTCGAGTTGCGCCGCAGGCTTTCGCCATCTTCATCCCATGTATAAGAGCTTCGTATTCCGCCTCATTGTTAGATGCGTTTGGGAACGTCATCCGTAGGACATATTTTAATTTGTCGCCTTCAGGTGATATGAGTATCACGCCTGCTCCAGCACCTTCTAACCTTTTGGACCCGTCGAAGTTCATAGTCCAGGTTCTCGATAAATCCGGAGGCCCTGTGTTTTGCAACTCCATCCACTCTGCGATGAAGTCTGGTAGAATTTGCGACTTTATTGCCTTTCTTTTTTCATACGTGATGTCCCGAGGAGAAAGTTCTATTCCCCAAAGGGAGACACGGCCCGTAGCTTCTGGATTGTTGAGTATATTGGATAAAGGCGCCTCGTTGACCACTATTATCGGATGCGCCAAAAAATAGTGCCGCAATTTTCTTGCGGTTGTGAATACTCCGTATGCTAGTTTTTGATACTGCGGGTACCTCTGTTTTGAAGGCGATAATACTTCACTAATGAAATATACTGGCCTCTGCACTCCATGGAGTTTTCCTTCTTCTTCTCTTTCGACAACTAGCACCGTGCTGACCACCTGAGGTGTAGCCGCAATGTATAGCAGGAGGGGTTCCTTCTCTTTGGCGCCACCAATATTGGGGTGTCGAGATTGCGCGTTTAAGATCCTCGAAAGCTCTATCTGCCTCTTCGTTCCATTGGAACTTGTCTCCTTGCTTGATTAGGGCGTAGAACGGTAACGCCTTTTCTCCCAGTCTGGCGACGAATCTGCTTAAAGCTGCGACTCGCCCAGTTAGCTGTTGTATTTCTCTCAACTTTGTTGGCTTCCTCATTGTTACGATAGCTTGGATTTTTTTGGGATTAGCTTCGATCCCTCTTGCTGAGACTAGGAACCCAAGGAGTTCTCCCGCAGGGACGCCGAAAGAACACTTCGTTGGATTCAGTTTGAGACAAAACTTGTCGAGGTTGTCGAAGGTTTCCTTCAAGTCCTCGATTAACGTTGCCCCCTTTTTTGACGTTATGATGACATCGTCGATGTACACTTGAACATTTTTCCCAATCTGTGTTGCTAAGCATTTCTGCATCATCCGCTGATATGTTGCTCCCGCGTTTTTTAGACCAAAAGGCATTGTTCTATAGCAAAACACGTCGTACGGTGTGATGAACGCTGTTTTGACCTCGTCCTCTTCTTTCAATCTGATCTGGTTATAACCAGAGTAAGCATCCAGGAAGGAAAGACGTTCACATCCTGCCGTGGAGTCGATAATTTGATCGATCCTTGGGAGGGGAAAGTGATCCTTTGGACAATATTTATTAAGGCACGTAAAGTCGACACACATGCGAAGGACTTTCGTGTTTTTCTTCGGCACCATCACTGGGTTAGCTACCCAAGTGGCCTCTGTAGATATCTCTTTGATGAAACCAGCTTCTCTGAGTCGATCGATTTCGACAGCATGGCTTTGCGGTTTGGTTCCGAAAAACGCCGCAAAGGTTGTTTGATTGGTCTCGCTATTGGATCCAAGTTTAGGTGGTGCTCGGCAAGTTCCCTGGGTACTCCTGGCATGTCAGCTGGACACCATGCGAAGATTTTCCAGTGCTCACGGAGGAACTCGACGAGCGCGCTTTCCTATGCGAGGTCCATGTTTGTTGCGATGGACGTCGTTTTCTTCGGATCTGTTGGGTGAATCTGCACTTCCTTAGAATCTTTTGCGGTATTGAAAGTTGATTCCTTGTTGGGTCTCCCTACATCTGGTAGCACATCATAATCAGTCATGAGCCTTGACGCTGCATACTCCGCTTGCATCCCGAAGGTTTCTGATAGTCGATGAAAATCCTTGTCACATTTATCGGCTAGCGCGAAGCTTCCTTTGATTGTGATTGGTCCCTTGGGCCCAGGCAACCTCCAAAGCAGGTATGTATAGTGTGGCACCGCCATAAACCTGGCATACGCTGGTCGTCCCAACAAAGCGTGATACTGCGACGGGAAATCCACAACTTCGAATTCCAGCCTTTCTATCCTGTAATTTTCTCGGGTCCCGAACTGAACGTCGAGATTGATTCTTCCCAGTGGATAACTCGGCTTCTCTGGCGTGATTCCATGGAAACGCGTGTCGGTTGGTTTTAGATTTCCCAGGGATATGTTCATTTTCCTCAGTGTATCTGCGTACATGAGGTTTAGGCTCCTGCCTCCATCTATAAACACTCGAGATACGTCGAATCCTGCAATTACTGCTGGTAAGATAAGTGCTAATTGCCCTGGCCGAGGAACTTGCTGCGGGTGATCCGCTATTGTGAAGCCAATGTCTTGCCCTGACCAATTTAGGTACTCAACCGTTGGTGGAGGCATCTTCTCTGCCATAAACACTTGCCGCGAGATTACCTTCTGAGCCCTATTAGATGGCCTAGATTTTTGAATCATCGAGACCGCACCATTATTATTCGGATCAACATATGGAGGTGGTTGTGGTTCTGCCGCTATTCTGAGCTGATGTCGATTTTCGTCCGTGATCGCGGGAGGAGGTGGCAAGTGGATCTCACTCCTGGGCCTTTGGGGGTTTCTATTTGCTGCGTGAGCATTAGCCATCCCTGCAACCCGCAGCATTGCTTGGAAATTGCGGCAGTCTTTCTGCAAATGTCCTGATTGTCTTTTCCCATTGCTGTCGAGATAAAAATGCATCTGGCACGGCCCGTTCATCATATCTTCGGGAGTTACGAAAGATCTCTGAAACCTTGATCCGCTATTTTTCCTGTTATCTCTATTGTCGCCTTGCTGTGCATTACTTCTTTGGTAGTCATCTCTATTGTTTCCTACATTGTTTCCCCAAAAACCGACCGATATTTGGCCAGGTGCGTCGTAACTTGAGAATTGTCGAGGAAATCGGCGTCTATTTTGAAAATTTCGACTGCGGTCCTCCTCTGGGGACCTATGTCGTTTGTTATGTACCGCATCTTCACCATCTGCCCATCTGTTTGCTATTTCCATTAATGCTGATATTGTCCTTGGGTTTGTCCTTCCCAAGTCCTCCATGAAATCTCCTCGTTGAACTCCTGCTACAAACGCATCTATCGCTCTCTCGTCAGATATATTTTCTACCGAGTTTTTGATGATGTTCCACCTTTGGATGTATTTTCTCATTGATTCATCATGCTTTTGTCGATATGACCTCAGCTCCTCTAGTGTCGCAGGTTTCTTGCAGGTTGATCGGAAATTCTTGATAAACACATCCTCAAAACTTTCCCAGCTGTCGATGGAGCCTGGGGGAAGCTTCTTTATCCACGATCTGGCGGCTCCGCTCAGATGTATTTGAATGCTCTGCATGGCTGTTGCTCTTGTTCCGCCTATCAATTTTACTGTCTCGAGGTAATCGACTAGCCAATCCTCGGGATCTTGCACGCCATCGAATTTCTTGAAACTATCGGGTAGCTTGAATCCTGATGGAACTCGAGTTTTTCGGACCCGTCGTGTGAAACACGGGAGTCCACACATATCTTCTTCAGCAAGTTCTGGTGAATGCCGATGTTCCCTTCTTTCTTGTCGCGCTCTATCCACTCTGGCCTGAGTCGTTGTGTCTCTGGCTCCACTCGCTCTCGGTGGATCTTGCATTGCTGCGGTAGGTCTTGGACTATTTTGCCTTGCAGTTCCTTCGGGAGGTGTAGCTGCGAACGCTGCTCCCATGGCGCCACATCCTGCCATGGCCATGTTATACAACGCTTCTCTTGGATCTCCGGGAGGTGGTCTGGACGCCAGGATGAAAGCTTGTGTCGCCATGTACCCTGCTTCCGGTGTTTTTGGGATAATATTCCCCCTCGTGTCGATTGACATGAAGGACATGTCGAGGTTTTGGATTAGAGTCTCTCTTTCAGCCTCCGGTATATTTTGCAGCCGAGATCTTGCTCTCCTCCGAGCTTCTCTGTGACTATCTCCCGAAGTTCCTGGCTGTCAACTTAACTCCGCTCTTCGCCTGCTTGACGCGGAAGCTGCTTCCCTTCTTCTATTCAGAGCAGCTGTCTCTTTTTCCAATTCTCTTCTAGCTCGAGCAAGCCTATATTGGTAAGCCTGCAATTCTTCGACCGTAGCAGTTGTCTCCGTTGGTTCAGAACCATCCATAGCTCTTGCTGCTCTATCCCACGCTGCTTGTGGAAGTTGAATCCTAACGCGTGGTGTAGGCCCGACATATTTAGTGCCCAAACCTCTCCTTAGATCTGAGGGATCGACATAGGGATTTCCCAAATCGTCGAAAGCCTCTGATGTTTCCTCTTGATCGCGACTTGCTTCTCCAATGGCATAAACTTGATGATATTTTGGAGTTTTCACTTTGCTTGGTTTGGTGACACCATCATAGAGATTGGTGAAAACCTTTCCAATAGAGATGGATTTGTCGATGAAGTCGAAGCTGTCGGTGTCGCTCGAATCATCGCTTATATAGGAGTCCGCGGATGACTTGAAGGATATGTCGCTGAAGATCTTGGCGAGTTTTTCGCTTGCCTTGCTGCCGATGAAGCGTGGCGACGAAATCTCCTCGTCGCCTAACTCAATGGATGATGCTGAGCTTGAGAAATCAGAATCAACCGCCGATAATTCCGACGAGATCGGAACTTCGAGATGATACGCTCCTTTTTTCTCGACGCGGAAGTGGAACTTTCCAAACGTCATCTCCATGGGCTCCTCCAGATATGCATATGCATCCAAACGGGAGGGTGGGTGAGGTACAAAATCAACTAGACCAGTTTCGATATGTTTACCTCTGTCCATGATGTTGCTTGCCATCGATGAAGTCGACGATCTTGAACGTGCCATCGAGATCAGCTCCTTGTCGCCTCTAGATCCCACAGACGGCGCCAATTGACAAGGTATCAACTTGTCAATGCCTATGGATTGTAGACTAGGGTTTAGTTGGATGTAGAGGGCAAGTAGATCTCGAAGGTTTCAGCCGAAAAGTACTCGACGAATATGAAACTAGGGTTGTGTTGACAGTAAATTCGATCCTTTCTTTGTCCCTCGGCTCCCCCTTATATAGGAGATGGAGCCGAGGGTTTCGTAATACACAAGTTTACAGAGTCCGGGAGGGTTTCTAACCCGTCCCGCAAGATTACAAGTATCGTTTCCTAATACAACTCTAGTTTTCCTTAATAACATCTTGGGCTTCCGAATCTTCTTATTCTTCGGGTTGTGGGCCTTTAGTAAACCCCGGGTACCATCTTCGGCAGGCCCATTGGGGATGCCTATGTCAGATGTGAAGTGCAATTTGATGCCCACCTCTACGCAGTATGCCTTGAATTCCTTGGATGTGAAGTTGCTGCCATTGTCCGTGACGATGCTATGAGGTACTCCAAATTGAAAAACAATGCTCTTCACGAACTTAATTGCTGATGCTGCGTCTGGTGAATTTATCGGCTTTGCTTCTATCCACTTGGTGAATTTGTCGACAGCGACGAGCATATACTCGTATCCTCCTGGCGAGGCCTTGTGTAACTTTCCCACCATATCGAGGCCCCATTGAGCAAAGGGCCAAGACAATGGTATTGGCATCAGCTCTGCTGCCGGAGAGTGAGGTTTTGCGGCAAATCTCTGGCACGCATCGCAAGTTTGCACTATTTCATTCGCGTCCTCAATTTCTGTCAACCAGTAAAACCCTGCTATGAAAACCTTGGCCGCGATAGCTCGGCTGCTTGCGTGATGACCGCATACTCCTTCGTGTACTTCTTTTAGAATTACCTTTCCTTCTTCGGGTGTAACGCATCTTTGTAACACACCCGAAATACTTTGTTTGTACAACTCTCCTTTGACCACAGTGAAGGCTTTGGAACGTCTAATAACTCGCCTTGCTTCAACTGGATCGTCGGGTATTGTTTTCCTTAGGATGTATGATATGTACACCTGCATCCATGGGATCTGCACCATCAGTACTAAATCCTGTTCCTCTTCTTCTTCCAGTGTTTCTTGCACAGCCCCCGATGACGTGGGCATTACCCTTCGAGTAACCGACGTTGCCCTATCCTGTATTGATCAACTGGAAGCCCATGAAGACACCTGAAGGCTAGATGGGCCACTAGGCCGGCGCACCAGAAGATTCCTTGACAGGCAAGACAAGGGAGCGAACAAACAAGGAAAGATTGGATCTAAATTACTGTAATTCTAGTCGTATTCGGTTAGACCTCTTGAGACCTGGCCTCCTATATAAAGGCCAGGAGAGGGGCTGCTGGAGGACACGAACAATCTTAGCAACCTTAGCCAGGAAAAGCTTAGAGCTAGGTAACCCTAGCAACACCAATCTCGACTAGATCTCAGCCGAAGTATTCGGCACCCCATTGTAACCTGTTTTCATCATAATCAAAGAACAGACAGGCAGGACGTAAGGGTTTTACCTCATCGAGGGCCCCGAACCTGGGTAAATCGCTCTCCCCGCTTGTCTGTGTACCGATGTCTCGTGTCAGCTTGCAGGATTCCATCAACCCTAAGCCCCTATCGGAGGGCATTGCCGAGGAGCACCCTCGACAATTGGCGTCGTCTGTGGGGACCCTGTTGGCACAAGGCAGGGCATCGGCAGATCCGATCATGACATCGGCAGCCTCATCGGCAAACTTGCTGGCAATTTCGCCAGCAAGTTCGCCAGTAACTTCATCAGCAACCTCATCGACACCATCGTCGCCCGTCCTGGGAAGCCCGATTCGATTCGGCTCCTACGAGTTTACTCCACACAGCGAGTCCTCCCGTTCAAACTTTTCGGATCTACAAGGGAACATGGAGATGACCTTCGGCAGCGTCCATTACAACGTCAACGCAGAAGGAATCCTTCAACTGCTGGAATCCCCCACTTCCGGATCGACAAGTTCGAACGCATCGTCTTTAGTCGATCTGTCGGCTGGCCTAACAGGATCAACGTGCTCTCCTACACCATCGGCTCCCCGCTCGACGTCCTCTATGTCAGTAGGGTCGGACGATTCTTCATCTTCGAAGTTAACCTTGTATTATTGCCTGAACTGCGACACCAGGCACGGACTGGGATCTACCGACACGCCGTTCATCTGCAACGCCCAGTATTTATCGGGAGAAGACAGTATCGACAGCACCATCCTACGAACCAACCAGAGGGCGGCACGCCATCAGGTCTATGTCGCCAATAACACAGGGAACGCAAGGCGCAGAGGAGACGAGGACCATACCCCCCGCTCTAGCAGAAGGGCAAGTTTTGAGGACAGCGCCAGCAATCGCGATAGCGATTACACCATTGCGGATGAGGAGTGGGCGGCAGCACGGGCAGCAGTACTCAACAACACACCGCTCCCTGCAGGAACTTCGGTCGGAACCCTCAATGCTTACCGCTCCATACTAGAGAAAACCGAGAACACTTGTCGAAAGAGCAAGCCTCCCTCGAGAGACGCTTAACTGCTGCGGATCGATCCAGCGAACGACGAAGGGGTTCACAGGGGAGTGCCTCCCGAAACACCCAGGGAGCAGGCAAGCACCGGTCGAGGATGTCCAGGCTTTCGGAAGATGACGCCAGAGAGATAACGTCAAATCTGACTAAATCTTTCATGACCACGGATACCGCGGGCATGCCACGGCCAAAAACCGTTGCAGCAGCAAACGGCCAACCTCGCCGCTTACCTCATCAACCAGTGACATAGGCATTAACAGAACCAATGGCTACCACAGCCACACCAGAAGAATTGCAAGCATATCAATATAGGCTCGCACGAGCTGCCAGGGAATTGGAAAAACAGACAGCTGAGTTGAACAGGAGAAAGGAGGCAGCTTCTGCATCCAGCAGGAGAAGGGCAGATCTAAGTCGACAATCTAGAACTACGGGTGATAGCCATCGGGAGGCGCGGAACAGAGCAAGGTCAAGACTGCAACACATACCCGAAGCGGAAAGAGAACACTTGGTTCAAAACCTCGACATGTCCTTTATGTCGATAGATACAAGAGGAAACATCATCCCTAAGACACCAGAGGCTGGGTATATGGCGACACATGCTTTTATCCTTGCATCTAAACCACCTCCGGGTGACCCAAGGAAACA